>NC_082722.1:81767693-82067693 GCF_030144855.1 Hypanus sabinus
GTGTTTGGGGATTGTTATTGTTGCTGTTTATTCTGACAGTAATGGATTTGGGAATTGTTATTGTTGCTGTTTTTTCTGATGGTAATGGATTTGGGGATCGTTACTGTTGCTGTTATTCCTGATTGTGCTGGGCTTGAGAATTGTTATTCTGACTGTTTTTTCTGACGGTGACGGGGTTGTGGATTGTTATTGTTGCTGTTTTTTCTGACAGTAATAGATTTATGGATTGTAATTGTTCCTGTTTTTTCTGACAGTAATGGATTTACGGATTGTTATTGTTGCTGTTTTATTTGAGAGTATTGGGTTTGGCAATTGTTATTGTTGCTGTTTTTTCTGATGCTGATGGATTTGGGGATTGTTATTGTTGCTGTGTTCTGACAGTAATGGATTTGGGGATTGTTTTTGTTGCTGTTTTTTCTGACAGTAATGGATTTGGGGATTGTTACTGTTGCTGTTTTTTTCTGGCGGTAAAGGATTTATGGATTGTTATTCTTCCTATTTTCTTTTGAGAGTAATGGATTTGGGAATTGTTATTGTTGCTGTTTTTTCAGATGGTGATGAGTTTGTGACTTGTTATTGTTGCTGTTTTTTCTGACAGTACTGGATTTGGGGATTGTTACTGTTGCTGTTTTTTTCTGGCGGTAAAGGATTTATGGATTGTTATTCTTCCTATTTTGTTTTGAGAGTGACGGATTTGGGAATTGTTATTGTTGCTGTTTTTTCTGACGGTAATGGATTTGGGGATCGTTATTGTTGCTGTTATTCCTGATTGTGCTGGGCTTGAGAATTGTTATTCTGACTGTTTTTTCTGACGGTGACGGGGTTGTGGATTGTTATTGTTGCTGTTTTTTCTGCCGGTAATAGATTTATGGATTGTAATTGTTCCTGTTTTTACTGACAGTAGTGGATTTACGGATTGTTATTGTTGCTGTTTTATTTGAGAGTATTGGGTTTGGCAATTGTTATTGTTGCTGTTTTTTCTGATGCTGATGGATTTGGGGATTGTTATTGTTGCTGTTTTTTCTGACAGTAATGGATTTGGGGATTGTTTTTGTTGCTGTTTTTTCTGACAGTAATAGATTTGGGGATTGTTACTGTTGCTGTTTTTTTCTGGCGGTAAAGGATTTATGGATTGTTATTCTTCCTATTTTCTTTTGAGAGTAATGGATTTGGGAATTGTTATTGTTGCTGTTTTTTCAGATGGTGATGAGTTTGTGACTTGTTATTGTTGCTGTTTTTTCTGACAGTACTGGATTTGGGATTGTTACTGTTGCTGTTTTTTTCTGGCGGTAAAGGATTTATGGATTGTTATTCTTCCTATTTTGTTTTGAGAGTGACGGATTTGGGAATTGTTATTGTTGCTGTTTTTTCTGACGGTAATGGATTTGGGGATTGTTATTGTTGCTGTTATTCCTGATTGTGCTGGGCTTGAGAATTGTTATTCTGACTGTTTTTTCTGACGGTGACGGGGTTGTGGATTGTTATTGTTGCTGTTTTTTCTGACAGTAATAGATTTATGGATTGTAATTGTTCCTGTTTTTTCTGACAGTAATGGATTTACGGATTGTTATTGTTGCTGTTTTATTTGAGAGTATTGGGTTTGGCAATTGTTACTGTTGCTGATTTATCTGATGGTGTGAGGCTTGGGAACTGTTATTGTTGCTGTTTTTTTCTGACAGTAATGGATTTGCAGATTGTTATTCTTGCTGTTTTTTTCTGACAGTCTTGTATTTGGAGACAGTTATTGTTGTTGTTTTTTCAGATAGTATTAGGTTTGGGGATTGTTACTGTTTTTTCTGATGGTGACGGTTTGGGGATTGTTACTGTTGCTATTTTTCAGATGATAATAGGTTTGGGGAATGTTATTGTTCCTGTTTTTGCTGAAGGTGAAGTATTTGGGGATTGTTATTGTTGTTGTTTATTCTGACAGTAATGGATTTACGGATTGTTATTGTTGCTGTTTTGTTTTGAGAGTATTGGGTTTGGGGATTGTTATATTTGTTCTTTTTTCTGATGGTGACGGTTTTGGGATTGTTAGTGTTGCTGTTTTTGCTGAAGGTGAAGTGTTTGGGGATTGTTATTGTTGCTGTTTTGGCTGAAGGTGAAGTGTTTGGGGATTGCTATTGTTTTTTCTGACAGTAATGGATTTGCAGATTGTTATTCTTGCTGTTTTTTTCTGACAGTCTTGTATTTGGAGACAGTTATTGTTGTTGTTTTTTCAGATAGTATTAGGTTTGGGGATTGTTACTGTTTTTTCTGATGGTGACGGTTTGGGGATTGTTACTGTTGCTGTTTTTTCAGATGATAATAGGTTTGGGGAATGTTATTGTTCCTGTTTTTGCTGAAGGTGAAGTATTTGGGGATTGTTATTGTTGTTGTTTATTCTGACAGTAATGGATTTACGGATTGTTATTGTTGGTGTTTTTTTTTGAGAGTATTGGGTTTGGGGATTGTTATATTTGTTCTTTTTTCTGATGGTGACGGTTTTGGGATTGTTAGTGTTGCTGTTTTTGCTGAAGGTGAAGTGTTTGGGGATTGTTAGTGTTGCTGTTTTGGCTGAAGGTGAAGTGTTTGGGGATTGTTATTGTTGCTGTTTATTCTGACAGTAATGGATTTGGGAATTGTTATTGTTGCTGTTTTTTCTGACGGTAATGGATTTGGGGATCGTTACTGTTGCTGTTATTCCTGATTGTGCTGGGCTTGAGAATTGTTATTCTGACTGTTTTTTCTGACGGTGACGGGGTTGTGGATTGTTATTGTTGCTGTTTTTTCTGCCGGTAATAGATTTATGGATTGTAATTGTTCCTGTTTTTACTGACAGTAGTGGATTTACGGATTGTTATTGTTGCTGTTTTATTTGAGAGTATTGGGTTTGGCATTGTTGCTGTTTGTTCTGATGCTGATGGATTTGGGGATTGTTATTGTTGCTGTTTTTTCTGACAGTAATGGATTTGGGGATTGTTTTTGTTGCTGTTTTTTCTGACAGTAATGGATTTGGGGATTGTTACTGTTGCTGTTTTTTTCTGGCGGTAAAGGATTTATGGATTGTTATTCTTCCTATTTTCTTTTGAGAGTAATGGATTTGGGAATTGTTATTGTTGCTGTTTTTTCAGATGGTGATGAGTTTGTGACTTGTTATTGTTGCTGTTTTTTCTGACAGTACTGGATTTGGGGATTGTTACTGTTGCTGTTTTTTTCTGGCGGTAAAGGATTTATGGATTGTTATTCTTCCTATTTTGTTTTGAGAGTGACGGATTTGGGAATTGTTATTGTTGCTGTTTTTTCTGACGGTAATGGATTTGGGGATCGTTATTGTTGCTGTTATTCCTGATTGTGCTGGGCTTGAGAATTGTTATTCTGACTGTTTTTTCTGACGGTGACGGGGTTGTGGATTGTTATTGTTGCTGTTTTTTCTGCCGGTAATAGATTTATGGATTGTAATTGTTCCTGTTTTTACTGACAGTAGTGGATTTACGGATTGTTATTGTTGCTGTTTTATTTGAGAGTATTGGGTTTGGCAATTGTTACTGTTGCTGTTTTTTCTGATGCTGATGGATTTGGGGATTGTTATTGTTGCTGTTTTTTCTGACAGTAATGGATTTGGGGATTGTTTTTGTTGCTGTTTTTTCTGACAGTAATGGATTTGGGGATTGTTACTGTTGCTGTTTTTTTCTGGCGGTAAAGGATTTATGGATTGTTATTCTTCCTATTTTCTTTTGAGAGTAATGGATTTGGGAATTGTTATTGTTGCTGTTTTTTCAGATGGTGATGAGTTTGTGACTTGTTATTGTTGCTGTTTTTTCTGACAGTACTGGATTTGGGGATTGTTACTGTTGCTGTTTTTTTTCTGGCGGTAAAGGATTTATGGATTGTTATTCTTCCTATTTTGTTTTGAGAGTGACGGATTTGGGAATTGTTATTGTTGCTGTTTTTTCTGACGGTAATGGATTTGGGGATTGTTATTGTTGCTGTTATTCCTGATTGTGCTGGGCTTGAGAATTGTTATTCTGACTGTTTTTTCTGACGGTGACGGGGTTGTGGATTGTTATTGTTGCTGTTTTTTCTGACAGTAATAGATTTATGGATTGTAATTGTTCCTGTTTTTTCTGACAGTAATGGATTTACGGATTGTTATTGTTGCTGTTTTATTTGAGAGTATTGGGTTTGGCAATTGTTACTGTTGCTGATTTATCTGATGGTGTGAGGCTTGGGAACTGTTATTGTTGCTGTTTTTTTCTGACAGTAATGGATTTGCAGATTGTTATTCTTGCTGTTTTTTTCTGACAGTCTTGTATTTGGAGACAGTTATTGTTGTTGTTTTTTCAGATAGTATTAGGTTTGGGGATTGTTACTGTTTTTTCTGATGGTGACGGTTTGGGGATTGTTACCGTTGCTATTTTTCAGATGATAATAGGTTTGGGGAATGTTATTGTTCCTGTTTTTGCTGAAGGTGAAGTATTTGGGGATTGTTATTGTTGTTGTTTATTCTGACAGTAATGGATTTACGGATTGTTATTGTTGGTGTTTTGTTTTGAGAGTATTGGGTTTGGGGATTGTTATATTTGTTCTTTTTTCTGATGGTGACGGTTTTGGGATTGTTAGTGTTGCTGTTTTTGCTGAAGGTGAAGTGTTTGGGGATTGTTATTGTTGCTGTTTTGGCTGAAGGTGAAGTGTTTGGGGATTGCTATTGTTTTTTCTGACAGTAATGGATTTGCAGATTGTTATTCTTGCTGTTTTTTTCTGACAGTCTTGTATTTGGAGACAGTTATTGTTGTTGTTTTTTCAGATAGTATTAGGTTTGGGGATTGTTACTGTTTTTTCTGATGGTGACGGTTTGGGGATTGTTACTGTTGCTGTTTTTTCAGATGATAATAGGTTTGGGGAATGTTATTGTTCCTGTTTTTGCTGAAGGTGAAGTATTTGGGGATTGTTATAGTTGTTGTTTATTCTGACAGTAATGGATTTACGGATTGTTATTGTTGGTGTTTTTTTTTGAGAGTATTGGGTTTGGGGATTGTTATATTTGTTCTTTTTTCTGATGGTGACGGTTTTGGGATTGTTAGTGTTGCTGTTTTTGCTGAAGGTGAAGTGTTTGGGGATTGTTAGTGTTGCTGTTTTGGCTGAAGGTGAAGTGTTTGGGGATTGTTATTGTTGCTGTTTATTCTGACAGTAATGGATTTAGGAATTGTTATTGTTGCTGTTTTTTCTGATGGTAATTGATTTACAGATTGTTATTGATACTGTTTTTTCTGACGATAGTGGTTTTGTGGATTGTTATTCTTGCTGTTTCTTCTGTAAGTAATGGATTTTCAGATTGTTATTCTTGCTGGGGTTTTTTTAGAGTATTGGGTTTGGAGATTGTTATTGTTCCTGTATTTTCTGATTGTGCCGGGCTTGGGGATTGTTATTGTTGCTGTTTCTTCTGATGGTGATGGATTTGAGAATTGTTATTTTTGCTGTTTTTGCTGAAGGTGAAATGTTTGGGGATTGTTATTGTTGATGTTTTTTCTGACAGTATTGGATCTCGAGATGGACATTGTTACTGATTTTTCTGACAGTAATGGATTTACGGATTGTTATTGTTGCTGTTTTTGCTGACTGTGTCGGGCTTCTGGATTGTTATTGTTGCTGTTTTTTCTGACGTTAGTGGATTTGGGGATTGTTATTGTTGCTGTTTTTTCTGACTGTAATGTATTTGGAGATTGTTATTGTTGCTGTTTTTTCTGATGGTAGTGGATTTGGGGATTGTTATTGTTGCTGTTTTTTCTGACAGAAATGGATTTACGGATTGTTATTGTTGTTAGTTTTTCTGAATGTGATGGATTTGGGAATTGTTATTGTTGCTGTTTTTTCCTGACAGTAATGGATTTACGTATTGTTACTGTTGCTGTTTTTTCAGATGATAATAGGTTTGGGGAATGTTATTGTTCCTGTTTATGCTGAAGGTGAAGTATTTGGGGATTGTTATTGTTGTTCTTTATTCTGACAGTAATGGATTTAAGGATTGTTATTGTTGGTGTTTTGTTTTGAGAGTATTGTGTTTGGGGATTGTTATATTTGTTGTTTTTTGCTGAAGGTGAAGTGTTTGGGGATTATTATTGTTCCTGTTTTTGCTGAAGGTGTCGGGCCTGTGGATTGTTATTGTTGCTGTTTTTTCTGACAGTATTGGATTTGGGGATTGTTACTGTTGCTGTTTTTTTCTGGCGGTAAAGGATTTATGGATTGTTATTCTTCCTATTTTGTTTTGAGAGTGATGGATTTGGGAATTGTTATTGTTGCTGTTTTTTCTGACGGTAATTGATTTTGGAAATGTTATTGTACCTGTTTTTTCTGACAGTAATGGATTTGGGGATTGTTACTGTTGCTGTTTTTTTCTGGCGGTAAAGGATTTATGGATTGTTATTCTTTCTATTTTCTTTTGGAGTATTGGATTTGGGAATTGTTATTGTTGCTGTTTTTTCTGACGGTAATGGATTTGGGGATCGTTATTGTTGCTGTTATTCCTGATTGTGCTGGGCTTGAGAATTGTTATTCTGACTGTTTTTTCTGACGGTGACGGGGTTGTGGATTGTTATTGTTGCTGTTTTTTCTGACAGTAATAGATTTATGGATTGTAATTGTTCCTGTTTTTTCTGACAGTAATGGATTTACGGATTGTTATTGTTGCTGTTTTATTTGAGAGTATTGGGTTTGGCAATTGTTACTGTTGCTGATTTATCTGATGGTGTGAGGCTTGGGAACTGTTATTGTTGCTGTTTTTTTCTGACAGTAATGGATTTGCAGATTGTTATTCTTGCTGTTTTTTTCTGACAGTCTTGTATTTGGAGACAGTTATTGTTGTTGTTTTTTCAGATAGTATTAGGTTTGGGGATTGTTACTGTTTTTTCTGATGGTGACGGTTTGGGGATTGTTACTGTTGCTGTTTTTTCAGATGATAATAGGTTTGGGGAATGTTATTGTTCCTGTTTTTGCTGAAGGTGAAGTATTTGGGGATTGTTATTGTTGTTGTTTATTCTGACAGTAATGGATTTACGGATTGTTATTGTTGGTGTTTTGTTTTGAGAGTATTGGGTTTGGGGATTGTTATATTTGTTCTTTTTTCTGATGGTGACGGTTTTGGGATTGTTAGTGTTGCTGTTTTTGCTGAAGGTGAAGTGTTTGGGGATTGTTATTGTTGCTGTTTTGGCTGAAGGTGAAGTGTTTGGGGATTGCTATTGTTTTTTCTGACAGTAATGGATTTGCAGATTGTTATTCTTGCTGTTTTTTTCTGACAGTCTTGTATTTGGAGACAGTTATTGTTGTTGTTTTTTCAGATAGTATTAGGTTTGGGGATTGTTACTGTTTTATCTGATGGTGACGGTTTGGGGATTGTTACTGTTGCTGTTTTTTCAGATGATAATAGGTTTGGGGAATGTTATTGTTCCTGTTTTTGCTGAAGGTGAAGTATTTGGGGATTGTTATTGTTGTTGTTTATTCTGACAGTAATGGATTTACGGATTGTTATTGTTGGTGTTTTGTTTTGAGAGTATTGGGTTTGGGGATTGTTATATTTGTTCTTTTTTCTGATGGTGACGGTTTTGGGATTGTTAGTGTTGCTGTTTTTGCTGAAGGTGAAGTGTTTGGGGATTGTTAGTGTTGCTGTTTTGGCTGAAGGTGAAGTGTTTGGGGATTGTTATTGTTGCTGTTTATTCTGACAGTAATGGATTTGGGAATTGTTATTGTTGCTGTTTTTTCTGAGGGTAATTGATTTACAGATTGTTATTGATTCTGTTTTTTCTGACGATAGTGGTTTTGTGGATTGTTATTCTTGCTGTTTCTTCTGTAAGTAATGGATTTTCAGATTGTTATTCTTGCTGGGGTTTTTTTAGAGTATTGGGTTTGGAGATTGTTATTGTTCCTGTATTTTCTGATTGTGCCGGGCTTGGGGATTGTTATTGTTGCTGTTTCTTTGTGATGGTGATGGATTTGAGAATTGTTATTTTTGCTGTTTTTGCTGAAGGTGAAATGTTTGGGGATTGTTATTGTTGATGTTTTTTCTGACAGTATTGGATCTCGAGATGGACATTGTTACTGATTTTTCTGACAGTAATGGATTTACGGATTGTTATTGTTGCTGTTTTTGCTGACTGTGTCGGGCTTCTGGATTGTTATTGTTGCTGTTTTTTCTGACGTTAGTGGATTTGGGGATTGTTATTGTTGCTGTTTTTTCTGACTGTAATGTATTTGGAGATTGTTATTGTTGCTGTTTTTTCTGACGGTAATTGATTTACAGATTGTTATTGATTCTGTTTTTTCTGACGATAGTGGTTTTGTGGATTGTTATTCTTGCTGTTTCTTCTGTAAGTAATGGATTTGCAGATTGTTATTCTTGCTGGGTTTTTTTTAGAGTATTGGGTTTGGAGATTGTTATTGTTGCTGTATTTTCTGATTGTGCCGGGCTTGAGGATTGTTATTGTTGCTGTTTCTTCTGATGGTGATGGATTTGAGAATTGTTATTTTTGCTGTTTTTGCTGAAGGTGAAATGTTTGGGGATTGTTATTGTTGATGTTTTTTCTGACAGTATTGGATTTCGAGATGGACATTGTTACTGATTTTTCTGACAGTAATGGATTTACGGATTGTTATTGTTGCTGTTTTTGCTGACTGTGTCGGGCTTCTGGATTGTTATTGTTGCTGTTTTTTCTGACGTTATTGGATTTGGGGATTGTTATTGTTGCTGTTTTTTCTGACAGTAATGTATTTGGAGATTGTTATTGTTGCTGTTTTTTCTGACGGTAGTGGATTTGGGGATTGTTATTGTTGTTAGTTTTTCTGAATGTGATGGATTTGGGAATTGTTATTGTTGCTGTTTTTTCCTGACAATAATGGATTTACGTATTGTTATTGTTGCTGTTTTGGCTGACGGTGTCAGGCTTGGGAATTGTTATTGTTGCTGTTTTTTCCTGACAGTAATGGATTTACGGATTGTTATTGTTGCTGTTTTGGCTGATGGTGTCGGGCTTGGGAATTGTTATTGTTGCTGTTTTTTCTGACTGTATTGGATTTGAGGATTTTTATTGTTGTTTTTTCTGATGGCGTTGGTTTTGTGGATTGTTATTGTTGCTGGTTTTTTGAGAGTATTGGGTTTGGGGTTTGTTATATTTGTTGTATTTTCTGATGGTGACGGTTTGGGGATTGTTATTGTCGCTGCTTTTTCTGATGATGATGTGTTTGGGAAATGTTATTGTTCCTGTTTTTTCTGACAGTATTGGATTTATGGATTGTTATTGTAGTTTTTTCTAATGCTGTCAGTTTTGGGTATTGTTATTGTTGCTGTTTTTTCTGACAGTATTGGATTTACGGATTGTTATTGTTTTTTCTGATTTTGACGGTTTTGGGGATTGTTATTGTTCCTGTTTTTTCTGACAGTAATGGATTTGGAGTTGGACATTATTGCTGTTTTTTCTGACGGTGACGGATTTGGGATTGTTATTGATTCTGTTTTTTCTGACGGTGTTGGGCTTGTGGATTTTTATTGTTGCTGTTTTTTGTGACGGTGATGGATTTGGGTTTGTTATTGTTGTTAGTTTTTCTGAATGTGATGGATTTGGGAATTGTTATTGTTACTGTTTTTTACTGACAGTAATGGATTTGCAGATTGTTATTGTTGCTGTTATTTTTTGAGAGTATTGCGTTTGGGGATTGTAATTGTTGTTGTTTTTTCTGATGGTTATGGATTTCGTGATTGTTATTGTTGCTGATTTTTCTGATGGTAATGTATTTACAGATTGTTATTGTTGCTGTTTTTTTGAGAATATTGCATTTGGGGATTGTTATTGCTGCTGGTTATTCTGATGGTGATGGGTTTGTGACTTGTTATAGTTGCTGTTTGTTCTGACAGTATTGGATTTGGGGATTGTTATTGTTCCTGTTTTTTCTGACAGTCTTGGATTTGGAGTTGGACATTATTGCTGTTTTTTCTGACAGTAATGGATTTAAGGATTGTTATTGTTGCTGTTTTTGCTGACGGTGTTGGGCTTGTGGATTCTTATTGTTGCTGTTTTTGCTGACGGTGTCGGGCTTGTGGATTGTTATTGTTGCTGTTTTTTCCGATAGTAATGGATTTGGGTTTGTTACTGTTGTTAGTTTTTCTGAATGTGATGGATTTGGGAATTGTTATTGTTGCTGTTTTTTCGGACAGTTATCGATTTACGGATTGTTATTGTTGCTGTTTTTTCGGACAGTAATGGATTTACGGATTGTTTGTGTTGCTGTTTTTTCTGACGGTTATGGATTTGGTGATTGTTATTGTTGCTGATTTTTCTGACGGTAATGGATTTACAAATTGTTATTGTTCCTGTTTTTTCTGACAGTAATGGATTTACAGATTGTTATTGTTGCTGTTTTGTTTTCAGAGTATTGGGTTTTGGGATTGTTATTGTTGTTGGTTTTTCTGACTGTGATGGATTTGGGGATTGTTATTGTTGCTGTTTTTTCTGACGGTAATTGATTTGCAGATTGTTATTCTTGCTGGGTTTTTTTAGAGTACTGGGTTTGGAGATTGTTATTGTTGCTGTTTTTTCTGACGATAGTGGTTTTGGGGAATGTTATTGTTGCTGTTTTTCTGGTGATAATGGGTTTGGGGAATGTTATTGTTCCTGTTTTTTTTAACAGTAATGGATTTACGGATTGTTATTGTTGCTGTTTTGTTTTGAGAGTATTGGGTTTGGGGATTGTTATTGTTGCTGTTTTTTCTGATGGTGATGGATTTGGCAATTGCTATTGTTGCTGTTTTTTCTGATGATAATGGGTTTGGGGAATGTTATTGTTTCTGTTTTTGCTGAAGGTGAAATGTTTGGGGACTGTTATATTTGTTGTTTTTTCTGATGGTGATGGGTTTGTGACTTGTTATTTTTGCTGATTTTTCTGACAGTATTGGATTTGGGAATTGTTATTGTTCCTGTTTTTTCTGACGGTAATGGATTTACAGATTGTTATTCTTCCTGTTTTTTCTGACTGTAATGGATTTGGGGATTGTTTTGTTGCTGATTTTTCTGACAGTAATGGATTTGGGGATTGTTATTGTTGCTGTTTTTTCTGGCGGTAAAGGATTTATGGATTGTTATTCTTCCTATTTTGTTTTGAGAGTGACGGATTTGGGAATTGTTATTGTTGTTGTTTTTTCTGACGGTAATGGATTTGGGGATTGTTATTGTTGCTGTTATTCCTGATTGTGCTGGGCTTGAGAATTGTTATTCTTACTGTTTTTTCTGACGGTGACGGGGTTGTGGATTGTTATTGTTGCTGTTTTTTCTGACGGTAATAGATTTATGGATTGTAATTGTTGGTGTTTTGTTTTGAGAGTATTGGGTTTGGGGATTGTTATATTTGTTCTTTTTTCTGATGGTGACGGTTTTGGGATTGTTACTGTTGCTGTTTTTGCTGAAGGTGAAGTGTTTGTGGATTGTTATTGTTGCTGTTTTTTCTGATGGTAGTGGATTTGGGGATTGTTATTGTTGCTGTTTTTTCTGACAGAAATGGATTTACGGATAGTTATTGTTGTTAGTTTTTCTGAATGTGATGGATTTGGGAATTGTTATTGTTGCTGTTTTTTCCTGACAGTAATGGATTTACGGATTGTTATTGTTGCTGTTTTTGCTGATGATGACGGGCTTGGGAATTGTTATTGTTGCTGTTTTTTCTGACATTCTTGGATTTGGGGATTGTTTTCGTTGCTGTTTTTTCTGAGAATAATGGATTTAGGGATTGTTATTGTTGCTGTTTTGTTTTGAGAGTGATGGATTTGGGAATTGTTATTGTTGCTGTTTTTTCTGACGGTAATGGATTTGCAGATTGTTATTCTTGCTGGGTTTTTTTTAGAGTACTGGGTTTGGAGATTGTTATTGTTGCTGTTTTTTCTGACGATAGTGGTTTTGGGGAATGTTATTGTTGCTGTTTTTTCTGATGATAATGGGTTTGGGGAATGTTATTGTTCCTGTTTTTTTTTTAACAGTAATGGATTTACGGATTGTTATTGTTGCTGTTTTGTTTTGAGAGTATTGGGTTTGGGCATTGTTATTGTTGCTGTTTGTTCTGACAGTATTGGATTTGGGGATTGTTATTGTTCCTGTTTTTTCTGACAGTCTTGGATTTGGAGTTGGACATTATTGCTGTTTTTTCTGACAGTAATGGATTTACGGATTGTTATTGTTGCTGTTTTTGCTGGCGGTGTTGGGCTTGTGGATTGTTATTGTTGCTGTTTGTTCTGACAGTAATGGATTTGGGTTTGTTATTGTTGTTAGTTTTTCTGAATGTGATGGATTTGGGAACTGTTATTGTTGCTGTTTTTTCGGACAGTAATGGATTTACGGATTGTTAGTGTTGCTGTTTTTTCTGACGGTTATGGATTTGGTGATTGTTATTGTTGCTGATTTTTCTGACGGTAATGGATTTACAGATTGTTATTGTTCCTGTTTTTTCTGACAGTAATGGATTTACAGATTGTTATTGTTGCTGTTTTGCTTTCAGAGTATTGGGTTTTGGAATTGTTATTGTTGCTGTTTTTTCTGACGGTGATGGATTTGGGTTTGTTATTGTTGTTGGTTTTTCTGACTGTGATGGATTTGGGGGTTGTTATTGTTGCTGTTTTTTCTGACGGTAATGGATTTGCAGATTGTTATTCTTGCTGGGTTTTTTTAGAGTACTGGGTTTGGAGATTGTTATTGTTGCTGTTTTTTCTGACGATAGTGGTTTTGGGGAATGTTATTGTTGCTGTTTTTTCTGATGATAATGGGTTTGGGGAATGTTATTGTTCCTGTTTTTTTTAACAGTAATGGATTTACGGATTGTTATTGTTGCTGTTTTTTCTGACGATAGTGGTTTTGTGGATTGTTATTCTTGCTGTTTCTTCTGTAAGTAATGGATTTGCAGATTGTTATTCTTGCTGGGTTTTTTTTAGAGTATTGGGTTTGGAGATTGTTATTATTGCTGTATTTTCTGATTGTGCCGGGCTTGGGGATTGTTATTGTTGCTGTTTCTTCAGATGGTGATGGATTTGAGAATTGTTATTTTTGCTGTTTTTGATGAAGGTGAAATGTTTGGGGATTGTTATTGTTGATGTTTTTTCTGACAGTATTGGATTTACGGATTGTTATTGTTGCTGTTTTTGCTGACGGTGTCGGGCTTCTGGATTGTTATTGTTGCTGTTTTTTCTGATGGTAGTGGATTTGGGGATTGTTATTGTTGCTGTTTTTTCTGACAGAAATGGATTTACGGATTGTTATTGTTGTTAGTTTTTCTGAATGTGATGGATTTGGGAATTGTTATTGTTGCTGTTTTTTCCTGACAGTAATGGATTTACGGATTGTTATTGTTGCTGTTTTTGCTGATGATGACGGGCTTGGGAATTGTTATTGTTGCTGTTTTTTCTGACATTCTTGGATTTGGGGATTGTTTTCGTTGCTGTTTTTTCTGAGAATAATGGATTTAGGGATTGTTATTGTTGCTGTTTTGTTTTGAGAGTGATGGATTTGGGAATTGTTATTGTTGCTGTTTTTTCTGACGGTAATGGATTTGCAGATTGTTATTCTTGCTGTGTTTTTTTTAGAGTACTGGGTTTGGAGATTGTTATTGTTGCTGTTTTTTCTGACGATAGTGTTTTTGGGGAATGTTATTGTTGCTGTTTTTTCTGATGATAATGGGTTTGGGGAATGTTATTGTTCCTGTTTTTTTTTAACAGTAATGGATTTACGGATTGTTATTGTTGCTGTTTTGTTTTGAGAGTATTGGGATTGGGGATTGTTATTGTTGCTGTTTGTTCTGACAGTATTGGATTTGGGGATTGTTATTGTTCCTGTTTTTTCTGACAGTCTTGGATTTGGAGTTGGACATTATTGCTGTTTTTTCTGACAGTAATGGATTTACGGATTGTTATTGTTGCTGTTTTTGCTGACGGTGTTGGGCTTGTGGATTTTTATTGTTGCTGTTTGTTCTGACAGTAATGGATTTGGGTTTGTTATTGTTGTTAGTTTTTCTGAATGTGATGGATTTGGGAACTGTTATTGTTGCTGTTTTGTCGGACAGTAATGGATTTACGGATTGTTAGTGTTGCTGTTTTTTCTGACGGTTATGGATTTGGTGATTGTTATTGTTGCTGATTTTTCTGACGGTAATGGATTTACAGATTGTTATTGTTGCTGTTTTGCTTTCAGAGTATTGGGTTTTGGGATTGTTATTGTTGCTGTTTTTTCTGACGATAGTGGTTTTGGGGAATGTTATTGTTGCTGTTTTTTCTGATGATAATGGGTTTGGGGAATGTTATTGTTCCTGTTTTTTTTAACAGTAATGGATTTACGTATTGTTATTGTTGCTGTTTTGTTTTGAGAGTATTGTGTTTGGGGATTGTTATTGTTGCTGTTTTTTCTGATGGTGATGGATTTGGCAATTGTTATTGTTGCTGTTTTTTCTGATGATAATGGGTTTGGGGAATGTTATTGTTCCTGTTTTTGCTGAAGGTGAAATGTTTGGGGACTGTTATATTTGTTGTTTTTTTCTGATGGTGATGGGCTTGTGACTTGTTATATTTGCTGTTTTTTCTGACAGTATTGGATTTCGGAATTGTTGTTGTTCCTGTTTTTTCTGACGGTATTGGATTTACAGATTGTTATTCTTCCTGTTTTTTCTGACTGTAATGGATTTGGGGATTGTTTTTGTTGCTGTTTTTTCTGACGGTAATAGATTTACGGATTGTTATTGTTGCTGTTTTTGCTGACGGTGTCGGGCCTGTGGATTGTTATTGTTGCTGTTTTTTCTGACAGTATTGGATTTGGGGATTGTTACTGTTGCTGTTTTTTTCTGGCGGTAAAGGATTTATGGATTGTTAATCTTCCTATTTTGTTTTGAGAGTGATGGATTTGGGAATTGTTATTGTTGCTGTTTTTTCTGACGGTAATTGATTTTGGAAATGTTATTGTACCTGTTTTTTCTGACAGTAATGGATTTGGGGTTTGTTATTGTTGCTGTTTTTTCTGATGGTGATGGGTTTGTGACTTGTTATTGTTGCTGTTTTTTTCTGACAGTCATGTATTTACAGATTGTTATTGTTGCTGTTTTGTTTTCAGAGTATTGGGTTTGGTGATTGTTATTGTTGCTGTTTTTCTGACGGTAATGGATTTACAGATTGTTATTGTTGCTGTTTTTTTTGAGAATATTGCATTTGGGGATTGTTATTGCCGCTGTTTTTTTCTGATGGTGATGGGTTGGGGATTGTTATTTTTTGAGAGTATTGGGTTTGGGGATTGTTATATTTGTAGTTTCTTCTGACGGTGACAGGCCTGGGAATTGTTATAGTTGCTGTTTGTTCTGAAGGTAATGGATTTGCAGATTGTTATTCTTGCTGGGTTTTTTTAGATTACTGGGTTTGGAGATTGTTATTGTTGCTGTTTTTTCTGATGATAGTGGTTTTGGGGAATGTTATTGTTGCTGTTTTTTCTGATGATAATGAGTTTGGGGAATGTTATTGTTCCTGTTTTTTTTTCTGACAGTAATGGATTTACGGATTGTTATTGTTGCTGTTTTTGCTGACGGTGACGGGCCTGTGGATCGTTATTGTTGCTGTTTTTTCTGACAGTATTGGATTTACGGATTGTTATTGTTGCTGTTTTTGCTGACGGTGTCGGACCTGTGGATTGTTATTGTTGCTGTTTTTTCTGACAGTAATGGATTTACGGATTGTTATTGTTTTCTCTGATGATGATGGATTTTGGGATTGATATTTTTCCTGTTTTTTCAGATGGTGATGGATTTGGGTTTGTTATTGTTGTTGGTTTTTCTGAATGTGATGGATTTGGGAATTGTTATTGCTGTATTTTTCTAACAGTAATGGATTTGCAGATTGTTATTGTTGCTGTTTTTCTGACGGTTATGGATTTGGGAATTGTTATTATTGTTGTTTTTTCTGACGGTAATGGATTTACAGATTGTTATTGTTGCCTTTTTTTGAGAGTATTGCGTTTGGGGATTGTTCTGGTTGCTGTTTTTTCTGACTGTATTGGATTTGGGAATTGTTATTGTTGTTGTTTTTTCTGACGGTAATGGATTTACAGATTGTTATTCCTGTTTTTTCTGACAGTAGTGGATTTGGGGATTGTTATTGTTGCTGTTTATTTGACTGTCTTGGAATTGGAGATGGATATTATTGTTGTTTTTTCTGACAGTAATGGATTTACGGATTGTTATTGTTGCTGTTTTTGCTGACGGTGTAGGGCATGGGAATTGTTATTGTTGCTGTTTTTTCTGACAGTATTGTATTTGCGGATTTTTATTGTTGCTGTTTTTTCGGACTGTAATGGATTTACGGATTGTTAGTGTTGCTGTTTTTTCTGACGGTTATGGATTTGGTGATTGTTATTGTTGCTGATTTTTCTGACGGTAATGGATTTACAGATTGTTATTGTTGCTGTTTTGTTTTCAGAGTATTGGGTTTTGGGATTGTTATTGTTGCTGTTTTTTCTGACGGTTATGGATTTGGGTTTGTTATTGTTGTTGGTTTTTCTGACTGTGATGGATTTGGGGGTTGTTATTGTTGCTGTTTTTTCTGACTGTAATGGATTTGCAGATTGTTATTCTTGCTGGGTTTTTTTAGAGTACTGGGTTTGTAGATTTTTATTGTTGCTGTTTTTTCTGACGATAGTGGTTTTGGGGAATGTTATTGTTGCTGTTTTTTCTGATGATAATGGGTTTGGGGAATGTTATTGTTCCTGTTTTTTTTTAACAGTAATGAATTTACGGATTGTTATTGTTGCTGTTTTGTTTTGAGAGTATTGTGTTTGGGGATTGTTATTGTTGCTGTTTTTTCTGATGGTGATGGATTTGGCAATTGTTATTGTTGCTGTTTTTTCTGATGATAATGGGTTTGGGGAATGTTATTGTTCCTGTTTTTGCTGAAGGTGAAATGTTTGGGGACTGTTATATTTGTTGTTTTTTCTGATGGTGATGGGTTTGTGACTTGTTATTTTTGCTGTTTTTTCTGACAGTATTGGATTTGGGAATTGTTATTGTTCCTGTTTTTTCTGACGGTAATGGATTTACAGATTGTTATTCTTCCTGTTTTTTCTGACTGTAATGGATTTGGGGATTGTTTTTGTTGCTGTTTTTTCTGACGGTAATGGATTTACGGATTGTTATTGTTGCTGTTTTTGCTGACGGTGTCGGGCCTGTGGATTGTTATTGTTGCTGTTTTTTCTGACAGTATTGGATTTGGGGATTGTTACTGTTGCTGTTTTTTCTGGCGGTAAAGGATTTATGGATTGTTATTCTTCCTATTTTGTTTTGAGAGTGATGGATTTGGGAATTGTTATTGTTGCTGTTTTTTCTGACGGTAATTGATTTTGGAAATGTTATTGTACCTGTTTTTTCTGACAGTAATGGATTTGGGGTTTGTTATTGTTTCTGTTTTTTCTGACGATAGTGGTTTTGGGGAATTTTATTGTTGCTGATTTTTCTGACGGTAATGGATTTACAGATTGTTATTCTTCTTGTTTTTTCTGACGGTAATGGATTTACAGATTGTTATTGTTCCTGTTTTTTCTGACAGTCATGTATTTACAGATTGTTATTGTTGCTGTTTTGTTTTCAGAGTATTGGGTTTGGTGATTGTTATTGTTGCTGTTTTTCTGACGGTAATGGATTTACAGATTGTTATTGTTGCTGTTTTTTTTTGAGAATATTGCATTTGGGGATTGTTATTGCCGCTGTTTTTTTCTGATGGTGATGGGTTGGGGATTGTTATTTTTTGAGAGTATTGGGTTTGGGGATTGTTATATTTGTAGTTTCTTCTGACGGTGACAGGCTTGGGAATTGTTATAGTTGCTGTTTGTTCTGAAGGTAATGGATTTGCAGATTGTTATTCTTGCTGGGTTTTTTTAGATTACTGGGTTTGGAGATTGTTATTGTTGCTGTTTTTTCTGATGATAGTGGTTTTGGGGAATGTTATTGTTGCTGTTTTTTCTGATGATAATGAGTTTGGGGAATGTTATTGTTCCTGTTTTTTTTTCTGACAGTAATGGATTTACGGATTGTTATTGTTGCTGTTTTTGCTGACGGTGTCGGACCTGTGGATTGTTATTGTTGCTGTTTTTTCTGACAGTATTGCATTTGGAGATAGACATTGTTGCTGTTTTATCTGACAGTAATGGATTTACGGATTGTTATTGTTTTCTCTGATGATGATGGATTTTGTGATTGATATTTTTCCTGTTTTTTCAGATGGTGATGGATTTGGGTTTGTTATTGTTGTTGGTTTTTCTGAATGTGATGGATTTGGGAATTGTTATTGCTGTATTTTTCTAACAGTAATGGATTTGCAGATTGTTATTGTTGCTGTTTTTCTGACGGTTATGGATTTGGGAATTGTTATTATTGTTGTTTTTTCTGACGGTAATGGATTTACAGATTGTTATTGTTGCCTTTTTTTGAGAGTATTGCGTTTGGGGATTGTTATGGTTGCTGTTTTTTCTGACTGTATTGGATTTGGGAATTGTTATTGTTGTTGTTTTTTCTGACGGTAATGGATTTACAGATTGTTATTCTTCCTGTTTTTTCTGACAGTAGTGGATTTGGGGATTGTTATTGTTGCTGTTTATTTGACTGTCTTGGATTTGGAGATGGATATTATTGTTGTTTTTTCTGACAGTAATGGATTTACGGATTGTTATTGTTGCTGTTTTTGCTGACGGTGTCGGGCATGGGAATTGTTATTGTTGCTGTTTTTTCTGACAGTATTGTATTTGCGGATTTTTATTGTTGTTTTTTCTGATGGCGTAGGTTTTGGGGATTGTTATTGTTGCTGTTTTTTCTGAAGGTGACAGTTTGTGGATTGTTATTGTTGCTGTTTTTTCTGATGGTGACAGTTTGTGGATTGTTATTGTTGCTGTTTTTTTGAGAGTATTGGGTTTGCGGTTTGTTATATTTGTTGTTTTTTCTGATGGTGTTGGTGCTGGCGATTGTTATTGTCACTGCTTTTTCTGATGATGATGGGTTTGGGAAATGTTATTGTTCCTGTTTATTCTGACAGCAATGGATTTGGGAATTGTTATTGTTGCTGTTTTTTCTGACGGTAATGGATTTGCAGATTGTTATTCTTGCTGGGTTTTTTTTATAGTACTGGGTTTGGAGATTGTTATTGTTGCTATTTTTTCTGACGATAGTGGTTTTGGGGAATGTTATTGTTCCTGTTTTTTTTTAACAGTAATGGATTTACGGATTGTTATTGTTGCTGTTTTCTTTTGAGAGTATTGGGTTTGGGGATTGTTATTCTTGCTGTTTTTTCTGACGGTGATGGATTTGGGTTTGTTATTGTTGTTAGTTTTTCTGAATGTGATGGATTTAGGAATTGTTATTTTTACTGTTTTTTACTGACAGTAGTGGATTTGCAGATTGTTATTGTTGCTGTTATTTTTTGAGAGTATTGCGTTTGGGGATTGTGATTGTTGCAGTTTTTTCTGACGGTTATGGATTTCGTGATTGTTATTGTTGCTGATTTTTCTGATGGTAATGGATTTACAGATTGTTATTGTTGCTGTTTTTTGAGAATATTGCATTTGGGGATTGTTATTGCTGCTGGTTATTCTGATGGTGATTGGTTTGTGACTTGTTATTGTTGCTGTTTGTTCAGACAGTATAAGATTTGGGGATTGTTTTTGTTGCTGTTTTTTCTGACAGTCTTGGATTTGGATTTGGGCATTATTGCTGTTTTTTCTGACAGTAATGGATTTATGGATTGTTATTGTTGCTGTTTTTGCTGACGGTGTTGGGCTTGTGGATTGTTATTGTTGCTGTTTTGTTTTCAGAGTATTGGGTTTTGGGATTGTTATTGTTGCTGTTTTTTCTGACGATAGTGGTTTTGGGGAATGTTATTGATGCTGTTTTTTCTGATGATAATGGGTTTGGGGAATGTTATTGTTCCTGTTTTTTTTTAACAGTAATGGATTTACGGATTGTTATTGTTGCTGTTTTGTTTTGAGAGTATTGGGTTTGGGGATTGTTATTGTTGCTGTTTTTTCTGATGGTGATGGATTTGGCAATTGTTATTGTTGCTGTTTTTTCTGATGATAATGGGTTTGGGGAATGTTATTGTTCCTGTTTTTGCTGAAGGTGAAATGTTTGGGGACTGTTATATTTGTTGTTTATTCTGATGGTGATGGGTTTGTGACTTGTTATTTTTGCTGTTTTTTCTGACTGTATTGGATTTGGGAATTGTTATTGTTCCTGTTTTTTCTGACGGTAATGGATTTACAGATTGTTATTCTTCCGGTTTTTTCTGACTGTAATGGATTTGGGGATTGTTTTTGTTGCTGTTTTTTCTGACGGTAATGGATTTACAGATTGTTATTGTTGCTGTTTTTGCTGACGGTGTCGGGCCTGTGGATTGTTATTGTTGCTGTTTTTTCTGACAGTATTGGATTTGGAGATTGTTATTGTTGCTGTTTTTTCTGACAGTCATGGATTTGGGTTTGTTATTGTTGTTAGTTTTTCTGAATGTGATGGATTTGGGAATTGTTATTGTTGCTGTTTTTTCGGACAGTAATCGATTTACGGATTGTTATTGTTGCTGTTTTTTTGGACAGTAATGGATTTACGGATTGTTAGTGTTGCTGTTTTTTCTGACGGTTATGGATTTGGTGATTGTTATTGTTGCTGATTTTTCTGACGGTAATGGATTTACAGATTGTTATTGTTCCTGTTTTTTCTGACAGTAATGGATTTACAGATTGTTATTGCTGCTGTTTTGTTTTCAGAGTATTGGGTTTTGGGATTGTTATTGTTGCTGTTTTTTCTGACGGTGATGGATTTGGGTTTGTTATTGTTGTTGGTTTTTCTGACTGTGATGGATTTGGGGATTGTTATTGTTGCTGTTTTTTCTGACGGTAATGGATTTGCAGATTGTTATTCTTGCTGGGTTTTTTTAGAGTACTGGGTTTGGAGATTGTTATTGTTGCTGTTTTTTCTGACGATAGTGGTTTTGGGGAATGTTATTGTTGCTGTTTTTTCTGATGATAATGGGTTTGGGGAATGTTATTGTTCCTGTTTTTTTTTAACAGTAATGGATTTACGGATTGTTATTGTTGCTGTTTTGTTTTGGGAGTATTGGGTTTGGGGATTGTTATTGTTGCTGTTTTTTCTGATGGTGATGGATTTGGCAATTGTTATTGTTGCTGTTTTTTCTGATGATAATGGGTTTGGGGAATGTTATTGTTCCTGTTTTTGCTGAAGGTGAAATGTTTGGGGACTGTTATATTTGTTGTTTTTTCTGATGGTGATGGGTTTGTGACTTGTTATTTTTGCTGTTTTTTCTGACTGTATTGGATTTGGGAATTGTTATTGTTCCTGTTTTTTCTGATGGTAATGGATTTACAGATTGTTATTCTTCCTGTTTTTTCTGACTGTAATGGATTTGGGGATTGTTTTTGTTGCTGTTTTTTCTGACGGTAATGGATTTACGGATTGTTATTGTTGCTGTTTTTGCTGACGGTGTCGGGCCTGTGGATTGTTATTGTTTCTGTTTTTTCTGACAGTAGTGGATTTGGAGATTGTTATTGTTGCTGTTTTTTCTGACAGTCATGGATTTGGGTTTGTTATTGTTGTTAGTTTTTCTGAATGAGATGGATTTGGGAATTGTTATTGTTGCTGTTTTTTCGGACAGTAATCGATTTACGGGTTGTTATTGTTGCTGTTTTTTCGGACTGTAATGGATTTACGGATTGTTAGTGTTGCTGTTTTTTCTGACTGTTATGGATTTACGGATTGTTATTGTTGCTGTTTTTGCTGATGGTGTCGGGTCTGTGGATTGTTATTGTTTCTGTTTTTTCTGACAGTATTGGATTTGGAGATTGTTATTGTTGCTGTTTTTTCTGACAGTCATGGATTTGGGTTTGTTATTGTTGTTAGTTTTTCTGAATGTGATGGATTTGGGAATTGTTATTGTTGCTGTTTTTTCGGACAGTAATCGATTTACGGATTGTTATTGTTGCTGTTTTTTCGGACTGTAATGGATTTACGGATTGTTAGTGTTGCTGTTTTTTCTGACTGTTATGGATTTGGTGATTGTTATTGTTGCTGTTTTTTCTGACGGTAATGGATTTACAGTTTGTTATTGTTCCTGTGTATTCTGACAGTAATGGATTTACAGATTGTTATTGTTGCTGTTTTGTTTTCAGAGTATTGGGTTTTGGGATTGTTATTGTTGCTGTTTTTTCTGACGGTGATGGATTTGGGTTTTTTATTGTTGTTGGTTTTTCTGACTGTGATGGATTTGGGGATTGTTATTGTTGCTGTTTTCTCTGACGGTAATGGATTTGCAGATTGTTATTCTTGCTGGGTTTTTTAGAGTACTGGGTTTGGAGATTGTTATTGTTGCTGTTTTTTCTGACGATAGTGGTTTTGGGGAATGTTATTGTTGCTGTTTTTTCTGGTGATAATGGGTTTGGGGAATGTTATTGTTCCTGTTTTTTTTAACAGTAATGGATTTACGGATTGTTATTGTTGCTGTTTTGTTTTGAGAGTATTGGGTTTGGGGATTGCTATTGTTGCTGTTTTTTCTGATGGTGATGGATTTGGCAATTGTTTTTGTTGCTGTTTTTTCTGATGATAATGGGTTTGGGGAATGTTATTGTTCCTGTTTTTGCTGAAGGTGAAATGTTTGGGGACTGTTATATTTGTTCTTTTTTCTGATGGTGATGGGTTTGTGAATTGTTCTTTTTGCTGTTTTTTCTGACAGTATTGGATTTGGGAATTGGTATTGTTCCTGTTTTTTCTGACGGTAATGGATTTACAGATTGTTATTCTTCCTGTTTTTTCTGACTGTAATGGATTTGGGGAGTGTTTTTGTTGCTGTTTTTTCTGACGGTAATGGATTTATGGATTGTTATTGTTGCTGTTTTTGCTGACGGTGTCGGGCCTGTGGATTATTATTGTTGCTGTTTTTTCTGACAGTATTGGATTTGGGAATTGTTATTGTTCCTGTTTTTTCTGACGGTGATGGATTTACAGATTGTTATTCTTCCTGTTTTTTTGACTGTAATGGATTTGGGGATTGTTTTTGTTGCTGTTTTTTCTGACGGTAATGGATTTACGGATTGTTATTGTTGCTGTTTTTGCTGACGGTGTCGGGCCTGTGGATTGTTACTGTTGCTGTTTTTTCAAACAGTCATGGATTTACGGATTGTTATTCTTCCTATTTTGTTTGGAGAGTAATGGATTTAGGAATTGTTATTGTTACTGTTTTTTCTGATGGTGATGAGTTTGTGACTTGTTATTGTTGCTGTTTTTTCTGACAGTAGTGGATTTGGGGATTGATACTGTTGCTGTTTTTTTCTGGAGGTAAATGATTTATGGATTGTTATTCTTCCTATTTTGTTTTGAGAGTGATGGATTTGGGGATTGTTATGGTTGCTGTTTTTTCTGACGGTAATTGATTTTGGAAATGTTATTGTACCTGTATTTTCTGACAGTAATGGATTTGGGGATTGTTATTGTTGCTGTTTTTTCTGATGGTGATGAGTTTGTGACCTGTTATTGTTGCTGTTTTTTCTGACGGTAATTGATTTAGGAAATGTTATTGTACCTGTTTTTTTGGACTGTAATGGATTTACGGATTGTTACTGTTGCTGTTTTGTTTTCAGTGTATTGGGTTTTGGGATTGTTATTGCTGCTGTTTTTTCTGACGGTGATGGATTTGGGTTTGTTATTGTTGTTGGTTTTTCTGACTGTGATGGATTTGGGGATTGTTATTGTTGCTGTTTTCTCTGACGGTAATGGATTTGCAGATTGTTATTCTTGCTGGGTTTTTTAGAGTACTGGGTTTGGAGATTGTTATTGTTGCTGTTTTTTCTGAAGATAGTGGTTTTGGGGAATGTTATTGTTGCTGTTTTTTCTGGTGATAATGGGTTTGGGGAATGTTATTGTTCCTGTTTTTTTTAACAGTAATGGATTTACGTATTGTTATTGTTGCTGTTTTGTTTTGAGTGTATTGGGTTTGGGGATTGCTATTGTTGCTGTTTTTTCTGCTGGTGATGGATTTGGCAATTGTTATTGTTGCTGTTTTTTCTGATGATAATGGGTTTGGGGAATGGTATTGTTCCTGTTTTTGCTGAAGGTGAAATGTTTGGGGACTGTTATATTTGTTGTTTTTTCTGATGGTGATGGGTTTGTGAATTGTTATTTTTGCTGTTTTTTCTGACAGTATTGGATTTGGGAATTGGTATTGTTCCTGTTTTTTCTGACGGTAATGGATTTACAGATTGGTATTGTTCCTGTTTTTTCTGACTCTAATGGATTTGGGGATTGTTTTTGTTGCTGTTTTTTCTGACGGTAATGGATTTACGGATTGTTATTGTTGCTGTTTTTGCTGACGGTGTCGGGCCTGTGGATTGTTATTGTTGCTGTTTTTTCTGACAGTATTGGATTTGGGAATTGTTATTGTTCCTGTTTTTTCTGATGGTAATGGATTTACAGATTGTTATTCTTCCTGTTTTTACTGACTGTAATGGATTTGGGGATTGTTTTTGTTGCTGTTTTTTCTGACGGTAATGGATTTACGGATTGTTATTGTTGCTGTTTTTGCTGACGGTGTCGGGCCTGTGGATTGTTATTGTTGCTGTTTTTTCTGACAGTATTGGATTTGGAGATTGTTATTGTTGCTGTTTTTTCTGACAGTCATGGATTTACAGATTGTTATTCTTCCTGTTTTTGCTGATGATGACGGGCTTGGGAATTGTTATTGTTGCTGTTTTTTCTGACATTCTTGGATTTGGGGATTGTTTTCGTTTCTGTTTTTTCTGAGAATAATGGATTTAGGGATTGTTATTGTTGCTGTTTTGTTTTGAGAGTATTGGGTTTGGGGATTGTTATTGTTGCTGTTTTTTCTGATGGTGATGGATTTGGCAATTGTTATTGTTGCTGTTTTTTCTGATGATAATGGGCTTGGGGAATGTTATTGTTCCTGTTTTTGCTGAAGGTGAAATGTTTGGGGACTGTTATATTTGTTGTTTATTCTGATGGTGATGGGTTTGTGACTTGTTATTTTTGCTGTTTTTTCTGACTGTATTGGATTTGGGAATTGTTATTGTTCCTGTTTTTTCTGACGGTAATGGATTTACAGATTGTTATTCTTCCGGTTTTTTCTGACTGTAATGGATTTGGGGATTGTTTTTGTTGCTGTTTTTTCTGACGGTAATGGATTTACAGATTGTTATTGTTGCTGTTTTTGCTGACGGTGTCGGGCCTGTGGATTGTTATTGTTGCTGTTTTTTCTGACAGTATTGGATTTGGAGATTGTTATTGTTGCTGTTTTTTCTGACAGTCATGGATTTGGGTTTGTTATTGTTGTTAGTTTTTCTGAATGTGATGGATTTGGGAATTGTTATTGTTGCTGTTTTTTCGGACAGTAATCGATTTACGGATTGTTATTGTTGCTGTTTTTTTGGACAGTAATGGATTTACGGATTGTTAGTGTTGCTGTTTTATTCTGACGGTTATGGATTTGGTGATTGTTATTGTTGCTGATTTTTCTGACGGTAATGGATTTACAGATTGTTATTGTTCCTGTTTTTTCTGACAGTAATGGATTTACAGATTGTTATTGCTGCTGTTTTGTTTTCAGAGTATTGGGTTTTGGGATTGTTATTGTTGCTGTTTTTTCTGACGGTGATGGATTTGGGTTTGTTATTGTTGTTGGTTTTTCTGACTGTGATGGATTTGGGGATTGTTATTGTTGCTGTTTTTTCTGACGGTAATGGATTTGCAATTTGTTATTCTTGCTGGATTTTTTTAGAGTACTGGATTTGGAGATTGTTATTGTTGCTGTTTTTTCTGACGATAGTGGTTTTGGGAATTGTTATTGTTGCTGTTTTTTCTGATGATAATGGGTTTGGGGAATGTTATTGTTCCTGTTTTTTCTGACAGTAATGGATTTGGGGATTGTTATTGTTGCTGTTATTTCGGACTGTAATCGATTTACGGATTGTTATTGTTGCTGTTTTTTTGGACAGTAATGGATTTACGGATTGTTAGTGTTGCTGTTTTTTCTGACTGTTATGGATTTGGTGATTGT
This sequence comes from Hypanus sabinus, assembly GCF_030144855.1. Taxonomy (NCBI): domain Eukaryota; kingdom Metazoa; phylum Chordata; class Chondrichthyes; order Myliobatiformes; family Dasyatidae; genus Hypanus; species Hypanus sabinus. Next base: position 81,793,780 of record NC_082722.1, read on the forward strand.
TATTGTTGCTGTTTTTTCTGACGGTAATGGATTTACAGATTGTTATTGTTCCTCTGTTTTCTGACAGTAATGGATTTACAGATTGTTATTGTTGCTGTTTTGTTTTCGGAGTATTGGGTTTTGGGATTGTTATTGTTGCTGTTTTTTCTGACGGTGATGGATTTGGGTTTGTTATTGTTGTTGGTTTTTCTGACTGTGATGGATTTGGGGATTGTTATTGTTGCTGTTTTCTCTGACGGTAATGGATTTGCAGATTGTTATTCTTGCTGGGTTTTTTAGAGTACTGGGTTTGTAGATTGTTATTGTTGCTGTTTTTTCTGACGATAGTGGTTTTGGGGAATGTTATTGTTGCTGTTTTTTCTGGTGATAATGCGTTTGGGGAATGTTATTGTTCCTGTTTTTTTTAACAGTAATGGATTTACGGATTGTTATTGTTGCTGTTTTGTTTTGAGAGTATTGGGTTTGGGGATTGCTATTGTTGCTGTTTTTTTCTGATGGTGATGGATTTGGCAATTGTTTTTGTTGCTGTTTTTTCTGATGATAATGGGTTTGGGGAATGTTATTGTTCCTGTTTTTGCTGAAGGTGAAATGTTTGGGGACTGTTATATTTGTTGTTTTTTCTGATGGTGATGGGTTTGTGAATTGTTATTTTTGCTGTTTTTTCTGACAGTATTGGATTTGGGAATTGGTATTGTTCCTGTTTTTTCTGACGGTAATGGATTTACAGATTGTTATTCTTCCTGTTTTTTCTGACAGTATTCGATTTGGGGATTGTTACTGTTGCTGTTTTTTCAGACAGTCATGGATTTACGGATTGTTATTCTTCCTATTTTGTTTGGAGAGTAATGGATTTGGGAATTGTTATTGTTGCTGTTTTTTCTGATGGTGATGAGTTTGTGACTTGTTATTGTTGCTGTTTTTTCTGACAGTAGTGGATTTGGGGATTGTTACTGTTGCTGTTTTTTTCTGGAGGTAAAGGATTTATGGATTGTTATTCTTCCTATTTTGTTTTGAGAGTGATGGATTTGGGAATTGTTATTGTTGCTGTTTTTTCTGACGGTAATTGATTTTGGAAATGTTATTGTACCTGTATTTTCTGACAGTAATGGATTTGGCGATTGTTATTGTTGCTGTTTTTTCTGATGGTGATGAGTTTGTGACCTGTTATTGTTGCTGTTTTTTCTGACGGTAATTGATTTTAGAAATGTTATTGTACCTGTTTTTTCTGACAGTAATGGATTTGGGGATTGTTATTGTTGCTGTTATTTCGGACAGTAATCGATTTACGAATTGTTATTGTTGCTGTTTTTTTGGACAGTAATGGATTTACGGATTGTTAGTGTTGCTGTTTTTTCTGACGGTTATGGATTTGGTGATTGTTATTGTTGCTGATTTTTCTGACGGTAATGGATTTACAGATTGTTATTGTTCCTGTTTTTTCTGACAGTAATGGATTTACAGATTGTTATTGCTGCTGTTTTGTTTTCAGAGTATTGGGTTTTGGGATTGTTATTGTTGCTGTTTTTTCTGACGGTGATGGATTTGGGTTTGTTATTGTTGTTGGTTTTTCTGACTGTGATGGATTTGGGGATTGTTATTGTTGCTGTTTTTTCTGACGGTAATGGATTTGCAGATTGTTATTCTTGCTGTGTTTTTTTAGAGTACTGGATTTGGAGATTGTTATTGTTGCCTTTTTTTCTGACGATAGTGGTTTTGGGAATTGTTATTGTTCCTGTTTTTTCTGACGGTAATGGATTTACAGATTGTTATTCTTCCTGTTTTTTCTTACTGTAATGGATTTGGGGATTGTTTCTGTTGCTGTTTTTTCTGACGGTAATGGATTTACGGATTGTTATTGTTGCTGTTTTTGCTGACGGTGTCGGGCCTGTGGATTGTTATTGTTTCTGTTTTTTCTGACAGTATTGGATTTGGAGATTGTTATTGTTCCTGTTTTTTCTGACAGTCATGGATTTGGGTTTGTTATTGTTGTTAGTTTTTCTGAATGTGATGGATTTGGGAATTGTTATTGTTGCTGTTTTTTCGGATAGTAATCGATTTACGGATTGTTATTGTTGCTGTTTTTTCGGACTGTAATGGATTTACGGATTGTTAGTGTTGCTGTTTTTTCTGACTGTTATGGATTTGGTGATTGTTATTGTTGCTGATTTTTCTGACAGTAATGGATTTACAGATTGTTATTGTTCCTGTGTTTTCTGACAGTAATGGATTTACAGATTGTTATTGTTGCTGTTTTGTTTTCAGTGTATTGGGTTTTGGGATTGTTATTGTTGCTGTTTTTTCTGACGGTGATGGATTTGGGTTTGTTATTGTTGTTGGTTTTTCTGACTGTGATGGATTTGGGGATTGTTATTGTTGCTGTTTTCTCTGACGGTAATGGATTTGCAGTTTGTTATTCTTGCTGGGTTTTTTTAGAGTACTGGATTTGGAGATTGTTATTGTTGCTGTTTTTTCTGACGATAGTGGTTTTGGGAATTGTTATTGTTGCTGTTTTTTCTGATGATAATGGGTTTGGGGAATGTTATTGTTCCTGTTTTTTCTGACAGTAATGGATTTGGGGATTGTTATTGTTGCTGTTATTTCGGACAGTAATCGATTTACGGATTGTTATTGTTGCTGTTTTGTTTTGAGAGTATTGGGTTTGGGGATTGCTATTGTTGCTGTTTTTTCTGATGGTGATGGATTTGGCAATTGTTATTGTTGCTGTTTTTTCTGATGATAATGGGTTTGGGGAATGTTATTGTTCCTGTTTTTGCTGAAGGTGAAATGTTTGGGGACTGTTATATTTGTTGTTTTTTCTGATGGTGATGGGTTTGTGACTTGTTATTTTTGCTGTTTTTTCTGACAGTATTGGATTTGGGAATTGGTATTGTTCCTGTTTTTTCTGATGGTAATGGATTTACAGATTGTTATTCTTCCTGTTTTTTCTGACTGTAATGGATTTGGGGATTGTTTTTGTTGCTGTTTTTTCTGACGGTAATGGATTTACGGATTGTTATTGTTGCTGTTTTTGCTGACGGTGTCGGGCCTGTGGATTGTTATTGTTGCTGTTTTTTCTGACAGTATTGGATTTGGGAATTGTTATTGTTCCTGTTGTTTCTGACGGTAATGGATTTACAGATTGTTATTCTTCCTGTTTTTTCTGACTGTAATGGATTTGGGGATTGTTTTTGTTGCTGTTTTTTCTGACGGTAATGGATTTACGGATTGTTATTGTTGCTGTTTTTGCTGACGGTGTCGGGCCTGTGGATTGTTATTGTTTCTGTTTTTTCTGACAGTATTGGATTTGGAGATTGTTATTGTTGCTGTTTTTCTGACAGTCATGGATTTGGGTTTGTTATTGTTGTTAGTTTTTCTGAATGTGATGGATTTGGGACTTGTTATTGTTGCTGTTTTTTCGGATAGTAATCGATTTACGGATTGTTATTGTTGCTGTTTTTTCGGACTGTAATGGATTTACGGATTGTTAGTGTTGCTGTTTTTTCTGACTGTTATGGATTTGGTGATTGTTATTGTTGCTGATTTTTCTGACAGTAATGGATTTACAGATTGTTATTGTTCCTGTGTTTTCTGACAGTAATGGATTTACAGATTGTTATTGTTGCTGTTTTGTTTTCAGAGTATTGGGTTTTGGGATTGTTATTGTTGCTGTTTTTTCTGACGGTGATGGATTTGGGTTTGTTATTGTTGTTGGTTTTTCTGACTGTGATGGATTTGGGGATTGTTATTGTTGCTGTTTTCTCTGACGGTAATGGATTTGCAGTTTGTTATTCTTGCTGGGTTTTTTTAGAGTACTGGATTTGGAGATTGTTATTGTTGCTGTTTTTTCTGACGATAGTGGTTTTGGGAATTGTTATTGTTGCTGTTTTTTCTGATGATAATGGGTTTGGGGAATGTTATTGTTCCTGTTTTTTCTGACAGTAATGGATTTGGGGATTGTTATTGTTGCTGTTATTTCGGACAGTAATCGATTTACGGATTGTTATTGTTGCTGTTTTGTTTTGAGAGTATTGGGTTTGGGGATTGCTATTGTTGCTGTTTTTTCTGATGGTGATGGATTTGGCAATTGTTATTGTTGCTGTTTTTTCTGATGATAATGGGTTTGGGGAATGTTATTGTTCCTGTTTTTGCTGAAGGTGAAATGTTTGGGGACTGTTATATTTGTTGTTTTTTCTGATGGTGATGGGTTAGTGACTTGTTATTTTTGCTGTTTTTTCTGACAGTATTGGATTTGGGAATTGGTATTGTTCCTGTTTTTTCTGATGGTAATGGATTTACAGATTGTTATTCTTCCTGTTTTTTCTGACTGTAATGGATTTGGGGATTGTTTTTGTTGCTGTTTTTTCTGACGGTAATGGATTTACGGATTGTTATTGTTGCTGTTTTTGCTGACGGTGTCGGGCCTGTGGATTGTTATTGTTGCTGTTTTTTCTGACAGTATTGGATTTGGGAATTGTTATTGTTCCTGTTGTTTCTGACGGTAATGGATTTACAGATTGTTATTCTTCCTGTTTTTTCTGACTGTAATGGATTTGGGGATTGTTTTTGTTGCTGTTTTTTCTGACGGTAATGGATTTACGGATTGTTATTGTTGCTGTTTTTGCTGACGGTGTCGGGCCTGTGGATTGTTATTGTTTCTGTTTTTTCTGACAGTATTGGATTTGGAGATTGTTATTGTTGCTGTTTTTTCTGACAGTCATGGATTTGGGTTTGTTATTGTTGTTAGTTTTTCTGAATGTGATGGATTTGGGACTTGTTATTGTTGCTGTTTTTTCGGATAGTAATCGATTTACGGATTGTTATTGTTGCTGTTTTTTCGGACTGTAATGGATTTACGGATTGTTAGTGTTGCTGTTTTTTCTGACTGTTATGGATTTGGTGATTGTTATTGTTGCTGATTTTTCTGACAGTAATGGATTTACAGATTGTTATTGTTCCTGTTTTGTTTTCAGAGTATTGGGTTTTGGGATTGTTATTGTTGCTGTTTTTTCTGACAGTGATTGAATTTGGAAATGTTATTGTACCTGTTTTTTCTGACAGTAATGGATTTGGGGATTGTTATTGTTGCTGTTTTTTCTGACAGGAATGGATTTACAGATTGTTATTGCTGCTGTTTTGTTTTCAGAGTATTGGGTTTTGGGATTGTTATTGTTGCTGTTTTTTCTGACGGTGATGGATTTGGGTTTGTTATTGTTGTTGGTTTTTCTGACTGTGATGGATTTGGGGATTGTTATTGTTGCTGTTTTTTCTGACGGTAATGGATTTGCAGATTGTTATTCTTGCTGGGGTTTTTTGGAGTACTGGGTTTGGAGATTGTTATTGTTGCTGTTTTTTCTGACGATAGTGGTTTTGGGGAATGTTATTGTTGCTGTTTTTTCTGATGATAATGGGTTTGGGGAATGTTATTGTTCCTGTTTTTTTTTAACAGTAATGGATTTACGGATTGTTATTGTTGCTGTTTTTTCTGATGGTGATGGATTTGGCAATTGTTATTGTTGCTGTTTTTTCTGATGATAATGGGTTTGGGGAATGTTATTGTTCCTGTTTTTGCTGAAGGTGAAATGTTTGGGGACTGTTATATTTGTTGTTTTTTTTGATGGTGATGGGTTTGTGACTTGTTATTTTTGCTGTTTTTTCTGACTGTATTGGATTTGGGAATTGTTATTGTTCCTGATTTTTTCTGACTGTAATGGATTTACAGATTGTTATTCTTCCTGTTTTTTCTTACTGTACTGGATTTGGGGATTGTTTTTGTTGCTGTTTTTTCTGACGGTAATGGATTTACGGATTGTTATTGTTGCTGTTTTTGCTGACGGTGTCGGGCCTGTGGATTGTTATTGTTGCTGTTTTTTCTGACAGTCATGGATTTGGGTTTGTTATTGTTGTTAGTTTTTCTGAATGTGATGGATTTGGGAATTGTTATTGTTGCTGTTTTTTCGGACAGTAATCGATTTACGGATTGTTATTGTTGCTGTATTTTCGGACTGTAATGGATTTACGGATTGTTAGTGTTGCTGTTTTTTCTGACTGTTATGGATTTGGTGATTGTTATTGTTGCTGATTTTTCTGATGGTAATGGATTTACAGATTGTTATTGTTCCTGTGTTTTCTGACAGTAATGGATTTACAGATTGTTATTGTTGCTGTTTTGTTTTCAGAGTATTGGGTTTTGGGATTGTTATTGTTGCTGTTTTTTCTGACAGTCATGGATTTGGGTTTCTTATTGTTGTTAGTTTTTCTGAATGTGATGGATTTGGGAATTGTTATTGTTGCTGTTTTTTCGGACAGTAATCGATTTACGGATTGTTATTGTTGCTGTTTTTTCGGGCTGTAATGGATTTACGGATTGTTAGTGTTGCTGTTTTTTCTGACTGTTATGGATTTGGTGATTGTTATTGTTGCTGATTTTTCTGACGGTAATGGATTTACAGATTGTTATTGTTCCTGTGTTTTCTGACAGTAATGGATTTACAGATTGTTATTGTTGCTGTTTTGTTTTCAGAGTATTGGGTTTTGGGATTGTTATTGTTGCTGTTTTTTCTGACGGTGATGTATTTGGGTTTGTTATTGTTGTTGGTTTTTCTGACTGTGATGGATTTGGGGATTGTTATTGTTGCTGTTTTCTCTGACGGTAATGGATTTGCAGATTGTTATTCTTGCTGGGTTTTTTTAGAGTACTGGGTTTGGAGATTGTTATTGTTGCTGTGTTTTCTGACGATAGTGGTTTTGGGGAATGTTATTGTTGCTGTTTTTTCTGGTGATAATGGGTTTGGGGAATGTTATTGTTCCTGTTTTTGCTGAAGGTGAAATGTTTGGGGACTGTTATATTTGTTGTTTTTTCTGATGGTGATGGGTTTGTGACTTGTTATTTTTGCTGTTTTTTCTGACAGTATTGGATTTGGGAATTGGTATTGTTCCTGTTTTTTCTGACGGTAATGGATTTACAGATTGTTATTCTTCCTGTTTTTTCTGACTGTAATGGATTTGGGGATTGTTTTTGTTGCTGTTTTTTCTGACGATAATGGATTTACGGATTGTTATTGTTGCTGTTTTTGCTGACGGTGTCGGGCCTGTGGATTGTTATTGTTGCTGTTTTTTCTGACAGTATTCGATTTGGGGATTGTTACTGTTGCTGTTTTTTCTGACAGTCATGGATTTACGGATTGTTATTCTTCCTATTTTGTTTTGAGAGTAATGGATTTGGGAATTGTTATTGTTGCTGTTTTTTCTGATGGTGATGAGTTTGTGACTTGTTATTGTTGCTGTTTTTTCTGACAGTGGTGGATTTGGGGATTGTTACTGTTGCTGTTTTTTTCTGGAGGTAAAGGATTTATGGATTGTTATTCTTCCTATTTTGTTTTGAGAGTGATGGATTTGGGAATTGTTATTGTTGCTGTTTTTTCTGACGGTATTTGATTTTGGAAATGTTATTGTACCTGTATTTTCTGACAGTAATGGATTTGGGAATTGTTATTGTTCCTGTTTTTTCTGACGGTAATGGATTTACAGATTGTTATTCTTCCTGTTTTTTCTGACTGTAATGGATTTGGGGATTGTTTTTGTTGCTGTTTTTTCTGACGGTAATGGATTTACGGATTGTTATTGTTGCTGTTTTTGCTGACGGTGTCGGGCCTGTGGATTGTTATTGTTGCTGTTTTTTCTGACAGTCATGGATTTACGGTTTGTTATTCTTCCTATTTTGTTTTGAGAGTAATGGATTTGGGAATTGTTATTGTTGCTGTTTTTTCTGATGGTGATGAGTTTGTGACTTGTTATTGTTGCTGTTTTTTCTGACAGTAGTGGATTTGGGGATTGTTACTGTTGCTGTTTTTTTCTGGAGGTAAAGGATTTATGGATTGTTATTCTTCCTATTTTGTTTTGAGAGTGATGGATTTGGGAATTGTTATTGTTGCTGTTTTTTCTGATGGTGATGAGTTTGTGACCTGTTATTGTTGCTGTTTTTTCTGACGGTAATTGATTTTGGAAATGTTATTGTACCTGTTTTTTCTGACAGTAATGGATTTGGGGATTGTTATTGTTCCTGTTTTTTCTGACGGTAATGGATTTACAGACTGTTATTCTTCCTGTTTTTTCTGACTGTAATGGATTTGGGGATTGTTTTTGTTGCTGTTTTTTCTGACGGTAATGGATTTACAGATTGCTATTGTTGCTGTTTTTGCTGACGGTGTCGGGCCTGTGGATTGTTATTGTTGCTGTTTTTTCTGACAGTATTGGATTTGGAGATTGTTATTGTTGCTGTTTTTTCTGACAGTCATGGATTTAGGTTTGTTATTGTTGTTAGTTTTTCTGAATGTGATGGATTTGGGAATTGTTTTTGTTGCTGTTTTTTCTGACGGTAATGGATTTACGGATTGTTATTGTTGCTGTTTTTGCTGACGGTGTCGGGCCTGTGGATTGTTATTGTTGCTGTTTTTTCTGACAGTATTGGATTTGGGGATTGTTACTGTTGCTGTTTTTTTCTGGCGGTAAAGGATTTATGGATTGTTATTCTTCCTATTTTGTTTTGAGAGTGATGGATTTTGGAATTGTTATTGTTGCTGTTTTTTCTGACGGTAATTGATTTTGGAAATGTTATTGTACCTGTTTTTTCTGACAGTAATGGATTTGGGGATTGTTATTGTTGCTGTTTTTTCTGATGGTGATGAGTTTGTGACTTGTTATTGTTGCTGTTTTTTCTGACTGTAGTGGATTTGGGGATTGTTACTGTTGCTGTTTTTTTCTGGAGGTAAAGGATTTATGGATTGTTATTCTTCCTATTTTGTTTTGAGAGTGATGGATTTGGGAATTGTTATTGTTGCTGTTTTTTCTGACGGTAATTGATTTTGGAAATGTTATTGTACCTGTATTTTCTGACAGTAATGGATTTGGGGATTGTTATTGTTGCTGTTTTTTCTGATGGTGATGAGTTTGTGACCTGTTATTGTTGCTGTTTTTTCTGACGGTAATTGATTTTGGAAATGTTATTGTACCTGTTTTTTCTGACAGTAATGGATTTGGGGATTGTTATTGTTGCTGTTTTTTCTGACAGTAATGGATTTACAGATTGTTATCGTTGCTGTTTTGTTTTCAGAGTATTGGGTTTGGTGATTGTTATTGTTGCTGTTTTTCTGACGGTGACGGGGTTGTTGATTGTTATTGTTGTTATTTATTCTGACAGTAATGTATTTGGGAATTGTTATTGTTGCTATTTTTCTGACGGTAATGGATTTACAGATTGTTATTGTTGTTTTTTTTTTGAGAATATTGCATTTGGGGATTGTTATTGCCGCTGTTTTTTTCTGATGGTGATGGGTTGGGGATTGTTATTTTTTGAGAGTATTGGGTTTGGGGATTGTTATATTTGTAGTTTCTTCTGACGGTGACAGGCTTGGGAATTGTTATAGTTGCTGTTTGTTCTGAAGGTAATGGATATGCAGATTGTTATTCTTGCTGGGTTTTTTTAGATTACTGGGTTTGGGGAATGTTATTGTTGCTGTTTTTTCTGATGATAATGAGTTTGGGGAATGTTATTGTTCCTGTTTTTTTTTCTGACAGTAATGGATTTACGGATTGTTATTGTTGCTGTTTTTGCTGACGGTGACGGGCCTGTGGATCGTTATTGTTGCTGTTTTTTCTGACAGTATTGGATTTACGGATTGTTATTGTTGCTGTTTTTGCTGACGGTGTCGGACCTATGGATTGTTATTGTTGCTGTTTTTTCTGACAGTATTGCATTTGGAGATGGACATTGTTGCTGTTTTTTCTGACAGTAATGGAATTACGGATTGTTATTGTTTTTTCTGATGATGATGGATTTTGGGATTGATGTTTTTCCTGTTTTTTCTGATGGTGATGGATTTGGGTTTGTTATTGTTGTTGGTTTTTCTGAATGTGATAGATTTGGGAATTGTTATTGCTGTATTTTTCTGACAGTAATGGATTTGCAGATTGTTATTGTTGCTGTTTTTCTGACGGTTATGGATTTGGGAATTGTTATTATTGTTGTTTTTTCTGACGGTAATGGATTTACAGATTGTTATTGTTGCCTTTTTTTGAGAGTATTGCGTTTGGGGATTGTTATGGTTGCTGTTTTTTCTGACGGTGATGGATTTGGGTTTGTTATTGTTGTTGGTTTTTCTGACTGTGATGGATTTGGGGATTGTTATTGTTGCTGTTTTTTCTGACGGTGATGGATTTGGGTTTGTTATTGTTGTTGGTTTTTCTGACTGTGATGGATTTGGGGATTGTTATTGTTGCTGTTTTTTCTGACGGTAATGGATTTGCAGATTGTTATTCTTGCTGGGGTTTTTTGGAGTACTGGGTTTGGAGATTGTTATTGTTGCTGTTTTTTCTGACGATAGTGGTTTTGGGGAATGTTATTGTTGCTGTTTTTTCTGATGATAATGGGTTTGGGGAATGTTATTGTTCCTGTTTTTTTTTAACAGTAATGGATTTACGGATTGTTATTGTTGCTGTTTTTTCTGATGGTGATGGATTTGGCAATTGTTATTGTTGCTGTTTTTTCTGATGATAATGGGTTTGGGGAATGTTATTGTTCCTGTTTTTGCTGAAGGTGAAATGTTTGGGGACTGTTATATTTGTTGTTTTTTTTGATGGTGATGTGTTTGTGACTTGTTATTTTTGCTGTTTTTTCTGACTGTATTGGATTTGGGAATTGTTATTGTTCCTGATTTTTTCTGACTGTAATGGATTTACAGATTGTTATTCTTCCTGTTTTTTCTTACTGTACTGGATTTGGGGCTTGTTTTTGTTGCTGTTTTTTCTGACGGTAATGGATTTACGGATTGTTATTGTTGCTGTTTTTGCTGACGGTGTCGGGCCTGTGGATTGTTATTGTTGCTGTTTTTTCTGACAGTCATGGATTTGGGTTTGTTATTGTTGTTAGTTTTTCTGAATGTGATGGATTTGGGAATTGTTATTGTTGCTGTTTTTTCGGACAGTAATCGATTTACGGATTGTTATTGTTGCTGTATTTTCGGACTGTAATGGATTTACGGATTGTTAGTGTTGCTGTTTTTTCTGACTGTTATGGATTTGGTGATTGTTATTGTTGCTGATTTTTCTGATGGTAATGGATTTACAGATTGTTATTGTTCCTGTGTTTTCTGACAGTAATGGATTTACAGATTGTTATTGTTGCTGTTTTGTTTTCAGAGTATTGGGTTTTGGGATTGTTATTGTTGCTGTTTTTTCTGACAGTCATGGATTTGGGTTTCTTATTGTTGTTAGTTTTTCTGAATGTGATGGATTTGGGAATTGTTATTGTTGCTGTTTTTTCGGACAGTAATCGATTTACGGATTGTTATTGTTGCTGTTTTTTCGGGCTGTAATGGATTTACGGATTGTTAGTGTTGCTGTTTTTTCTGACTGTTATGGATTTGGTGATTGTTATTGTTGCTGATTTTTCTGACGGTAATGGATTTACAGATTGTTATTGTTCCTGTGTTTTCTGACAGTAATGGATTTACAGATTGTTATTGTTGCTGTTTTGTTTTCAGAGTATTGGGTTTTGGGATTGTTATTGTTGCTGTTTTTTCTGACGGTGATGTATTTGGGTTTGTTATTGTTGTTGGTTTTTCTGACTGTGATGGATTTGGGGATTGTTATTGTTGCTGTTTTCTCTGACGGTAATGGATTTGCAGATTGTTATTCTTGCTGGGTTTTTTTAGAGTACTGGGTTTGGAGATTGTTATTGTTGCTGTGTTTTCTGACGATAGTGGTTTTGGGGAATGTTATTGTTGCTGTTTTTTCTGGTGATAATGGGTTTGGGGAATGTTATTGTTCCTGTTTTTGCTGAAGGTGAAATGTTTGGGGACTGTTATATTTGTTGTTTTTTCTGATGGTGATGGGTTTGTGACTTGTTATTTTTGCTGTTTTTTCTGACAGTATTGGATTTGGGAATTGGTATTGTTCCTGTTTTTTCTGACGGTAATGGATTTACAGATTGTTATTCTTCCTGTTTTTTCTGACTGTAATGGATTTGGGGATTGTTTTTGTTGCTGTTTTTTCTGACGATAATGGATTTACGGATTGTTATTGTTGCTGTTTTTGCTGACGGTGTCGGGCCTGTGGATTGTTATTGTTGCTGTTTTTTCTGACAGTATTCGATTTGGGGATTGTTACTGTTGCTGTTTTTTCTGACAGTCATGGATTTACGGATTGTTATTCTTCCTATTTTGTTTTGAGAGTAATGGATTTGGGAATTGTTATTGTTGCTGTTTTTTCTGATGGTGATGAGTTTGTGACTTGTTATTGTTGCTGTTTTTTCTGACAGTGGTGGATTTGGGGATTGTTACTGTTGCTGTTTTTTTCTGGAGGTAAAGGATTTATGGATTGTTATTCTTCCTATTTTGTTTTGAGAGTGATGGATTTGGGAATTGTTATTGTTGCTGTTTTTTCTGACGGTATTTGATTTTGGAAATGTTATTGTACCTGTATTTTCTGACAGTAATGGATTTGGGAATTGTTATTGTTCCTGTTTTTTCTGACGGTAATGGATTTACAGATTGTTATTCTTCCTGTTTTTTCTGACTGTAATGGATTTGGGGATTGTTTTTGTTGCTGTTTTTTCTGACGGTAATGGATTTACGGATTGTTATTGTTGCTGTTTTTGCTGACGGTGTCGGGCCTGTGGATTGTTATTGTTGCTGTTTTTTCTGACAGTCATGGATTTACGGTTTGTTATTCTTCCTATTTTGTTTTGAGAGTAATGGATTTGGGAATTGTTATTGTTGCTGTTTTTTCTGATGGTGATGAGTTTGTGACTTGTTATTGTTGCTGTTTTTTCTGACAGTAGTGGATTTGGGGATTGTTACTGTTGCTGTTTTTTTCTGGAGGTAAAGGATTTATGGATTGTTATTCTTCCTATTTTGTTTTGAGAGTGATGGATTTGGGAATTGTTATTGTTGCTGTTTTTTCTGATGGTGATGAGTTTGTGACCTGTTATTGTTGCTGTTTTTTCTGACGGTAATTGATTTTGGAAATGTTATTGTACCTGTTTTTTCTGACAGTAATGGATTTGGGGATTGTTATTGTTCCTGTTTTTTCTGACGGTAATGGATTTACAGACTGTTATTCTTCCTGTTTTTTCTGACTGTAATGGATTTGGGGATTGTTTTTGTTGCTGTTTTTTCTGACGGTAATGGATTTACAGATTGCTATTGTTGCTGTTTTTGCTGACGGTGTCGGGCCTGTGGATTGTTATTGTTGCTGTTTTTTCTGACAGTATTGGATTTGGAGATTGTTATTGTTGCTGTTTTTTCTGACAGTCATGGATTTAGGTTTGTTATTGTTGTTAGTTTTTCTGAATGTGATGGATTTGGGAATTGTTTTTGTTGCTGTTTTTTCTGACGGTAATGGATTTACGGATTGTTATTGTTGCTGTTTTTGCTGACGGTGTCGGGCCTGTGGATTGTTATTGTTGCTGTTTTTTCTGACAGTATTGGATTTGGGGATTGTTACTGTTGCTGTTTTTTTCTGGCGGTAAAGGATTTATGGATTGTTATTCTTCCTATTTTGTTTTGAGAGTGATGGATTTTGGAATTGTTATTGTTGCTGTTTTTTCTGACGGTAATTGATTTTGGAAATGTTATTGTACCTGTTTTTTCTGACAGTAATGGATTTGGGGATTGTTATTGTTGCTGTTTTTTCTGATGGTGATGAGTTTGTGACTTGTTATTGTTGCTGTTTTTTCTGACTGTAGTGGATTTGGGGATTGTTACTGTTGCTGTTTTTTTCTGGAGGTAAAGGATTTATGGATTGTTATTCTTCCTATTTTGTTTTGAGAGTGATGGATTTGGGAATTGTTATTGTTGCTGTTTTTTCTGACGGTAATTGATTTTGGAAATGTTATTGTACCTGTATTTTCTGACAGTAATGGATTTGGGGATTGTTATTGTTGCTGTTTTTTCTGATGGTGATGAGTTTGTGACCTGTTATTGTTGCTGTTTTTTCTGACGGTAATTGATTTTGGAAATGTTATTGTACCTGTTTTTTCTGACAGTAATGGATTTGGGGATTGTTATTGTTGCTGTTTTTTCTGACAGTAATGGATTTACAGATTGTTATCGTTGCTGTTTTGTTTTCAGAGTATTGGGTTTGGTGATTGTTATTGTTGCTGTTTTTCTGACGGTGACGGGGTTGTTGATTGTTATTGTTGTTATTTATTCTGACAGTAATGTATTTGGGAATTGTTATTGTTGCTATTTTTCTGACGGTAATGGATTTACAGATTGTTATTGTTGTTTTTTTTTTGAGAATATTGCATTTGGGGATTGTTATTGCCGCTGTTTTTTTCTGATGGTGATGGGTTGGGGATTGTTATTTTTTGAGAGTATTGGGTTTGGGGATTGTTATATTTGTAGTTTCTTCTGACGGTGACAGGCTTGGGAATTGTTATAGTTGCTGTTTGTTCTGAAGGTAATGGATATGCAGATTGTTATTCTTGCTGGGTTTTTTTAGATTACTGGGTTTGGGGAATGTTATTGTTGCTGTTTTTTCTGATGATAATGAGTTTGGGGAATGTTATTGTTCCTGTTTTTTTTTCTGACAGTAATGGATTTACGGATTGTTATTGTTGCTGTTTTTGCTGACGGTGACGGGCCTGTGGATCGTTATTGTTGCTGTTTTTTCTGACAGTATTGGATTTACGGATTGTTATTGTTGCTGTTTTTGCTGACGGTGTCGGACCTATGGATTGTTATTGTTGCTGTTTTTTCTGACAGTATTGCATTTGGAGATGGACATTGTTGCTGTTTTTTCTGACAGTAATGGAATTACGGATTGTTATTGTTTTTTCTGATGATGATGGATTTTGGGATTGATGTTTTTCCTGTTTTTTCTGATGGTGATGGATTTGGGTTTGTTATTGTTGTTGGTTTTTCTGAATGTGATAGATTTGGGAATTGTTATTGCTGTATTTTTCTGACAGTAATGGATTTGCAGATTGTTATTGTTGCTGTTTTTCTGACGGTTATGGATTTGGGAATTGTTATTATTGTTGTTTTTTCTGACGGTAATGGATTTACAGATTGTTATTGTTGCCTTTTTTTGAGAGTATTGCGTTTGGGGATTGTTATGGTTGCTGTTTTTTCTGACTGTATTGGATTTGGGGATTGTTATTGTTGCTGTTTATTTGACAGTCTTGGATTTGGAGATGGACATTATTGTTGTTTTTTCAGACAGTAATGGATTCACGGATTGTTATTGTTGCTGTTTTTTCTGACAGTATTGTATTTGCGGAGTTTTATTGTTGTTTTTTCTGATGGCATCGGTTTTGGGGATGGTTATTGTTGCTGTTTTTTCTGATGGTGACAGTTTGTGGATTGTTATTGTTGCTGTTTTTTTGAGAGTATTGGGTTTGCGGTTTGTTATATTTGTTGTTTTTTCTGATGGTGTCGGTGTTGAGGATTGTTATTGTCACTGCTTTTTCTGATGATGATGGGTTTGGGAAATGTTATTGTTCCTGTTTATTCTGACAGCAATGGATTTGGGAATTGTTAGTGTTGCTGTTTTTTCTGACGGTAATGGATTTGCAGATTGTTATTCTTGCTGGGTTTTTTTTAGAGTACTGGGTTTGGAGATTGTTATTGTTGCTGTTTTTTCTGACGATAGTGGTTTTGGGGAATGTTATTGTTCCTGTTTTTTTTTTAACAGTAATGGATTTACGGATTGTTATTGTTGCTGTTTTGTTTTGAGAGTATTGGGTTTGGGGATTGTTATTCTTGCTGTTTTTTCTGACGGTGATGGATTTGGGTTTGTTATTGTTGTTAGTTTTTCTGAATGTGATGGATTTAGGAATTGTTATTGTTACTGTTTTTTACTGACAGTAATGGATTTGCAGATTGTTATTGTTGCTGTTATTTTTTGAGAGTATCGCGTTTGGGGATTGTGATTGTTGCTGTTTTTTCTGACGGTTATGGATTTCGTGATTGTTATTGTTGCTGATTTTTCTGATGGTAATGGATTTACAGATTGTTATTGTTGCTGTTTTTTTGAGAATATTGCATTTGGGGATTGTTATTGCTGCTGGTTATTCTGATGGTGATTGGTTTGTGACTTGTTATTGTTGCTGTTTGTTCAGACAGTATTGGATTTGGGGATTGTTATTGTTCCTGTTTTTTCTGACAGTCTTGGATTTGGAGTTGGACATTATTGCTGTTTTTTCTGACAGTAATGGATTTACGGATTGTTATTGTTGCTGTTTTTGCTGACGGTGTTGGGCTTGTGGATTGTTATTGTTGCTGTTTTTTCTGACAGTATTGGATTTACGGATTGTTATTGTTGCTGATTTTTCTGACGGTATTGGATTTACGGATTGTTATTGTTGCTGATTTTTCTGACGGTAATGGATTTACAGATTGTTATTGTTCCTGTGTTTTCTGACAGTAATGGATTTACAGATTGTTATTGTTGCTGTTTTGTTTTCAGAGTATTGGGTTTTGGGATTGTTATTGTTGCTATTTTGTTTTGAGAGTGATGGATTTGGGAATTGTTATTGTTGCTGTTTTTTCTGACTGTATTGGATTTGGGAATTGTTATTGTTGTTTTTTCTGACGGTAATTGATTTACAGATTGTTATTCTTCCTGTTTTTTCTGACAGTAGTGGATTTGGGGATTGTTATTGTTGCTGTTTATTTGACAGTCTTGGATTTGGAGATGGACATTATTGTTGTTTTTTCAGACAGTAATGGATTCACGGATTGTTATTGTTGCTGTTTTTTCTGACAGTATTGTATTTGCGGAGTTTTATTGTTGTTTTTTCTGATGGCGTCGGTTTTGGGGATGGTTATTGTTGCTGTTTTTTCTGATGGTGACAGTTTGTGGATTGTTATTGTTGCTGTTTTTTTGAGAGTATTGGGTTT
Source organism: Hypanus sabinus (assembly GCF_030144855.1). Taxonomy (NCBI): domain Eukaryota; kingdom Metazoa; phylum Chordata; class Chondrichthyes; order Myliobatiformes; family Dasyatidae; genus Hypanus; species Hypanus sabinus. The sequence continues at coordinate 81,810,681 of NC_082722.1, forward strand.
GCGGTTTGTTATATTTGTTGTTTTTTCTGATGGTGTCGGTGTTGGGGATTGTTATTGTCACTGTTTTTGCTGACGGTGACGGGCCTGTGGATTGTTATTGTTGCTGTTTTTTCTGATGGTGATGAGTTTGTGACTTGTTATTGTTGCTGTTTTTTCTGACAGTAGTGGATTTGGGGATTGTTACTGTTGCTGTTTTTTTCTGGAGGTAAAGGATTTATGGATTGTTATTCTTCCTATTTTGTTTTGAGAGTGATGAATTTGGGAATTGTTATTGTTGCTGTTTTTTCTGACGGTAATTGATTTTGGAAATGTTATTGTACCTGTTTTTTCTGACAGTAATGGGTTTGTGACTTGTTATTGTTGCTCTTTTTTCTGACAGTCATGGATTTACAGATTGTTATCGTTGCTGTTTTGTTTTCAGAGTATTGGGTTTGGTGATTGTTATTGTTGCTGTTTTTCCGACGGTGACGGGGTTGTTGATTGTTATTGTTGTTATTTATTCTGACAGTAATGTATTTGGGAATTGTTATTGTTTGCTATTTTTCTGACGGTAATGGATTTACAGATTGTTATTGTTGTTTTTTTTTTGAGAATATTGCATTTGGGGATTGTTATTGCCGCTGTTTTTTTCTGATGGTGATGGGTTGGGGATTGTTATTTTTTGAGAGTATTGGGTTTGGGGATTGTTATATTTGTAGTTTCTTCTGACGGTGACAGGCTTGGGAATTGTTATAGTTGCTGTTTGTTCTGAAGGTAATGGATTTGCAGATTGTTATTCTTGCTGGGTTTTTTTAGATTACTGGGTTTGGGGAATGTTATTGTTGCTGTTTTTTCTGATGATAATGAGTTTGGGGAATGTTATTGTTCCTGTTTTTTTTTCTGACAGTAATGGATTTACGGATTGTTATTGTTGCTGTTTTTGCTGACGGTGACGGGCCTGTGGATCGTTATTGTTGCTGTTTTTTCTGACAGTATTGGATTTACGGATTGTTATTGTTGCTGTTTTTGCTGACGGTGTCGGACCTATGGATTGTTATTGTTGCTGTTTTTTCTGACAGTATTGCATTTGGAGATGGACATTGTTGCTGTTTTTTCTGACAGTAATGGAATTACGGATTGTTATTGTTTTTTCTGATGATGATGGATTTTGGGATTGATGTTTTTCCTGTTTTTTCTGATGGTGATGGATTTGGGTTTGTTATTGTTGTTGGTTTTTCTGAATGTGATAGATTTGGGAATTGTTATTGCTGTATTTTTCTGACAGTAATGGATTTGCAGATTGTTATTGTTGCTGTTTTTCTGACGGTTATGGATTTGGGAATTGTTATTATTGTTGTTTTTTCTGACGGTAATGGATTTACAGATTGTTATTGTTGCCTTTTTTTGAGAGTATTGCGTTTGGGCATTGTTATGGTTGCTGTTTTTTCTGACTGTATTGGATTTGGGAATTGTTATTGTTGTTTTTTCTGACGGTAATTGATTTACAGATTGTTATTCTTCCTGTTTTTTCTGACAGTAGTGGATTTGGGGATTGTTATTGTTGCTGTTTATTTGACAGTCTTGGATTTGGAGATGGACATTATTGTTGTTTTTTCAGACAGTAATGGATTCACGGATTGTTATTGTTGCTGTTTTTTCTGACAGTATTGTATTTGCGGAGTTTTATTGTTGTTTTTTCTGATGGCGTCGGTTTTGGGGATGGTTATTGTTGCTGTTTTTTCTGATGGTGACAGTTTGTGGATTGTTATTGTTGCTGTTTTTTTGAGAGTATTGGGTTTGCGGTTTGTTATATTTGTTGTTTTTTCTGATGGTGTCGGTGTTGGGGATTGTTATTGTCACTGCTTTTTCTGATGATGATGGGTTTGGGAAATGTTATTGTTCCTGTTTATTCTGACAGCAATGGATTTGGGAATTGTTAGTGTTGCTGTTTTTTCTGACGGTAATGGATTTGCAGATTGTTATTCTTGCTGGGTTTTTTTTAGAGTACTGGGTTTGGAGATTGTTATTGTTGCTGTTTTTTCTGACGATAGTGGTTTTGGGGAATGTTATTGTTCCTGTTTTTTTTTTTAACAGTAATGGATTTACGGATTGTTATTGTTGCTGTTTTGTTTTGAGAGTATTGGGTTTGGGGATTGTTATTCTTGCTGTTTTTTCTGACGGTGATGGATTTGGGTTTGTTATTGTTGTTAGTTTTTCTGAATGTGATGGATTTAGGAATTGTTATTGTTACTGTTTTTTACTGACAGTAATGGATTTGCAGATTGTTATTGTTGCTGTTATTTTTTGAGAGTATCGCGTTTGGGGATTGTGATTGTTGCTGTTTTTTCTGACGGTTATGGATTTCGTGATTGTTATTGTTGCTGATTTTTCTGATGGTAATGGATTTACAGATTGTTATTGTTGCTGTTTTTTTGAGAATATTGCATTTGGGGATTGTTATTGCTGCTGGTTATTCTGATGGTGATTGGTTTGTGACTTGTTATTGTTGCTGTTTGTTCAGACAGTATTGGATTTGGGGATTGTTATTGTTCCTGTTTTTTCTGACAGTCTTGGATTTGGAGTTGGACATTATTGCTGTTTTTTCTGACAGTAATGGATTTACGGATTGTTATTGTTGCTGTTTTTGCTGACGGTGTTGGGCTTGTGGATTGTTATTGTTGCTGTTTTTTCTGACAGTATTGGATTTACGGATTGTTATTGTTGCTGATTTTTCTGACGGTATTGGATTTACGGATTGTTATTGTTGCTGATTTTTCTGACGGTAATGGATTTACAGATTGTTATTGTTCCTGTGTTTTCTGACAGTAATGGATTTACAGATTGTTATTGTTGCTGTTTTGTTTTCAGAGTATTGGGTTTTGGGATTGTTATTGTTGCTATTTTGTTTTGAGAGTGATGGATTTGGGAATTGTTATTGTTGCTGTTTTTTCTGACTGTATTGGATTTGGGAATTGTTATTGTTGTTTTTTCTGACGGTAATTGATTTACAGATTGTTATTCTTCCTGTTTTTTCTGACAGTAGTGGATTTGGGGATTGTTATTGTTGCTGTTTATTTGACAGTCTTGGATTTGGAGATGGACATTATTGTTGTTTTTTCAGACAGTAATGGATTCACGGATTGTTATTGTTGCTGTTTTTTCTGACAGTATTGTATTTGCGGAGTTTTATTGTTGTTTTTTCTGATGGCGTCGGTTTTGGGGATGGTTATTGTTGCTGTTTTTTCTGATGGTGACAGTTTGTGGATTGTTATTGTTGCTGTTTTTTTGAGAGTATTGGGTTTGCGGTTTGTTATATTTGTTGTTTTTTCTGATGGTGTCGGTGTTGGGGATTGTTATTGTCACTGCTTTTTCTGATGATGATGGGTTTGGGAAATGTTATTGTTCCTGTTTATTCTGACAGCAATGGATTTGGGAATTGTTAGTGTTGCTGTTTTTTCTGACGGTAATGGATTTGCAGATTGTTATTCTTGCTGGTTTTTTTTTAGAGTACTGGGTTTGGAGATTGTTATTGTTGCTGTTTTTTCTGACGATAGTGGTTTTGGGGAATGTTATTGTTCCTGTTTTTTTTTTAACAGTAATGGATTTACGGATTGTTATTGTTGCTGTTTTGTTTTGAGAGTATTGGGTTTGGGGATTGTTATTCTTGCTGTTTTTTCTGACGGTGATGGATTTGGGTTTGTTATTGTTGTTAGTTTTTCTGAATGTGATGGATTTAGGAATTGTTATTGTTACTGTTTTTTACTGACAGTAATGGATTTGCAGATTGTTATTGTTGCTGTTATTTTTTGAGAATATCGCGTTTGGGGATTGTGATTGTTGCTGTTTTTTCTGACGGTTATGGATTTCGTGATTGTTATTGTTGCTGATTTTTCTGATGGTAATGGATTTACAGATTGTTATTGTTGCTGTTTTTGCTGACGGTGTCGGGCCTGTGGATTGTTATTGTTGCTGTTTTTTCTGACAGTATTCGATTTGGGGATTGATACTGTTGCTGTTTTTTCTGACAGTCATGGATTTACGGATTGTTATTCTTCCTATTTTGTTTTGAGAGTAATGGATTTGGGAATTGTTATTGTTGCTGTTTTTTCTGATGGTGATGAGTTTGTGACTTGTTATTGTTGCTGTTTTTTCTGACAGTAGTGGATTTGGGGATTGTTACTGTTGCTGTTTTTTTCTGGAGGTAAAGGATTTATGGATTGTTATTCTTCCTATTTTGTTTTGAGAGTGATGGATTTGGGAATTGTTATTGTTGCTGTTTTTTCTGACGGTAATTGATTTTGGAAATGTTATTGTACCTGTATTTTCTGACAGTAATGGATTTGGGGATTGTTATTGTTGCTGTTTTTTCTGATGGTGATGAGTTTGTGACCTGTTATTGTTGCTGTTTTTTCTGACGGTAATTGATTTTGGAAATGTTATTGTACCTGTTTTTTCTGACAGTAATGGATTTGGGGATTGTTATTGTTGCTGTTTTTTCTGACAGTAATGGATTTACAGATTGTTATTGTTGCTGTTTTGTTTTCAGAGTATTGGGTTTTGGGATTGTTATTGTTGCTGTTTTTTCTGACGGTGATGGATTTGGGTTTGTTATTGTTGTTGGTTTTTCTGACTGTGATGGATTTGGGGATTGTTATTGTTGCTGTTTTTTCTGACGGTAATGGATTTGCAGATTGTTATTCTTGCTGGGTTTTTTTAGAGTACTGGGTTTGGACATTGTTATTGTTGCTGTTTTTTCTGACGATAGTGGTTTTGGGGAATGTTATTGTTGCTGTTTTTTCTGATGATAATGGGTTTGGGGAATGTTATTGTTCCTGTTTTTTTTAACAGTAATGGATTTACGTATTGTTATTGTTGCTGTTTTGTTTTGAGAGTATTGTGTTTGGGGATTGCTATTGTTGCTGTTTTTTCTGATGGTGATGGATTTGGCAATTGTTATTGTTGCTGTTTTTTCTGATGATAATGGGTTTGGGGAATGTTATTGTTCCTGTTTTTGCTGAAGGTGAAATGTTTGGGGACTTTTATATTTGTTGTTTTTTCTGATGGTGATGGGTTTGTGACTTGTTATTGTTGCTGTTTTTTCTGACAGTATTGGATTTGGAGATTGTTATTGTTGCTGTTTTTTCTGACAGTCATGGATTTGGGTTTGTTATTGTTGTTAGTTTTTCTGAATGTGATGGGTTTGGGGATTGTTTTTGTTGCTGTTTTTTCTAACGGTAATGGATTTACGGATTGTTATTGTTGCTGTGTTTGCTGACTGTGTCGGGCCTGTGGATTGTTATTGTTGCTGTTTTTTCTGACAGTATTGGATTTGGGGATTGTTACTGTTGCTGTTTTTTTTCTGGCGGTAAAGGATTTATGGATTGTTATTCTTCCTATTTTGTTTTGAGAGTGATGGATTTGGGAATTGTTATTGTTGCTGTTTTTTCTGGCGGTAATTGATTTTGGAAATGTTATTGTACCTGTTTTTTCTGTCAGTAATGGATTTGGGGATATTTATTGTTGCTGTTTCTTCTGATGGTGATGGGTTGGTGACTTGTTATTGTTGCTGTTTTTTCTGACAGTCATGGATTTACAGATTCTTATTGTTGCTGTTTTTGCTGACGGTGTCGGGCTTGTGGATTGTTATTGTTGCTGTTTTTTCTGACAGTATTGGATTTACGGATTGTTATTGTTGCTGATTTTTCTGACGGTAATGGATTTACAGATTGTTATTGTTCCTGTGTTTTCTGACAGTAATGGATTTACAGATTGTTATTGTTGCTGTTTTGTTTTCAGAGTATTGGGTTTTGGGATTGTTATTGTTGCTGTTTTTTCTGACGGTGATGGATTTGGGTTTGTTATTGTTGTTGGTTTTTCTGACTGTGATGGATTTGGGGATTGTTATTGTTGCTGTTTTCTCTGACGGTAATGGAGTTGCAGATTGTTATTTTTGCTGGGTTTTTTTAGAGTACTGAGTTTGGAGATTGTTATTGTTGCTGTTTTTTCTGACGATAGTGGTTTTGGGGAATATTATTGTTGCTGTTTTTTTTGGTGATAATAGGTTTGGGGATGTTATTGTTCCTGTTTTTTTTTAACAGTAATGGATTTACGGATTGTTATTGTTGCCTTTTTGTTTTGAGAGTATTGGGTTTGGGGATTGCTATTATTGCTGTTTTTTCTGATGATAATGGGTTTGGGGAATGTTATTGTTCCTGTTTTTGCTGAAGGTGAAATGTTTGGGGACTGTTATATTTGTTGTTTTTTCTGATGGTGATGGGTTTGTGACTTGTTATTTTTGCTGTTTTTTCTGACAGTATTGGATTTGGGAATTGGTATTGTTCCTGTTTTTTCTGATGGTAATGGATTTACAGATTGTTATTCTTCCTGTTTTTTCTGACTGTAATGGATTTGGGGATTGTTTTTGTTGCTGTTTCTTCTGACGGTAATGGATTTACGGATTGTTATTCTTCCTGTTTTTTCTGACTGTTATGGATTTCGTGATTGTTATTGTTGCTGATTTTTCTGATGGTAATGGATTTACAGATTGTTATTGTTGCTGTTTTTTTGAGAATATTGCATTTGGGGATTGTTATTGCTGCTGGTTATTCTGATGGTGATTGGTTTGTGACTTGTTATTGTTGCTGTTTGTTCAGACAGTATTGGATTTGGGGATTGTTATTGTTCCTGTTTTTTCTGACAGTCTTGGATTTGGAGTTGGACATTATTGCTGTTTTTTCTGACAGTAATGGATTTACGGATTGTTATTGTTGCTGTTTTTGCTGACGGTGTTGGGCTTGTGGATTGTTATTGTTGCTGTTTTTTCTGACAGTATTGGGTTTACGGATTGTTATTGTTGCTGATTTTTCTGACGGTGATGGATTTGGGTTTGTTATTGTTGTTGGTTTTTCTGACTGTGATGGATTTGGGGATTGTTATTGTTGCTATTTTCTCTGACGGTAATGGAGTTGCAGATTGTTATTCTTGCTGGGTTTTTTTAGAGTACTGGGTTTGGAGATTGTTATTGTTGCTGTTTTTTCTGACGATAGTGGTTTTGGGGAATGTTATTGTTGCTGTTTTTTCTGGTGATAATAGGTTTGGGGAATGTTATTGTTCCTGTTTTTTTTTAACTGTAATGGATTTACGGATTGTTATTGTTGCTGTTTTGTTTTGAGAGTATTGGGTTTGGGGATTGCTATTGTTGCTGTTTTTTCTGATGATAATGGGTTTGTGACTTGTTATTTTTGCTGTTTTTTCTGACAGTATTGGATTTGGGAATTGGTATTGTTCCTGTTTTTTCTGATGGTAATGGATTTACAGATTGTTATTCTTCCTGTTTTTTCTGACTGTAATGGAATTGGGGATTGTTTTTGTTGCTGTTTTTTCTGACGGTAATGGATTTACGGATTGTTATTCTTCCTGTTTTTTCTGACTGTTATGGATTTCGTGATTGTTATTGTTGCTGTTTTTTCTGATGATAATGGGTTTGTGACTTGTTATTGTTGCTGTTTGTTCAGACAGTATTGGATTTGGGGATTGTTATTGTTCCTGTTTTTTCTGACAGTCTTGGATTTGGAGTTGGACATTATTGCTGTTTTTTCTGACAGTAATGGATTTACGGATTGTTATTGTTGCTGTTTTTGCTGACGGTGTTGGGCTTGTGGATTGTTATTGTTGCTGTTTTTTCTGACAGTATTGGATTTACGGATTGTTATTGTTGCTGATTTTTCTGACGGTATTGGATTTACGGATTGTTATTGTTGCTGATTTTTCTGACGGTAATGGATTTACAGATTGTTATTGTTCCTGTGTTTTCTGACAGTAATGGATTTACAGATTGTTATTGTTGCTGTTTTGTTTTCAGAGTATTGGGTTTTGGGATTGTTATTGTTGCTGTTTTTTCTGACGGTGATGGATTTGGGTTTGTTATTGTTGTTGGTTTTTCTGACTGTGATGGATTTGGGGATTGTTATTGTTTCTGTTTTCTCTGACGGTAATGGAGTTGCAGATTGTGTTATTCTTGCTGGGTTTTTTTAGAGTACTGGGTTTGGAGATTGTTATTGTTGCTGTTTTTTCTGACAATAGTGGTTTTGGGGAATGTTATTGTTGCTGTTTTTTCTGGTGATAATAGGTTTGGGAATGTTATTGTTCCTGTTTTTTTAACAGTAATGGATTTACGGATTGTTATTGTTGCTGTTTTGTTTTGAGAGTATTGGGTTTGGGGATTGCTATTGTTGCTGTTTTTTCTGATGATAATGGGTTTGGGGAATGTTATTGTTCCTGTTTTTGCTGAAGGTGAAATGTTTGGGGACTGTTATTTTTGCTGTTTTTTCTGACAGTATTGGATTTGGGAATTGGTATTGTTCCTGTTTTTTCTGATGGTAATGGATTTACAGATTGTTATTCTTCCTGTTTTTTCTGACTGTAATGGATTTGGGGATTGTTTTTGTTGCTGTTTTTTCTGACGGTAATGGATTTACAGATTGTTATTGTTGCTGTTTTTGCTGACGGTGTCGGGCCTGTGGATTGTTATTGTTGCTGTTTTTTCTGACAGTATTCGATTTGGGGATTGATACTGTTGCTGTTTTTTCTGACAGTCATGGATTTACGGATTGTTATTCTTCCTATTTTGTTTTGAGAGTAATGGATTTGGGAATTGTTATTGTTGCTGTTTTTTCTGATGGTGATGAGTTTGTGACTTGTTATTGTTGCTGTTTTTTCTGACAGTAGTGGATTTGGGGATTGTTACTGTTGCTGTTTTTTTCTGGAGGTAAAGGATTTATGGATTGTTATTCTTCCTATTTTGTTTTGAGAGTGATGGATTTGGGAATTGTTATTGTTGCTGTTTTTTCTGACGGTAATTGATTTTGGAAATGTTATTGTACCTGTATTTTCTGACAGTAATGGATTTGGGGATTGTTATTGTTGCTGTTTTTTCTGATGGTGATGAGTTTGTGACCTGTTATTGTTGCTGTTTTTTCTGACGGTAATTGATTTTGGAAATGTTATTGTACCTGTTTTTTCTGACAGTAATGGATTTGGGGATTGTTATTGTTGCTGTTTTTTCTGGTGATAATAGGTTTGGGGAATGTTATTGTTCCTGTTTTTTTTTAACAGTAATGGATTTACGGATTGTTATTGTTGCTGTTTTGTTTTGAGAGTATTGGGTTTGGGGATTGCTATTGTTGCTGTTTTTTCTGATGATAATGGGTTTGGGGAATGTTATTGTTCCTGTTTTTGCTGAAGGTGAAATGTTTGGGGACAGTTATATTTGTTGTTTTTTCTGATGGTGATGGGTTTGTGACTTGTTATTTTTGCTGTTTTTTCTGACAGTATTGGATTTGGGGATTGTTTTTGTTGCTGTTTTTTCTGACGGTAATGGATTTACGGATTGTTATTGTTGCTGTTTTTGCTGACGGTGTCGGGCTTGTGGATTGTTATTGTTGCTGTTTTTTCTGACAGTAATGGATTTACGGATACTTATTGTTGCTGTTTTTGCTGACGGTGTCGGGCTTGTGGATTGTTATTGTTGCTGTTTTTTTCTGACTGTATTGGATTTACGGATTGTTATTGTTGCTGATTTTTCTGACGGTAATGGATTTACAGATTGTTATTGTTCCTGTGTTTTCTGACAGTAATGGATTTACAGATTGTTATTGTTGCTGTTTTGTTTTCAGAGTATTGGGTTTTGGGATTGTTATTGTTGCTGTTTTTTCTGACGGTGATGGATTTGGGTTTGTTATTGTTGTTGGTTTTTCTGACTGTGATGGATTTGGGGATTGTTATTGTTGCTGTTTTCTCTGACGGTAATGGAGTTGCAGATTGTTATTCTTGCTGGGTTTTTTTAGAGTACTGGGTTTGGAGATTGTTATTGTTGCTGTTTTTTCTGACGATAGTGGTTTTGGGGAATGTTATTGTTGATGTTTTTTCTGGTGATAATAGGTTTGGGGATGTTATTGTTCCTGCTTTTTTTTAACAGTAATGGATTTACGGATTGTTATTGTTGCCGTTTTGTTTTGAGAGTATTGGGTTTGGGGATTGCTATTATTGCTGTTTTTTCTGATGATAATGGGTTTGGGGAATGTTATTGTTGCTGTTTTTTCTGGTGATAATAGGTTTGGGGAATGTTATTGTTCCTGTTTTTTTTAACAGTAATGGATTTACGGATTGTTATTGTTGCTGTTTTGTTTTGAGAGTATTGGGTTTGGGGATTGCTATTGTTGCTGTTTTTTCTGATGATAATGGGTTTGTGACTTGTTATTTTTGCTGTTTTTTCTGACAGTATTGGATTTGGGAATTGGTATTGTTCCTGTTTTTTCTGATGGTAATGGATTTACAGATTGTTATTCTTCCTGTTTTTTCTGACTGTAATGGATTTGGGGATTGTTTTTGTTGCTGTTTCTTCTGACGGTAATGGATTTACGGATTGTTATTCTTCCTGTTTTTTCTGACTGTTATGGATTTCGTGATTGTTATTGTTGCTGATTTTTCTGATGGTAATGGATTTACAGATTGTTATTGTTGCTGTTTTTTTGAGAATATTGCATTTGGGGATTGTTATTGCTGCTGGTTATTCTGATGGTGATTGGTTTGTGACTTGTTATTGTTGCTGTTTGTTCAGACAGTATTGGATTTGGGGATTGTTATTGTTCCTGTTTTTTCTGACAGTCTTGGATTTGGAGTTGGACATTATTGCTGTTTTTTCTGACAGTAATGGATTTACGGATTGTTATTGTTGCTGTTTTTGCTGACGGTGTTGGGCTTGTGGATTGTTATTGTTGCTGTTTTTTCTGACAGTATTGGATTTACGGATTGTTATTGTTGCTGATTTTTCTGACGGTGATGGATTTGGGTTTGTTATTGTTGTTGGTTTTTCTGACTGTGATGGATTTGGGGATTGTTATTGTTGCTGTTTTCTCTGACGGTAATGGAGTTGCAGATTGTTATTCTTGCTGGGTTTTTTTAGAGTACTGGGTTTGGAGATTGTTATTGTTGCTGTTTTTTCTGACAATAGTGGTTTTGGGGAATGTTATTGTTGCTGTTTTTTCTGGTGATAATAGGTTTGGGGAATGTTATTGTTCCTGTTTTTTTTTAACTGTAATGGATTTACGGATTGTTATTTTTGCTGTTTTGTTTTGAGAGTATTGGGTTTGGGGATTGCTATTGTTGCTGTTTTTTCTGATGATAATGGGTTTGTGACTTGTTATTTTTGCTGTTTTTTCTGACAGTATTGGATTTGGGAATTGGTATTGTTCCTGTTTTTTCTGATGGTAATGGATTTACAGATTGTTATTCTTCCTGTTTTTTCTGACTGTAATGGAATTGGGGATTGTTTTTGTTGCTGTTTTTTCTGACGGTAATGGATTTACGGATTGTTATTCTTCCTGTTTTTTCTGACTGTTATGGATTTCGTGATTGTTATTGTTGCTGATTTTTCTGATGGTAATGGATTTACAGATTGTTATTGTTGCTGTTTTTTTGAGAATATTGCATTTGGGGATTGTTATTGCTGCTGGTTATTCTGATGGTGATTGGTTTGTGACTTGTTATTGTTGCTGTTTGTTCAGACAGTATTGGATTTGGGGATTGTTATTGTTCCTGTTTTTTCTGACAGTCTTGGATTTGGAGTTGGACATTATTGCTGTTTTTTCTGACAGTAATGGATTTACGGATTGTTATTGTTGCTGTTTTTGCTGACGGTGTTGGGCTTGTGGATTGTTATTGTTGCTGTTTTTTCTGACAGTATTGGATTTACGGATTGTTATTGTTGCTGATTTTTCTGACGGTATTGGATTTACGGATTATTATTGTTGCTGATTTTTCTGACGGTAATGGATTTACAGATTGTTATTGTTCCTGTGTTTTCTGACAGTAATGGATTTACAGATTGTTATTGTTGCTGTTTTGTTTTCAGAGTATTGGGTTTTGGGATTGTTATTGTTGCTGTTTTTTCTGACGGTGATGGATTTGGGTTTGTTATTGTTGTTGGTTTTTCTGACTGTGATGGATTTGGGGATTGTTATTGTTGCTGTTTTCTCTGACGGTAATGGAGTTGCAGATTGTTATTCTTGCTGGGTTTTTTTAGAGTACTGGGTTTGGAGATTGTTATTGTTGCTGTTTTTTCTGACAATAGTGGTTTTGGGGAATGTTATTGTTGCTGTTTTTTCTGGTGATAATAGGTTTGGGGAATGTTATTGTTCCTGTTTTTTTTTAACAGTAATGGATTTACGGATTGTTATTGTTGCTGTTTTGTTTTGAGAGTATTGGGTTTGGGGATTGCTATTGTTGCTGTTTTTTCTGATGATAATGGGTTTGTGACTTGTTATTTTTGCTGTTTTTTCTGACAGTATTGGATTTGGGAATTGGTATTGTTCCTGTTTTTTCTGATGGTAATGGATTTACAGATTGTTATTCTTCCTGTTTTTTCTGACTGTAATGGATTTGGGGATTGTTTTTGTTGCTGTTTCTTCTGACGGTAATGGATTTACGGATTGTTATTCTTCCTGTTTTTTCTGACTGTTATGGATTTCGTGATTGTTATTGTTGCTGATTTTTCTGATGGTAATGGATTTACAGATTGTTATTGTTGCTGTTTTTTTGAGAATATTGCATTTGGGGATTGTTATTGCTGCTGGTTATTCTGATGGTGATTGGTTTGTGACTTGTTATTGTTGCTGTTTGTTCAGACAGTATTGGATTTGCGGATTGTTATTGTTCCTGTTTTTTCTGACAGTCTTGGATTTGGAGTTGGACATTATTGCTGTTTTTTCTGACAGTAATGGATTTACGGATTGTTATTGTTGCTGTTTTTGCTGACGGTGTTGGGCTTGTGGATTGTTATTGTTGCTGTTTTTTCTGACAGTATTGGGTTTACGGATTGTTATTGTTGCTGATTTTTCTGACGGTGATGGATTTGGGTTTGTTATTGTTGTTGGTTTTTCTGACTGTGATGGATTTGGGGATTGTTATTGTTGCTATTTTCTCTGACGGTAATGGAGTTGCAGATTGTTATTCTTGCTGGGTTTTTTTAGAGTACTGGGTTTGGAGATTGTTATTGTTGCTGTTTTTTCTGACGATAGTGGTTTTGGGGAATGTTATTGTTGCTGTTTTTTCTGGTGATAATAGGTTTGGGGAATGTTATTGTTCCTGTTTTTTTTTAACTGTAATGGATTTACGGATTGTTATTGTTGCTGTTTTGTTTTGAGAGTATTGGGTTTGGGGATTGCTATTGTTGCTGTTTTTTCTGATGATAATGGGTTTGTGACTTGTTATTTTTGCTGTTTTTTCTGACAGTATTGGATTTGGGAATTGGTATTGTTCCTGTTTTTTCTGATGGTAATGGATTTACAGATTGTTATTCTTCCTGTTTTTTCTGACTGTAATGGAATTGGGGATTGTTTTTGTTGCTGTTTTTTCTGACGGTAATGGATTTACGGATTGTTATTCTTCCTGTTTTTTCTGACTGTTATGGATTTCGTGATTGTTATTGTTGCTGTTTTTTCTGATGATAATGGGTTTGTGACTTGTTATTGTTGCTGTTTGTTCAGACAGTATTGGATTTGGGGATTGTTATTGTTCCTGTTTTTTCTGACAGTCTTGGATTTGGAGTTGGACATTATTGCTGTTTTTTCTGACAGTAATGGATTTACGGATTGTTATTGTTGCTGTTTTTGCTGACGGTGTTGGGCTTGTGGATTGTTATTGTTGCTGTTTTTTCTGACAGTATTGGATTTACGGATTGTTATTGTTGCTGATTTTTCTGACGGTATTGGATTTACGGATTGTTATTGTTGCTGATTTTTCTGACGGTAATGGATTTACAGATTGTTATTGTTCCTGTGTTTTCTGACAGTAATGGATTTACAGATTGTTATTGTTGCTGTTTTGTTTTCAGAGTATTGGGTTTTGGGATTGTTATTGTTGCTGTTTTTTCTGACGGTGATGGATTTGGGTTTGTTATTGTTGTTGGTTTTTCTGACTGTGATGGATTTGGGGATTGTTATTGTTGCTGTTTTCTCTGACGGTAATGGAGTTGCAGATTGTTATTCTTGCTGGGTTTTTTTAGAGTACTGGGTTTGGAGATTGTTATTGTTGCTGTTTTTTCTGACAATAGTGGTTTTGGGGAATGTTATTGTTGCTGTTTTTTCTGGTGATAATAGGTTTGGGGAATGTTATTGTTCCTGTTTTTTTTAACAGTAATGGATTTACGGATTGTTATTGTTGCTGTTTTGTTTTGAGAGTATTGGGTTTGGGGATTGCTATTGTTGCTGTTTTTTCTGATGATAATGGGTTTGGGGAATGTTATTGTTCCTGTTTTTGCTGAAGGTGAAATGTTTGGGGACTGTTATTTTTGCTGTTTTTTCTGACAGTATTGGATTTGGGAATTGGTATTGTTCCTGTTTTTTCTGATGGTAATGGATTTACAGATTGTTATTCTTCCTGTTTTTTCTGACTGTAATGGATTTGGGGATTGTTTTTGTTGCTGTTTTTTCTGACGGTAATGGATTTACAGATTGTTATTGTTGCTGTTTTTGCTGACGGTGTCGGGCCTGTGGATTGTTATTGTTGCTGTTTTTTCTGACAGTATTCGATTTGGGGATTGATACTGTTGCTGTTTTTTCTGACAGTCATGGATTTACGGATTGTTATTCTTCCTATTTTGTTTTGAGAGTAATGGATTTGGGAATTGTTATTGTTGCTGTTTTTTCTGATGGTGATGAGTTTGTGACTTGTTATTGTTGCTGTTTTTTCTGACAGTAGTGGATTTGGGGATTGTTACTGTTGCTGTTTTTTTCTGGAGGTAAAGGATTTATGGATTGTTATTCTTCCTATTTTGTTTTGAGAGTGATGGATTTGGGAATTGTTATTGTTGCTGTTTTTTCTGACGGTAATTGATTTTGGAAATGTTATTGTACCTGTATTTTCTGACAGTAATGGATTTGGGGATTGTTATTGTTGCTGTTTTTTCTGATGGTGATGAGTTTGTGACCTGTTATTGTTGCTGTTTTTTCTGACGGTAATTGATTTTGGAAATGTTATTGTACCTGTTTTTTCTGACAGTAATGGATTTGGGGATTGTTATTGTTGCTGTTTTTTCTGGTGATAATAGGTTTGGGGAATGTTATTGTTCCTGTTTTTTTTTAACAGTAATGGATTTACGGATTGTTATTGTTGCTGTTTTGTTTTGAGAGTATTGGGTTTGGGGATTGCTATTGTTGCTGTTTTTTCTGATGATAATGGGTTTGGGGAATGTTATTGTTCCTGTTTTTGCTGAAGGTGAAATGTTTGGGGACAGTTATATTTGTTGTTTTTTCTGATGGTGATGGGTTTGTGACTTGTTATTTTTGCTGTTTTTTCTGACAGTATTGGATTTGGGGATTGTTTTTGTTGCTGTTTTTTCTGACGGTAATGGATTTACGGATTGTTATTGTTGCTGTTTTTGCTGACGGTGTCGGGCTTGTGGATTGTTATTGTTGCTGTTTTTTCTGACAGTAATGGATTTACGGATACTTATTGTTGCTGTTTTTGCTGACGGTGTCGGGCTTGTGGATTGTTATTGTTGCTGTTTTTTCTGACTGTATTGGATTTACGGATTGTTATTGTTGCTGATTTTTCTGACGGTAATGGATTTACAGATTGTTATTGTTCCTGTGTTTTCTGACAGTAATGGATTTACAGATTGTTATTGTTGCTGTTTTGTTTTCAGAGTATTGGGTTTTGGGATTGTTATTGTTGCTGTTTTTTCTGACGGTGATGGATTTGGGTTTGTTATTGTTGTTGGTTTTTCTGACTGTGATGGATTTGGGGATTGTTATTGTTGCTGTTTTCTCTGACGGTAATGGAGTTGCAGATTGTTATTCTTGCTGGGTTTTTTTAGAGTACTGGGTTTGGAGATTGTTATTGTTGCTGTTTTTTCTGACGATAGTGGTTTTGGGGAATGTTATTGTTGATGTTTTTTCTGGTGATAATAGGTTTGGGGATGTTATTGTTCCTGTTTTTTTTTAACAGTAATGGATTTACGGATTGTTATTGTTGCCGTTTTGTTTTGAGAGTATTGGGTTTGGGGATTGCTATTATTGCTGTTTTTTCTGATGATAATGGGTTTGGGGAATGTTATTGTTGCTGTTTTTTCTGGTGATAATAGGTTTGGGGAATGTTATTGTTCCTGTTTTTTTTTTAACAGTAATGGATTTACGGATTGTTATTGTTGCTGTTTTGTTTTGAGAGTATTGGGTTTGGGGATTGCTATTGTTGCTGTTTTTTCTGATGATAATGGGTTTGTGACTTGTTATTTTTGCTGTTTTTTCTGACAGTATTGGATTTGGGAATTGGTATTGTTCCTGTTTTTTCTGATGGTAATGGATTTACAGATTGTTATTCTTCCTGTTTTTTCTGACTGTAATGGATTTGGGGATTGTTTTTGTTGCTGTTTCTTCTGACGGTAATGGATTTACGGATTGTTATTCTTCCTGTTTTTTCTGACTGTTATGGATTTCGTGATTGTTATTGTTGCTGATTTTTCTGATGGTAATGGATTTACAGATTGTTATTGTTGCTGTTTTTTTGAGAATATTGCATTTGGGGATTGTTATTGCTGCTGGTTATTCTGATGGTGATTGGTTTGTGACTTGTTATTGTTGCTGTTTGTTCAGACAGTATTGGATTTGGGGATTGTTATTGTTCCTGTTTTTTCTGACAGTCTTGGATTTGGAGTTGGACATTATTGCTGTTTTTTCTGACAGTAATGGATTTACGGATTGTTATTGTTGCTGTTTTTGCTGACGGTGTTGGGCTTGTGGATTGTTATTGTTGCTGTTTTTTCTGACAGTATTGGATTTACGGATTGTTATTGTTGCTGATTTTTCTGACGGTGATGGATTTGGGTTTGTTATTGTTGTTGGTTTTTCTGACTGTGATGGATTTGGGGATTGTTATTGTTGCTGTTTTCTCTGACGGTAATGGAGTTGCAGATTGTTATTCTTGCTGGGTTTTTTTAGAGTACTGGGTTTGGAGATTGTTATTGTTGCTGTTTTTTCTGACAATAGTGGTTTTGGGGAATGTTATTGTTGCTGTTTTTTCTGGTGATAATAGGTTTGGGGAATGTTATTGTTCCTGTTTTTTTTTAACAGTAATGGATTTACGGATTGTTATTGTTGCTGTTTTGTTTTGAGAGTATTGGGTTTGGGGATTGCTATTGTTGCTGTTTTTTCTGATGATAATGGGTTTGGGGAATGTTATTGTTCCTGTTTTTGCTGAAGGTGAAATGTTTGGGGACTGTTATTTTTGCTGTTTTTTCTGACAGTATTGGATTTGGGAATTGGTATTGTTCCTGTTTTTTCTGATGGTAATGGATTTACAGATTGTTATTCTTCCTGTTTTTTCTGACTGTAATGGATTTGGGGATTGTTTTTGTTGCTGTTTTTTCTGACGGTAATGGATTTACAGATTGTTATTGTTGCTGTTTTTGCTGACGGTGTCGGGCCTGTGGATTGTTATTGTTGCTGTTTTTTCTGACAGTATTCGATTTGGGGATTGATACTGTTGCTGTTTTTTCTGACAGTCATGGATTTACGGATTGTTATTCTTCCTATTTTGTTTTGAGAGTAATGGATTTGGGAATTGTTATTGTTGCTGTTTTTTCTGATGGTGATGAGTTTGTGACTTGTTATTGTTGCTGTTTTTTCTGACAGTAGTGGATTTGGGGATTGTTACTGTTGCTGTTTTTTTCTGGAGGTAAAGGATTTATGGATTGTTATTCTTCCTATTTTGTTTTGAGAGTGATGGATTTGGGAATTGTTATTGTTGCTGTTTTTTCTGACGGTAATTGATTTTGGAAATGTTATTGTACCTGTATTTTCTGACAGTAATGGATTTGGGGATTGTTATTGTTGCTGTTTTTTCTGATGGTGATGAGTTTGTGACCTGTTATTGTTGCTGTTTTTTCTGACGGTAATTGATTTTGGAAATGTTATTGTACCTGTTTTTTCTGACAGTAATGGATTTGGGGATTGTTATTGTTGCTGTTTTTTCTGGTGATAATAGGTTTGGGGAATGTTATTGTTCCTGTTTTTTTTTAACAGTAATGGATTTACGGATTGTTATTGTTGCTGTTTTGTTTTGAGAGTATTGGGTTTGGGGATTGCTATTGTTGCTGTTTTTTCTGATGATAATGGGTTTGGGGAATGTTATTGTTCCTGTTTTTGCTGAAGGTGAAATGTTTGGGGACAGTTATATTTGTTGTTTTTTCTGATGGTGATGGGTTTGTGACTTGTTATTTTTGCTGTTTTTTCTGACAGTATTGGATTTGGGGATTGTTTTTGTTGCTGTTTTTTCTGACGGTAATGGATTTACGGATTGTTATTGTTGCTGTTTTTGCTGACGGTGTCGGGCTTGTGGATTGTTATTGTTGCTGTTTTTTCTGACAGTAATGGATTTACGGATACTTATTGTTGCTGTTTTTGCTGACGGTGTCGGGCTTGTGGATTGTTATTGTTGCTGTTTTTTCTGACTGTATTGGATTTACGGATTGTTATTGTTGCTGATTTTTCTGACGGTAATGGATTTACAGATTGTTATTGTTCCTGTGTTTTCTGACAGTAATGGATTTACAGATTGTTATTGTTGCTGTTTTGTTTTCAGAGTATTGGGTTTTGGGATTGTTATTGTTGCTGTTTTTTCTGACGGTGATGGATTTGGGTTTGTTATTGTTGTTGGTTTTTCTGACTGTGATGGATTTGGGGATTGTTATTGTTGCTGTTTTCTCTGACGGTAATGGAGTTGCAGATTGTTATTCTTGCTGGGTTTTTTTAGAGTACTGGGTTTGGAGATTGTTATTGTTGCTGTTTTTTTCTGGAGGTAAATGATTTATGGATTGTTATTCTTCCTATTTTGTTTTGAGAGTGATGGATTTGGGAATTGTTATTGTTGCTGTTTTTTCTGGCGGTAATTGATTTTGGAAATGTTATTGTACCTGTTTTTTCTGTCAGTAATGGATTTGGGGATATTTATTGTTGCTGTTTTTTCTGATGGTGATGGGTTTGTGACTTGTTATTGTTGCTGTTTTTTCTGACAGTCATGGATTTACAGATTCTTATTGTTGCTGTTTTTGCTGACGGTGTCGGGCTTGTGGATTGTTATTGTTGCTGTTTTTTCTGACTGTATTGGATTTACGGATTGTTATTGTTGCTGATTTTTCTGACGGTAATGGATTTACAGATTGTTATTGTTCCTGTGTTTTCTGACAGTAATGGATTTACAGATTGTTATTGTTGCTGTTTTGTTTTCAGAGTACTGGGTTTGGAGATTGTTATTGTTGCTGTTTTTTCTGACGATAGTGGTTTTGGGGAATGTTATTGTTGATGTTTTTTCTGGTGATAATAGGTTTGGGGATGTTATTGTTCCTGTTTTTTTTTAACAGTAATGGATTTACGGATTGTTATTGTTGCCGTTTTGTTTTGAGAGTATTGGGTTTGGGGATTGCTATTATTGCTGTTTTTTCTGATGATAATGGGTTTGGGGAATGTTATTGTTGCTGTTTTTTCTGGTGATAATAGGTTTGGGGAATGTTATTGTTCCTGTTTTTTTTTAACAGTAATGGATTTACGGATTGTTATTGTTGCTGTTTTGTTTTGAGAGTATTGGGTTTGGGGATTGCTATTGTTGCTGTTTTTTCTGATGATAATGGGTTTGTGACTTGTTATTTTTGCTGTTTTTTCTGACAGTATTGGATTTGGGAATTGGTATTGTTCCTGTTTTTTCTGATGGTAATGGATTTACAGATTGTTATTCTTCCTGTTTTTTCTGACTGTAATGGATTTGGGGATTGTTTTTGTTGCTGTTTCTTCTGACGGTAATGGATTTACGGATTGTTATTCTTCCTGTTTTTTCTGACTGTTATGGATTTCGTGATTGTTATTGTTGCTGATTTTTCTGATGGTAATGGATTTACAGATTGTTATTGTTGCTGTTTTTTTGAGAATATTGCATTTGGGGATTGTTATTGCTGCTGGTTATTCTGATGGTGATTGGTTTGTGACTTGTTATTGTTGCTGTTTGTTCAGACAGTATTGGATTTGGGGATTGTTATTGTTCCTGTTTTTTCTGACAGTCTTGGATTTGGAGTTGGACATTATTGCTGTTTTTTCTGACAGTAATGGATTTACGGATTGTTATTGTTGCTGTTTTTGCTGACGGTGTTGGGCTTGTGGATTGTTATTGTTGCTGTTTTTTCTGACAGTATTGGATTTACGGATTGTTATTGTTGCTGATTTTTCTGACGGTGATGGATTTGGGTTTGTTATTGTTGTTGGTTTTTCTGACTGAGATGGATTTGGGGATTGTTATTGTTGCTGTTTTCTCTGACGGTAATGGATTTGGGGATTGTTATTGTTGCTGTTTTTTCTGATGGTGATGAGTTTGTGACCTGTTATTGTTGCTGTTTTTTCTGACGGTAATTGATTTTGGAAATGTTATTGTACCTGTTTTTTCTGACAGTAATGGATTTGGGGATTGTTATTGTTGCTGTTTTTTCTGGTGATAATAGGTTTGGGGAATGTTATTGTTCCTGTTTTTTTTTTAACAGTAATGGATTTACGGATTGTTATTGTTGCTGTTTTGTTTTGAGAGTATTGGGTTTGGGGATTGCTATTGTTGCTGTTTTTTCTGATGATAATGGGTTTGGGGAATGTTATTGTTCCTGTTTTTGCTGAAGGTGAAATGTTTGGGGACAGTTATATTTGTTGTTTTTTCTGATGGTGATGGGTTTGTGACTTGTTATTTTTGCTGTTTTTTCTGACAGTATTGGATTTGGGGATTGTTTTTGTTGCTGTTTTTTCTGACGGTAATGGATTTACGGATTGTTATTGTTGCTGTTTTTGCTGACGGTGTCGGGCTTGTGGATTGTTATTGTTGCTGTTTTTTCTGACAGTAATGGATTTACGGATACTTATTGTTGCTGTTTTTGCTGACGGTGTCGGGCTTGTGGATTGTTATTGTTGCTGTTTTTTCTGACTGTATTGGATTTACGGATTGTTATTGTTGCTGATTTTTCTGACGGTAATGGATTTACAGATTGTTATTGTTCCTGTGTTTTCTGACAGTAATGGATTTACAGATTGTTATTGTTGCTGTTTTGTTTTCAGAGTATTGGGTTTTGGGATTGTTATTGTTGCTGTTTTTTCTGACGGTGATGGATTTGGGTTTGTTATTGTTTTTGGTTTTTCTGACTGTGATGGATTTGGGGATTGTTATTGTTGCTGTTTTCTCTGACGGTAATGGAGTTGCAGATTGTTATTCTTGCTGGGTTTTTTTAGAGTACTGGGTTTGGAGATTGTTATTGTTGCTGTTTTTTTCTGGAGGTAAATGATTTATGGATTGTTATTCTTCCTATTTTGTTTTGAGAGTGATGGATTTGGGAATTGTTATTGTTGCTGTTTTTTCTGGCGGTAATTGATTTTGGAAATGTTATTGTACCTGTTTTTTCTGTCAGTAATGGATTTGGGGATATTTATTGTTGCTGTTTTTTCTGATGGTGATGGGTTTGTGACTTGTTATTGTTGCTGTTTTTTCTGACAGTCATGGATTTACAGATTCTTATTGTTGCTGTTTTTGCTGACGGTGTCGGGCTTGTGGATTGTTATTGTTGCTGTTTTTTCTGACTGTATTGGATTTACGGATTGTTATTGTTGCTGATTTTTCTGACGGTAATGGATTTACAGATTGTTATTGTTCCTGTGTTTTCTGACAGTAATGGATTTACAGATTGTTATTGTTGCTGTTTTGTTTTCAGAGTACTGGGTTTGGAGATTGTTATTGTTGCTGTTTTTTCTGACGATAGTGGTTTTGGGGAATGTTATTGTTGATGTTTTTTCTGGTGATAATAGGTTTGGGGATGTTATTGTTCCTGTTTTTTTTTAACAGTAATGGATTTACGGATTGTTATTGTTGCCGTTTTGTTTTGAGAGTATTGGGTTTGGGGATTGCTATTATTGCTGTTTTTTCTGATGATAATGGGTTTGGGGAATGTTATTGTTGCTGTTTTTTCTGGTGATAATAGGTTTGGGGAATGTTATTGTTCCTGTTTTTTTTTAACAGTAATGGATTTACGGATTGTTATTGTTGCTGTTTTGTTTTGAGAGTATTGGGTTTGGGGATTGCTATTGTTGCTGTTTTTTCTGATGATAATGGGTTTGTGACTTGTTATTTTTGCTGTTTTTTCTGACAGTATTGGATTTGGGAATTGGTATTGTTCCTGTTTTTTCTGATGGTAATGGATTTACAGATTGTTATTCTTCCTGTTTTTTCTGACTGTAATGGATTTGGGGATTGTTTTTGTTGCTGTTTCTTCTGACGGTAATGGATTTACGGATTGTTATTCTTCCTGTTTTTTCTGACTGTTATGGATTTCGTGATTGTTATTGTTGCTGATTTTTCTGATGGTAATGGATTTACAGATTGTTATTGTTGCTGTTTTTTTGAGAATATTGCATTTGGGGATTGTTATTGCTGCTGGTTATTCTGATGGTGATTGGTTTGTGACTTGTTATTGTTGCTGTTTGTTCAGACAGTATTGGATTTGGGGATTGTTATTGTTCCTGTTTTTTCTGACAGTCTTGGATTTGGAGTTGGACATTATTGCTGTTTTTTCTGACAGTAATGGATTTACGGATTGTTATTGTTGCTGTTTTTGCTGACGGTGTTGGGCTTGTGGATTGTTATTGTTGCTGTTTTTTCTGACAGTATTGGATTTACGGATTGTTATTGTTGCTGATTTTTCTGACGGTGATGGATTTGGGTTTGTTATTGTTGTTGGTTTTTCTGACTGAGATGGATTTGGGGATTGTTATTGTTGCTGTTTTCTCTGACGGTAATGGAGTTGCAGATTGTTATTCTTGCTGGGTTTTTTTAGAGTACTGGGTTTGGAGATTGTTATTGTTGCTGTTTTTTCTGACAATAGTGGTTTTGGGGAATGTTATTGTTGCTGTTTTTTCTGGTGATAATAGGTTTGGGGAATGTTATTGTTCCTGTTTTTTTTTAACAGTAATGGATTTACTGATTGTTATTGTTGCTGTTTTGTTTTGAGAGTATTGGGTTTGGGGATTGCTATTGTTGCTGTTTTTTCTGATGATAATGGGTTTGTGACTTGTTATTTTTGCTGTTTTTTCTGACAGTATTGGATTTGGGAATTGGTATTGTTCCTGTTTTTTCTGATGGTAATGGATTTACAGATTGTTATTCTTCCTGTTTTTTCTGACTGTAATGGAATTGGGGATTGTTTTTGTTGCTGTTTTTTCTGACGGTAATGGATTTACGGATTGTTATTCTTCCTGTTTTTTCTGACTGTTATGGATTTCGTGATTGTTATTGTTGCTGATTTTTCTGATGGTAATGGATTTACAGATTGTTATTGTTGCTGTTTTTTTGAGAATATTGCATTTGGGGATTGTTATTGCTGCTGGTTATTCTGATGGTGATTGGTTTGTGACTTGTTATTGTTGCTGTTTGTTCAGACAGTATTGGATTTGGGGATTGTTATTGTTCCTGTTTTTTCTGACAGTCTTGGATTTGGAGTTGGACATTATTGCTGTTTTTTCTGACAGTAATGGATTTACGGATTGTTATTGTTGCTGTTTTTGCTGACGGTGTTGGGCTTGTGGATTGTTATTGTTGCTGTTTTTTCTGACAGTATTGGATTTACGGATTGTTATTGTTGCTGATTTTTCTGACGGTATTGGATTTACGGATTGTTATTGTTGCTGATTTTTCTGACGGTAATGGATTTACAGATTGTTATTGTTCCTGTGTTTTCTGACAGTAATGGATTTACAGATTGTTATTGTTGCTGTTTTGTTTTCAGAGTATTGGGTTTTGGGATTGTTATTGTTGCTGTTTTTTCTGACGGTGATGGATTTGGGTTTGTTATTGTTGTTGGTTTTTCTGACTGTGATGGATTTGGGGATTGTTATTGTTGCTGTTTTCTCTGACGGTAATGGAGTTGCAGATTGTTATTCTTGCTGGGTTTTTTTAGAGTACTGGGTTTGGAGATTGTTATTGTTGCTGTTTTTTCTGACAATAGTGGTTTTGGGGAATGTTATTGTTGCTGTTTTTTCTGGTGATAATAGGTTTGGGGAATGTTATTGTTCCTGTTTTTTTTAACAGTAATGGATTTACGGATTGTTATTGTTGCTGTTTTGTTTTGAGAGTATTGGGTTTGGGGATTGCTATTGTTGCTGTTTTTTCTGATGATAATGGGTTTGTGACTTGTTATTTTTGCTGTTTTTTCTGACAGTATTGGATTTGGGAATTGGTATTGTTCCTGTTTTTTCTGATGGTAATGGATTTACAGATTGTTATTCTTCCTGTTTTTTCTGACTGTAATGGATTTGGGGATTGTTTTTGTTGCTGTTTCTTCTGACGGTAATGGATTTACGGATTGTTATTCTTCCTGTTTTTTCTGACTGTTATGGATTTCGTGATTGTTATTGTTGCTGATTTTTCTGATGGTAATGGATTTACAGATTGTTATTGTTGCTGTTTTTTTGAGAATATTGCATTTGGGGATTGTTATTGCTGCTGGTTATTCTGATGGTGATTGGTTTGTGACTTGTTATTGTTGCTGTTTGTTCAGACAGTATTGGATTTGGGGATTGTTATTGTTCCTGTTTTTTCTGACAGTCTTGGATTTGGAGTTGGACATTATTGCTGTTTTTTCTGACAGTAATGGATTTACGGATTGTTATTGTTGCTGTTTTTGCTGACGGTGTTGGGCTTGTGGATTGTTATTGTTGCTGTTTTTTCTGACAGTATTGGATTTACGGATTGTTATTGTTGCTGATTTTTCTGACGGTATTGGATTTACGGATTGTTATTGTTGCTGATTTTTCTGACGGTAATGGATTTACAGATTGTTATTGTTCCTGTGTTTTCTGACAGTAATGGATTTACAGATTGTTATTGTTGCTGTTTTGTTTTCAGAGTATTGGGTTTTGGGATTGTTATTGTTGCTGTTTTTTCTGACGGTGATGGATTTGGGTTTGTTATTGTTGTTGGTTTTTCTGACTGTGATGGATTTGGGGATTGTTATTGTTGCTGTTTTCTCTGACGGTAATGGAGTTGCAGATTGTTATTCTTGCTGGGTGTTTTTAGAGTACTGGGTTTGGAGATTGTTATTGTTGCTGTTTTTTCTGACAATAGTGGTTTTGGGGAATGTTATTGTTGCTGTTTTTTCTGGTGATAATAGGTTTGGGGAATGTTATTGTTCCTGTTTTTTTTAACAGTAATGGATTTACGGATTGTTATTGTTGCTGTTTTGTTTTGAGAGTATTGGGTTTGGGGATTGCTATTGTTGCTGTTTTTTCTGATGATAATGGGTTTGGGGAATGTTATTGTTCCTGTTTTTGCTGAAGGTGAAATGTTTGGGGACTGTTATTTTTGCTGTTTTTTCTGACAGTATTGGATTTGGGAATTGGTATTGTTCCTGTTTTTTCTGATGGTAATGGATTTACAGATTGTTATTCTTCCTGTTTTTTCTGACTGTAATGGATTTGGGGATTGTTTTTGTTGCTGTTTTTTCTGACGGTAATGGATTTACAGATTGTTATTGTTGCTGTTTTTGCTGACGGTGTCGGGCCTGTGGATTGTTATTGTTGCTGTTTTTTCTGACAGTATTCGATTTGGGGATTGATACTGTTGCTGTTTTTTCTGACAGTCATGGATTTACGGATTGTTATTCTTCCTATTTTGTTTTGAGAGTAATGGATTTGGGAATTGTTATTGTTGCTGTTTTTTCTGATGGTGATGAGTTTGTGACTTGTTATTGTTGCTGTTTTTTCTGACAGTAGTGGATTTGGGGATTGTTACTGTTGCTGTTTTTTTCTGGAGGTAAAGGATTTATGGATTGTTATTCTTCCTATTTTGTTTTGAGAGTGATGGATTTGGGAATTGTTATTGTTGCTGTTTTTTCTGACGGTAATTGATTTTGGAAATGTTATTGTACCTGTATTTTCTGACAGTAATGGATTTGGGGATTGTTATTGTTGCTGTTTTTTCTGATGGTGATGAGTTTGTGACCTGTTATTGTTGCTGTTTTTTCTGACGGTAATTGATTTTGGAAATGTTATTGTACCTGTTTTTTCTGACAGTAATGGATTTGGGGATTGTTATTGTTGCTGTTTTTTCTGGTGATAATAGGTTTGGGGAATGTTATTGTTCCTGTTTTTTTTTAACAGTAATGGATTTACGGATTGTTATTGTTGCTGTTTTGTTTTGAGAGTATTGGGTTTGGGGATTGCTATTGTTGCTGTTTTTTCTGAAGATAATGGGTTTGGGGAATGTTATTGTTCCTGTTTTTGCTGAAGGTGAAATGTTTGGGGACTGTTATATTTGTTGTTTTTTCTGATGGTGATGGGTTTGTGGCTTGTTATTTTTGCTGTTTTTTCTGACAGTATTGGATTTGGGGATTGTTTTTGTTGCTGTTTTTTCTGACGGTAATGGATTTACGGATTGTTATTGTTGCTGTTTTTGCTGACGGTGTCGGGCTTGTGGATTGTTATTGTTGCTGTTTTTTCTGACAGTAATGGATTTACGGATACTTATTGTTGCTGTTTTTGCTGACGGTGTCGGGCTTGTGGATTGTTATTGTTGCTGTTTTTTCTGACTGTATTGGATTTACGGATTGTTATTGTTGCTGATTTTTCTGACGGTAATGGATTTACAGATTGTTATTGTTCCTGTGTTTTCTGACAGTAATGGATTTACAGATTGTTATTGTTGCTGTTTTGTTTTCAGAGTATTGGGTTTTGGGATTGTTATTGTTGCTGTTTTTTCTGACGGTGATGGATTTGGGGTTGTTATTGTTGTTGGTTTTTCTGACTGTGATGGATTTGGGGATTGTTATTGTTGCTGTTTTCTCTGACGGTAATGGAGTTGCAGATTGTTATTCTTGCTGGGTTTTTTTAGAGTACTGGGTTTGGAGATTGTTATTGTTGCTGTTTTTTCTGACGATAGTGGTTTTGGGGAATGTTATTGTTGATGTTTTTTCTGGTGATAATAGGTTTGGGGATGTTATTGTTCCTGTTTTTTTTTAACAGTAATGGATTTACGGATTGTTATTGTTGCCGTTTTGTTTTGAGAGCATTGGGTTTGGGGATTGCTATTATTGCTGTTTTTTCTGATGATAATGGGTTTGGGGAATGTTATTGTTCCTGTTTTTGCTGAATGTGAAATGTTTGGGGACTGTTATATTTGTTGATTTTTCTGATGGTGATGGGTTTGTGACTTGTTATTTTTGCTGTTTTTTCTGACAGTATTGGATTTGGGAATTGGTATGGTTCCTGTTTTTTCTGATGGCAATGGATTTACAGATTGTTATTCTTCCTGTTTTTTTCTGACTGTAATGGATTTGGGGATTGTTTTTGTTGCTGTTTTTTCTGACGGTAATGGATTTACGGATTGTTATTGTTGCTGTTTTTGCTGATGGTGTCGGGCCTGTGGATTGTTATTGTTGCTGTTTTTTCTGACAGTAATGTATTTACGGATACTTATTGTTGCTGTTTTTGCTGACGGTGTCGGGCTTGTGGATTGTTATTGTTGCTGTTTTTTCTGACTGTATTGGATTTACGGATTGTTATTGTTGCTGATTTTTCTGACGGTAATGGATTTACAGATTGTTATTGTTCCTGTGTTTTCTGACAGTAATGGATTTACAGATTGTTATTGTTGCTGTTTTGTTTTCAGAGTATTGGGTTTTGGGATTGTTATTGTTGCTGTTTTTTCTGACGGTGATGGATTTGGGTTTGTTATTGTTGTTGGTTTTTCTGACTGTGATGGATTTGGGGATTGTTATTGTTGCTGTTTTCTCTGACGGTAATGGAGTTGCAGATTGTTATTCTTGCTGGGTTTTTTTAGAGTACTGGGTTTGGAGATTGTTATTGTTGCTGTTTTTTCTGACGATAGTGGTTTTGGGGAATGTTATTGTTGATGTTTTTTCTGGTGATAATAGGTTTGGGGATGTTATTGTTCCTGTTTTTTTTTAACAGTAATGGATTTACGGATTGTTATTGTTGCCGTTTTGTTTTGAGAGTATTGGGTTTGGGGATTGCTATTATTGCTGTTTTTTCTGATGATAATGGGTTTGGGGAATGTTATTGTTCCTGTTTTTGCTGAATGTGAAATGTTTGGGGACTGTTATATTTGTTGATTTTTCTGATGGTGATGGGTTTGTGACTTGTTATTTTTGCTGTTTTTTCTGACAGTATTGGATTTGGGAATTGGTATGGTTCCTGTTTTTTCTGATGGCAATGGATTTACAGATTGTTATTCTTCCTGTTTTTTTCTGACTGTAATGGATTTGGGGATTGTTTTTGTTGCTGTTTTTTCTGACGGTAATGGATTTACGGATTGTTATTGTTGCTGTTTTTGCTGATGGTGTCGGGCCTGTGGATTGTTATTGTTGCTGTTTTTTCTGACAGTATTCGATTTGGGGATTGATACTGTTGCTGTTTTTTCTGACAGTCATGGATTTACGGATTGTTATTCTTCCTATTTTGTTTTGAGAGTAATGGATTTGGGAATAGTTATTGTTGCTGTTTTTTCTGATGGTGATGAGTTTGTGACTTGTTATTGTTGCTGTTTTTTCTGACAGTAGTGGATTTGGGGATTGTTACTGTTGCTGTTTTTTTCTGGAGGTAAAGGATTTATGGATTGTTATTCTTCCTATTTTGTTTTGAGAGTGATGGATTTGGGAATTGTTATTGTTGCTGTTTTTTCTGACGGTAATTGATTTTGGAAATGTTATTGTACCTGTTTTTTCTGACAGTAATGGATTTGGGGATTGTTATTGTTGCTGTTTTTTCTGATGGTGATGAGTTTGTGACCTGTTATTGTTGCTGTTTTTTCTGACGGTAATTGATTTTGGAAATGTTATTGTACCTGTTTTTTCTGACAGTAATGGATTTGGGGATTGTTATTGTTGCTGTTTTTTCTGACAGTAATGGATTTACAGATTGTTATTGTTGCTGTTTTGTTTTCAGAGTATTGGGTTTTGGGATTGTTATTGTTGCTGTTTTTTCTGACGGTGATGGATTTGGGTTTGTTATTGTTGTTGGTTTTTCTGACTGTGATGGATTTGGGGATTGTTATTGTTGCTGTTTTTTCTGACGATAGTGGTTTTGGGGAATGTTATTGTTGCTGTTTTTTCTGATGATAATGGGTTTGGGGAATGTTATTGTTCCTGTTTTTTTTAACAGTAATGGATTTACGGATTGTTATTGTTGCTGTTTTGTTTTGAGAGTATTGTGTTTGGGTATTGCTATTGTTGCTGTTTTTTCTGATGGTGATGGATTTGGCAATTGTTATTGTTGCTGTTTTTTCTGATGATAATGGGTTTGGGGGATGTTATTGTTCCTGTTTTTGCTGAAGGTGAAATGTTTGGGGACTTTTATATTTGTTGTTTTTTCTGATGGTGATGGGTTTGTGACTTGTTATTGTTGCTGTTTTTTCTGACAGTATTAGATTTGGAGATTGTTATTGTTGCTGTTTTTTCTTACAGTCATGGATTTGGGTTTGTTATTGTTGTTAGTTTTTCTGAATGTGATGGGTTTGGGGATTGTTTTTGTTGCTGTTTTTTCTGACGGTAATGGATTTACGGATTGCTATTGTTGCTGTGTTTGCTGACTGTGTCGGGCCTGTGGATTGTTATTGTTGCTGTTTTTTCTGACAGTATTGGATTTGGGGATTGTTACTGTTGCTGTTTTTTTCTGGCGGTAAAGGATTTATGGATTGTTATTCTTCCTATTTTGTTTTGAGAGTGATGGATTTGGGAATTGTTATTGTTGCTGTTTTTTCTGGCGGTAATTGATTTTGGAAATGTTATTGTACCTGTTTTTTCTGTCAGTAATGGATTTGGGGATATTTATTGTTGCTGTTTTTTCTGATGGTGATGGGTTTGTGACTTGTTATTGTTGCTGTTTTTTCTGACAGTCATGGATTTACAGATTCTTATTGTTGCTGTTTTTGCTGACGGTGTCGGGCTTGTGGATTGTTATTGTTGCTGTTTTTTCTGACAGTATTGGATTTACGGATTGTTATTGTTGCTGATTTTTCTGACGGTAATGGATTTACAGATTGTTATTGGTCCTGTGTTTTCTGACAGTAATGGATTTACAGATTGTTATTGTTGCTGTTTTGTTTTCAGAGTATTGGGTTTTGGGATTGTTATTGTTGCTGTTTTTTCTGACGGTGATGGATTTGGGTTTGTTATTGTTGTTGGTTTTTCTGACTGTGATGGATTTGGGGATTGTTATTGTTGCTGTTTTCTCTGACGGTAATGGAGTTGCAGATTGTTATTCTTGCTGGGTTTTTTTAGAGTACTGAGTTTGGAGATTGTTATTGTTGCTGTTTTTTCTGACGATAGTGGTTTTGGGGAATATTATTGTTGCTGTTTTTTCTGGTGATAATAGGTTTGGGGATGTTATTGTTCCTGTTTTTTTTTTAACAGTAATGGATTTACGGATTGTTATTGTTGCTGTTTTGTTTTGAGAGTATTGGGTTTGGGGATTGCTATTATTGCTGTTTTTTCTGATGATAATGGGTTTGGGGAATGTTATTGTTCCTGTTTTTGCTGAATGTGAAATGTTTGGGGACTGTTATATTTGTTGTTTTTTCTGATGGTGATGGGTTTGTGACTTGTTATTTTTGCTGTTTTTTCTGACAGTATTGGATTTGGGAATTGGTATTGTTCCTGTTTTTTCTGATGGTAATGGATTTACAGATTGTTATTCTTCCTGTTTTTTCTGACTGTAATGGATTTGGGGATTGTTTTTGTTGCTGTTTTTTCTGACGGTAATGGATTTACGGATTGTTATTGTTGCTGTTTTTGCCGATGGTGTCGGGCCTGTGGATTGTTATTGTTGCTGTTTTTTCTGACAGTATTCGATTTGGGGATTGATACTGTTGCTGTTTTTTCTGACAGTCATGGATTTACGGATTGTTATTCTTCCTATTTTGTTTTGAGAATAATGGATTTGGGAATTGTTATTGTTGCTGTTTTTTCTGATGGTGATGAGTTTGTGACTTGTTATTGTTGCTGTTTTTTCTGACAGTAGTGGATTTGGGGATTGTTACTGTTGCTGTTTTTTTCTGGAGGTAAAGGATTTATGGATTGTTATTCTTCCTATTTTGTTTTGAGAGTGATGGATTTGGGAATTGTTATTGTTGCTGTTTTTTCTGACGGTAATTGATTTTGGAAATGTTAGTGTACCTGTTTTTTCTGACAGTAATGGATTTGGGGATTGTTATTGTTGCTGTTTTTCTGACGGTTATGGATTTGGGAATTGTTATTATTGTTGTTTTTTCTGACGGTAATGGATTTACAGATTGTTATTGTTGCCTTTTTTTGAGAGTATTGCGTTTGGGGATTGTTATGGTTGCTGTTTTTTCTGACTGTATTGGATTTGGGAATTGTTATTGTTGTTGTTTTTTCTGACGGTAATGGATTTACAGATTGTTATTCTTCCTGTTTTTTCTGACAGTAGTGGATTTGGGGATTGTTATTGTTGCTGTTTTGTTTTGAGAGTATTGGGTTTGGGGATTGTTATTCTTGCTGTTTTTTCTGACGGTGATGGATTTTTGTTTGTTATTGTTGTTAGTTTTTCTGAATGTGATGGATTTAGGAATTGTTATTGTTACTGTTTTTTACTGACTGTAATGGATTTGCAAATGGTTATTGTTGCTGTTATTTTTTGAGAGTATCGCATTTGGGGATTGTGATTGTTGCTGTTTTTTCTGACGGTTATGGATTTCGTGATTGTTATTGTTGCTGATTTTTCTGATGGTAATGGATTTACAGATTGTTATTGTTGCTGTTTTTTTGAGAATATTGCATTTGGGGATTGTTATTGCTGCTGGTTATTCTGATGGTGATTGGTTTGTGACTTGTTATTGTTGCTGTTTGTTCAGGCAGTATTGGATTTGGGGATTGTTATTGTTCCTGTTTTTTCTGACAGTCTTGGATTTGGAGTTGGACATTATTGCTGTTTTTTCTGAAAGTAATGGATTTACGGATTGTTATTGTTGCTGTTTTTGCTGACGGTGTTCGGCTTGTGGATTGTTATTGTTGCTGTTTTTTCCGACAGTAATGGATTTACGGATTGTTATTGTTGCTGTTTTTGCTGACGGTGACGGGCCTGTGGATTGTTATTGTTGCTGTTTTTTCTGACGGTGTCGGACCTGTGGATTGTTATTGTTGCTGTTTTTTCTGACAGTATTGGATTTGGAGATGGACATTGTTGCTGTTTTTTCTGACAGTAATGGATTTACGGATTGTTATTGTTTTTTCTGATGATGATGGATTTTGGGATTGTTATTGTTGCTGTTTTTTCTGACGGTGATGG
The DNA here is from genome assembly GCF_030144855.1 of Hypanus sabinus. Taxonomy (NCBI): domain Eukaryota; kingdom Metazoa; phylum Chordata; class Chondrichthyes; order Myliobatiformes; family Dasyatidae; genus Hypanus; species Hypanus sabinus. The sequence goes on from NC_082722.1 coordinate 81,843,044, forward strand.
ATTTGGGTTTGTTATTGTTGTTGGTTTTTCTGAATGTGATGGATTTGGGGATTGTTATTGTTGCTGTTTTTTTGACGGTTATGGATTTGGGAATTGTTATTGTTGTTGCTTTTTCTGACGGTAATGGATTTACAGATTGTTATTCTTCCTGTTTTTTCTGACAGTAGTGGATTTGGGGATTGTTATTGTTGCTGTTTATTTGACAGTCTTGGATTTGGAGATGGACATTATTGTTGTTTTTTCTGACAGTAATGGATTTACGGATTGTTATTGTTGCTGTTTTTGCTGACGGTGTCGGGCATGGCAATTGTTATTGTTGCTATTTTTTCTGACAGTATTGTATTTGCGGATTTTTATTGTTGTTTTTTCTGACTGTAATGGATTTACGGATTGTTATTGTTCCTGGGTTTTTTTCTGACAGTAATGGATTTACGGATTGTTATTGTTGCTGTTTTGTTTTGAGAGTATTGGGTATGGGGATTGTTATTGTCGCTGCTTTTCTTTTGATGATGTGTTTGGGAAATGTTATTGTTCCTGTTTTTTCTGACTGTAATGGATTTATGGATTGTTATTGTTTTTTCTGATGGTGTCGGTTTTGGGGATTGTTATTGTCGCTGCTTTTTCTGATGATGATGTATTTGGGAAATGTTATTGTTCCTGTTTTTTTCTGACAGTAATGGATTTACGGATTGTTATTGTTGCTGTTTTGTTTTGAGAGTATTGGGTATGGGGATTGTTATTGTCGCTGCTTTTTCTGATGATGATGTGTTTGGGAAATGTTATTGTTCCTGTTTTTTCTGACTGTAATGGATTTATGGATTGTTATTGTTTTTTTCTGATGGTGTCGGTTTTGTGGATTGTTATTGTTGCTGTTTTTTCTGACGGTAATAGATTTATGGATTGTAATTGTTCCTGTTTATTCTGACAGTATTGGATTTATGGATTGTTATTGTTGCTGTTTTGTTTTGAGAGTATTGTTTTTGGGAATTGTTATTGTTGCTGTTTTTTCTGATGGTTATGGATTTGGGGATTGTTATTGTTGTGGGTTTTTCTGAATGTGATGGATTTGGGAACTGTTACTGTTGCTGTTTTATCTGATGGTGTGAGGCTTGGGAATTGTTATTGTTGCTGTTTTTTTCTGACAGTCTTGTATTTGGAGATAGTTATTGTTGTTGTTTTTTCAGATAGTATTGGGTTTGGGGATTGTTACTGTTGCTGTTTTTTCAGATGATGATGGGTTTGGGGAATGTTATTGTTCCTGTTTTTGCTGAAGGTGAAGTGTTTGGGGATTGTTATTGTTCCTGTTTTTTTTGACAGTATTGGATTTGGGAATTGATATTGTTGCTGTTTTTTCTGGCGGTAATGGACTTACGGATTGTTATTGTTGCTATTTTGTTTTGAGAGTGATGGATTTGGGAATTGTTATTGTTGCTGTTTTTTTCTGACAGTCTTGTATTTGGAGATAGTTATTGTTGTTGTTTTTTCAGATAGTATTGGGTTTGGGGATTGTTACTGTTGCTGTTTTTTCAGATGATGATGGGTTTGGGGAATGTTATTGTTCCTGTTTTTGCTGAAGGTGAAGTGTTTGGGGATTGTTATTGTTCCTGTTTTTTTTGACAGTATTGGATTTGGGAATTGATATTGTTGCTGTTTTTTCTGGCAGTAATGGACTTACAGATTGTTATTGTTGCTATTTTGTTTTGAGAGTGATGGATTTGGGAATTGTTATTGTTGCTGTTTTTTCTGATGGTGATGGGTTTGTGACTTGTTATTGTTGCTGTTTTTTCTGACAGTATTGGATTTGGAGATTGTTATTGTTGCTGTTTTTGCTGACAGTATTGGATTTATGGATTGTTATTGTTGCTGTTTTGTTTTCAGAGTATTGGGTTTGGTGATTGTTATTGTTGCTGTTTTTCTGACAGTGACGGGGTTGTTGATTGTTATTGTTGTTATTTATTCTGACATTAATGGATTTGGGGATTGTTATTGTTGCTGTTTTTTCTGACGGTAATGGATTTGCAGATTGTTATTGTTGCTGTTTTTTTGAGAATATTGCATTTGGGGATTGTTATTGTCGCTGTTTTTTCTGACGATAGTGGTTTTGGGGAATGTTATTGTTGCTGTTTTTTCTGACTGTAATGGATTTACGAACTGTTATTGTTCCTGGTTTTTTTTCTGACAGTAATGGATTTACGGATTGTTATTGTTGCTGTTTTGTTTTGAGAGTATTGGGTATGGGGATTGTTATTGTCGCTGCTTTTTCTGATCTGATGATGATGTGTTTGAGAAATGTTATTGTTCCTGTTTTTTCTGACTGTAATGGATTTATGGATTGTTATTGTTTTTTCTGATGGTGTCGGTTTTGGGGATTGTTATTGATGCTGTTTTTTCTGACTGTGGTGGATTTGGGGATTGTTATTGTTCCTGGTTTTTTTTCCTGACAGTAATGGATTTACGGATTGTTATTGTTGCTGTTTTGTTTTGAGAGTATTGGTTTTGGGAATTGTTATTGTTGCTGTTTTTTCTGATGGTGATGGATTTGGGGATTGTTATTGTTGTGGGTTTTTCTGAATGTGATGGATTTGGGAACTGTTACTGTTGCTGTTTTATCTGATGGTGTGAGGCTTGGGAATTGTTATTGTTTCTGTTTTTTTCTGACAGTCTTGTATTTGGAGATAGTTATTGTTGTTGTTTTTTCAGATAGTATTGGGTTTGGGGATTGTTACTGTTGCTGTTTTTTCTGATGATGATGGGTTTGGGGATTGTTATTGTTCCTGTTTTTTTTTTGACAGTATTGGATTTGGGAATTGTTATTGTTGCTGTTTTTTCTGACGGTAATGGATTTACAGATTGTTACTGTTGCTGTTTTTTTTAGTATATTGTGTTTGGGGATTGTTACTGTTGCTGTTTTTTTTGAGAGTTTTACGTTTGGGGATTGTTATTGTTGCTGTTTTTTCTGTCAGTAATGCATTTGGGATTGTTACTGTTGTTCTTTATCTGACAGTGATGTTTATGGGGATTGTTAATGTTGCTGTTTATTCTGATGGTGATGGATTTGGGAATTGTTATTGTTGCTGTTTTCTCTGACAGTGATGCAGTTGAGGATTGTGATTGTTGCTGTTTTTTCTGACGGTGATAGATTTGGCACTGTCATTGTTGCTGTTTTTTGTGATGGTGACAGTTTTGGGAACCGTTATTGGTGCTGTAGTTTCTGACCGTGATGGTTTTGGGGATTGTTATGGTTGCTGTTTACTCTGATGAAGAAGGACCGTGAACATCCCTCTTCCAGATCCACCAGAATGAACAACACCAGAATGAACATTGGCTAACATACATTCCAAAGTCCCCATTATCTCCAGTCATGACACAAAAATCACTGCTACAGAGAAACCATCACCTTAGTTTTAGCAGTGAAACTTTACAGAGAGGCCATTACAGTAGGAGTGAAGCCTTACAGCGTGTTTTGCTAGTCTTGTTTTTTTCGTTGTGTCCTGTAGGGTGGGGAAGTGTAGTGCGTGGAGTCGATATCATTCTTTCTTCATACAGCATGGTTTTTCTATATTTCATGGCTATCTGGAGAAGACAGATATCAGAGTTGTATTGTACATGCCACTTTGACAATAAAATTCCCATTTGAACCTTTGAATTTTTGCTCCTTTAAGCAGTATATCTCTGGAATGTGTGAGGATATTGAAACCCCTGTGTAAATCTCGTGTATTTCTCAGGGAGGATGTGGAATCCCCTTACAGACATGTTGGAGTTGAACTCCAAACCGGAACAGCCTGAGCTGTCTGGGCATCACACTAACTGTTACACTACCATGACACATGAGGGGTGGGGGCTTGGAGCATTCTGAGGGCAGAGAACCCTGAGGGGGTGAAACAGGTGAATCAGTTCTGCCGGGTGGTGTGCGCTGGCCACAAAGGTTTGACCATCAGGGAAGGAAGGTTACCCACACCGGGCTGGAGTTGCCCTTGCCTCAGCCCAGGAGTTTGTGTGCCCCTCACACTGCCCACCGTAGTGAAGAGGCAGCAATCAATCAACAGCACTTACCTGCAGCACACTCTGAAATTCCTAAATCTGAAAGTATTTAGAGAAGCTCAGAAAAAATTTACTATGTTTTCCTATAACAAACAAGAGAAAATCCGCAGATGCTGGAAATCCAAGCAACACACACAAAGTGCTGGAGGAACTCAGCAGGCCAGGCAGCATCTATGGAAAAGAGTACAGTTGACGTATAGGCCCTAAACCCCTCAGCTGGACCCTTCAACATTGATTTCACCAGCTTCTGGTAATTGTTTTCCCTACCTTTCCATCTTCTTCAGCTCTGCGCTCTGGCCTCTCCATGTCATCTGCGAAAATCGGAATTTCCCAGTGGCCAAACGTTTTAATTCCTATTTTGACATGTCGAACCACGGCCTCCTCTTCTGCCACAATGTGGCCACTCTCAGGGTGGAGGAGCAACACCTTATATTCTGTCTGCGTATCCTCCTAACTGATGGCAAGAACATCCAGTTCACCTTCCAGTAACTTTTTCCCTCTCTCCCTTCCCTCCTTATCCATTCCCCACTCTGGCTTCTTACCTCTTCTCCTCACCTTCTCTTCCTCCCATGGTTCACTCTCCTTTCCTATCATATATAATGTAACCATATAGCATTTACAAAACAGAAACAGGCCATCTCAGCCCTTCTAGTCCGTGCTGAATGCTTACTCTCACCTAGTCCCACTGGCCTGCACTCAGCTCATAACCCTCCATTCCTTTCCTGTCCATATACCTATCCAATTTTACTTTAAATGACAATACCGAACCTGCCTCTACCACTTCTACTGGAAGCTCATTCCACACAGCTACCACTCTCTGAGTAAAGAAATTCCCCTTAGTGTTACCCCTAAACTTTTACCCCCAACTCTCAAATCGTGTCCTCTTGTTTGAATCTCCCCTACTCTCAATGGAAAAAGCCTATCCACGTCAACTCGATCTATCCCCCTCATTATTTTAAATACCTCTATCAAGTCCCCCCTCAACCTTCTACGCTCCAATGAATAGAGACCCAACTTTTTCAGCCTTTCCCTGTAACTTAGGTGCTGAAACCCAGGTAACATTCTAGTAAATCTTCTCTGTACTCTCTCTATTTTGTTGACATCTTTCCTATAATTTGGTGACCAGAACTGTACACAATACTCCAAATTCGGCCTTACCAACGCCTTGTACAATTTTAACATTACATCCCAACTCCTATAATCAATGCTCTGATTTATAAAGGCCAGCATACCAAAAGCTTTCTTCACCACCCTATCCACATGAGATTCCACCTTCAGGGAACGATGCACCATTACTCCTAGATCACTCTGTTCTACTGCATTCTTCAATGCCCTACCATTTACGATGTATGTCCTATTAGGATTATTCCTACCAAAATGTAGCACCTCACACTTATCAGCATTAAACTCCATCTGCCATCGTTCAGCCCACTCTTCTAACTGGCCTAAATCAGATTCTTTCTTCTCTATCCCTTTACCTTTCCCATCTAACTGGCCTTGCCTATCACCTTCTGGTTCCTCCTCCTTCCCCTCTCCCCACCTTTTCACTCTGGCATCCTCCCCCTTCCTTTCTCATCCAGGTAAAAGGCTTCAGCCTGAAGTATCAACCACTTATTCATTCCCATAGATGCTGCTCCTCCAGCATTTTGTGTGTTTTCACAGCTCATGGACAGACAGTTGTAATGGACGTTGATGACTGACCCAAAACTGTTTGAACTTGTGCTACTGAATCCAGTGTGTTGATTCTTCCTCATTGCTGTCCATAGTTAGATCGTGGCAATGATCGTAGAACATTCCTGCACTCTCTTCCTTTCTACCCCCGTCTCCCCCTCTTCCTCTTCCCTTACTCCTCCCCCTCCACCTCCCTCCCCTTCTTCCACTCCTCCCCCTCAGTCTCTCTGCTTCTCTCTCCTCCAATCCCCATCCCCCTCTCACCCCAACCCCTCTCACCCCACACCCCTCTCACCACGTCCCACTCTCACCCCATCCCCCTCTCTTCCCAACTCACCTCCTCTCCTCCTCCTCCTCCCTCCCCCTCTTTCCCTTCTCCGTTCTCTCTACATTCTCTCTCCCACTTCCCGTCCCGCCCCTGCCCCTCACCCACTCTCCCATCCCCTCTCCCTCCACTTCCCCTCATCCACCCCTCTGTCCTCTTCCCCACTCATCTCCTCCATCATCCCCTCTCCCTCCTTTCCCTCCTCACTCCCCTCCCCTGCACCCACTCCCCTTCCCTCCCCTCCTCTTCACTACTCCTCCCACCCCACCCCCTCACCACTCTGACTTCCTCCCTTCCTCACCAACTTCCACTCCCTCACTCCCCCTCCCATCCCCCTCACACCCCCGCCCTCCACCCTCCCCTATCCCTCCCCCTCACTCACCTCCTTTCTCCCCTCTCCCTTCCTCCCCCACTCCTTGTCCCTCCCTCCTCTCTCCTTGAACAATTCCCCACACCCTCGCCCATTCCCTCTCCCCTCACCATCCACTCCCACTCCATCCCTTTCTCTCACCCATTCCCCCTCCCTATTCCCTCTCCACTCCTTTTCCTCTCATCCACTCCTAGTCCTTCCCCTCCCCTTCACCCACTCCCCTCCTACTCCCTCTTCCTTCCTCGTCCCCTCCCCTCTCCCTCGCCTTCACCCACTCCCTCTGCCTCCCTTCTCTCGCACCCATTCCCCTTCCCTCTCTGCTCCCTCAACACTCTCCCTCCCTCCCCCTCCCCCCATTCTCCATCACCCTCTCCCCTTACCTACTGCTCCCTCCCCCTCACCCACCCCCCTCCTCCTCTCTCCCAGACCGGACTGGCCTGCCAGGTTTCCTTGCCTCGAGATTGCTTGTGAACCAGGTGGGATGTGGTGAGGATTGCTCACCATTACTGCATTGCTTCCTTATTTAAGGTGTGTTTTATAACTAGAGTTGTGGTGGGATTCAAATTCCAGATTAGTTGGAACACCCTTTGTCCTGATGAAGTGTTACTGTCTGTTCATTTCTGTAGACGCTGCCCGGCCTGCTGAGTTCCTTCAGCAGTTTGTGTGTTGCTTGGATTTCCAGCGTCACGTTGCAGGTCAGTACTCCAGCTCTCTGACTATTTCATCACCGCGTAGTTGCTTGTGTGATCCACCACGTGCCACGTCCCTGTAGAGATAAACGGTCCTTCAGCCCTGTGCTGTTTCTCCTGCCCTTCTCAGCCCTGCACAGCAGTTCAACACATTGTAATGCCGGCCTTTAGCGGTCAGGTTTCTATTCCCACTGCTGTCTGTGAGCAGCTTGTATGTTCTCTCTGTGCCCGTGTGCTCTGGTTTCCCCCCACGTGCCGAAGGTTAGGGCCAGTCAGTTGTGGGTATGCTTGACGACTGCCCTCAGCACATCCTCAGACCGTACCGGTCGCTGACGCAAATGACACATTTCACAACGTTTCAAGAAAGTGAAGTGATTCACTCTGGAAGGTAGAAGTGGAAGGCAGAATACAGCATTGAGGGCAACATTTCTAACAGAGTAGAGGAACAGAGGGATAGAGGTCAGGAAAGCAAAGTGATTTACTGTGGAAGGCAGAATTAAGCATTAAGGGCAAGATTTCTAACAGTGTAGAGGAAAAGAGGGATCTTTGGGTCCATGTCCACAGATCTCTCAAATTTGCTACACAAGTTGATCGGGCGGTTTGGAAGGAGTGTGTTGTAATGGCCTTCATTAATCAGGGAATGGAGTTCAACAACCGAGAGGTAATGTTGCAGATCCATAAAACCCTGCACCCAATACACCCCAGGAGAATTGAAGTATTGTGTTTAGCTCTGGTCATCTTGTATTAGGAAGAATGAGGAAGCTTTAGAGAAGGTGCAGAGGAGATTCACCAGGATGCTGCCTGGACTAGAGAGGGTGCAGAGGAGATTCACCAGGATGCTGTCTGGATTAGAGAGGGTGCAGAGGACATTCACCAGGATGCTGCCTTGATTAGAGAGGGTGCAGAGGAGATTCACCAGGACTCTTCCTGTATTGGAGCGGTTGCAGAGGAGATTCAACTGGATAATGCCTGGATTGGAGCGGGTGGAGAGGAGATTCACCAGGATAATGCCTGGACTAGAGAGGGTGGAGAGGAGATTCACCAGGATAGTGCCTGGATTAGAGAGGGTGGAGAGTAGATTCAACAGGATGCTGACTGGATTAGAGAGGGTGCAGAGGAGATTCACCAGGATGCTGCCTGGATTAGAGAGGGTGCAGAGGAGATTCACCAGGATGCTGCCTGGACTAGAGGGGGTGCAGAGGAGATTTACCAGGATGCTGTCTGGATTAGAGACGGTGCAGAGGATATTTACCAGGATGCTGTCTGGATTAGAGAGGGTGCAGAGGAGATTCACCAGGATGCTGCCTGGATTAGAGAGGGTGCTGAGGAGATTCACCAGGGTGCTGTATGGATTAGAGACGGTGCAGAGGATATTTACCAGGATGCTGTCTGGATTAGAGAGGGTGCAGAGGAGATTCACCAGGATGCTGCCTGGATTAGAGAGGGTGCAGAGGAGATTCACCAGGGTGCTGTATGGATTAGAAAGGGTGCAGAGGAGATTCACCAGGATGCTGCCTGGATTAGAGAGGGTGCAAAGGAGATTCACCAGGATGCTGCCTGGATTAAAGAGGGTGCAGAGGAGATTCACCAGGATGCTGTCTGGATTAGAGAGGGAGCAGAGGAGATTTACCAGAATGCTGCCTGGATTAGAGAGGGTGCAGAGGAGATTCACCAGGTTGCAGCCTGGATTAGACAGGGTGCAGAGGAGATTCACCAGGATGATGCCTGGACTAGAGGGGGTGCAGAGGAGATTTACCAGGATGCTGTCTGGATTAGAGAGGGTGCAGAGGAGATTCACCAGGATGCTGCCTGGATTAGAGAGGGTGCTGAGGACATTCACCAGGGTGCTGTATGGATTAGAGACGGTGCAGAGGATATTTACCAGGATGCTGTCTGGATTAGAGAGGGTGCAGAGGAGATTCACCAGGATGCTGCCTGGATTAGAGAGGGTGCAGAGGAGATTCACCAGGGTGCTGTATGGATTAGAAAGGGTGCAGAGGAGATTCACCAGGATGCTGCCTGGATTAGAGAGGGTGCAAAGGAGATTCACCAGGATGCTGCCTGGATTAGAGAGGGTGCAGAGGAGATTCACCAGGATGCTGTCTGGATTAGAGAGGGAGCAGAGGAGATTTACCAGAATGCTGCCTGGATTAGAGAGGGTGCAGAGGAGATTCACCAGGTTGCAGCCTGGATTAGACAGGGTGCAGAGGAGATTCACCAGAATGCTGCCTGGATTATAGAGCGTGCAGAGGAGATTTACCAGGATGCTGTCTGGATTAGAGACGGTGCAGAGGATATTTACCAGGATGCTGTCTGGATTAGAGAGGGTGCAGAGGAGATTCACCAGGATGCTGCCTGGATTAGAGAGGGTGCAGAGGAGATTCACCAGGGTACTGAATGGATTATAAAGGGTGCAGAGGAGATTCACCAGGATGCTGGCTGGATTAGAGAGGGTGCAAAGGAGATTCACCAGGATGCTGCCTGGATTAGAGAGGGTGCAGAGGAGATTCACCAGGATGCTGCCTGGATTAGAGAGGGTGCAGAGGAGATTCACCAGGATGCTGCCTGGACTAGAGAGGGTGCAGAGGAGATTCACCAGAATGCTGCCTGGATTAGAGACGGTGCAGAGGAGATTCACCAGGATGCTGCCTGGATTAGAGAGGGTGCAGAGGAGATTCACCAGGATGCTGCCTGGATTAGAGAGGGTGCAGAGGAGATTCACCAGGATGCTGCCTGGATTAGAGAGGGTGCAAAGGAGATTCACCAGGATGCTGCCTGGATTAGAGAGGGTGCAGAGGAGATTCACCAGGATGCTGTCTGGATTAGAGAGGGAGCAGAGGAGATTTACCAGAATGCTGCCTGGATTAGAGAGGGTGCAGAGGAGATTCACCAGGATGCAGCCTGGATTAGAGAGGGTGCAGAGGAGATTTACCAGAATGCTGCCTGGATTAGAGAGGGTGCAGAGGATATTCACCAGGATGCTGCCTGGATTATAGAGGGTGCAGAGGAGATTCACCAGGTTGCAGCCTGGATTAGACAGGGTGCAGAGGAGATTCACCAGAATGCTGCCTGGATTATAGAGGGTGCAGAGGAGATTCACCAGGATGCTGCCTGGATTAGAGAGGGTGCAGAGGAGATTCACCAGGATGCTGCCTGGACTAGAGAGGGTGCAGTGGAGATTCACCAGGATGCTGCCTGGACTAGAGGGGGTGCAGAGGAGATTTACCAGGATGCTGTCTGGATTAGAGACGGTGCAGAGGATATTTACCAGGATGCTGTCTGGATTAGAGAGGGTGCAGAGGAGATTCACCAGGATGCTGCCTGGATTAGAGAGGGTGCTGAGGAGATTCACCAGGGTGCTGTATGGATTAGAGACGGTGCAGAGGATATTTACCAGGATGCTGTCTGGATTAGAGAGGGTGCAGAGGAGATTCACCAGGATGCTGCCTGTACTAGAGAGGGTGCAGAGGAGATTCACCAGAATGCTGCCTGGATTAGAGACGGTGCAGAGGAGATTCACCAGGATGCTGCCTGGATTAGAGAGGGTGCAGAGGAGATTCACCAGGATGCTGCCTGGATTAGAGAGGGTGCAGAGGAGATTCACCAGGATGCTGCCTGGATTAGAGAGGGTGCAAAGGAGATTCACCAGGATGCTGCCTGGATTAGAGAGGGTGCAGAGGAGATTCACCAGGATGCTGTCTGGATTAGAGAGGGAGCAGAGGAGATTTACCAGAATGCTGCCTGGATTAGAGAGGGTGCAGAGGAGATTCACCAGGATGCAGCCTGGATTAGAGAGGGTGCAGAGGAGATTTACCAGAATGCTGCCTGGATTAGAGAGGGTGCAGAGGATATTCACCAGGATGCTGTCTGGATTAGAGACGGTGCAGAGGATATTTACCAGGATGCTGTCTGGATTAGAGAGGGTGCAGAGGAGATTCACCAGGATGCTGCCTGGATTAGAGAGGGTGCAGAGGAGATTCACCAGGGTACTGTATGGATTATAAAGGGTGCAGAGGAGATTCACCAGGATGCTGCCTGGATTAGAGAGGGTGCAGAGGAGATTCACCAGGATGCTGCCTGGATTAGAGAGGGTGCAGAGGAGATTCACCAGGATGCTGCCTGGATTAGAGAGGGTGCAAAGGAGATTCACCAGGATGCTGCCTGGATTAGAGAGGGTGCAGAGGAGATTCACCAGGATGCTGTCTGGATTAGAGAGGGAGCAGAGGAGATTTACCAGAATGCTGCCTGGATTAGAGAGGGTGCAGAGGAGATTCACCAGGATGCAGCCTGGATTAGAGAGGGTGCAGAGGAGATTTACCAGAATGCTGCCTGGATTAGAGAGGGTGCAGAGGATATTCACCAGGATGCTGCCTGGATTAGAGAGGGTGCAGAGGAGATTCACCAGGTTGCAGCCTGGATTAGACAGGGTGCAGAGGAGATTCACCAGAATGCTGCCTGGATTATAGAGGGTGCAGAGGAGATTCACCAGGATGCTGCCTGGATTATAGAGGGTGCAGAGGAGATTCACCAGGATGCTGCCTGGATTAGAGAGGGTGCAGAGGAGATTCACCAGGATGCTGCCTGGACTAGAGAGGGTGCAGTGGAGATTCACCAGGATGCTGCCTGGACTAGAGGAGGTGCAGAGGAGATTTACCAGGATGCTGTCTGGATTAGAGACGGTGCAGAGGATATTTACCAGGATGCTGTCTGGATTAGAGAGGGTGCAGAGGAGATTCACCAGGATGCTGCCTGGATTAGAGAGGGTGCTGAGGAGATTCACCAGGGTGCTGTATGGATTAGAGACGGTGCAGAGGATATTTACCAGGATGCTGTCTCGATTAGAGAGGGTGCAGAGGAGATTCACCAGGATGCTGCCTGGATTAGAGAGGGTGCAGAGGAGATTCACCAGGGTGCTGTATGGATTAGAAAGGGTGCAGAGGAGATTCACCAGGATGCTGCCTGGATTAGAGAGGGTGCAAAGGAGATTCACCAGGATGCTGCCTGGATTAGAGAGGGTGCAGAGGAGATTCACCAGGATGCTGTCTGGATTAGAGAGGGAGCAGAGGAGATTTACCAGAATGCTGCCTGGATTAGAGAGGGTGCAGAGGAGATTCACCAGGTTGCAGCCTGGATTAGACAGGGTGCAGAGGAGATTCAACAGGATGCTGCCTGGATTAGAGAGGGTGCAGAGGAGATTCACCAGGATGCTGCCTGGACTAGAGAGGGTGCAGAGGAGATTCACCAGAATGCTGCCTGGATTAGAGACGGTGCAGAGGAGATTCACCAGGATGCTGCCTGGATTAGAGAGGGTGCAGAGGAGATTCACCAGGATGCTGCCTGGATTAGAGAGGGTGCAGAGGAGATTCACCAGGATGCTGCCTGGATTAGAGAGGGTGCAAAGGAGATTCACCAGGATGCTGCCTGGATTAGAGAGTGTGCAGAGGAGATTCACCAGGATGCTGTCTGGATTAGAGAGGGAGCAGAGGAGATTTACCAGAATGCTGCCTGGATTAGAGAGGGTGCAGAGGAGATTCACCAGGATGCAGCCTGGATTAGAGAGGGTGCAGAGGAGATTTACCAGAATGCTGCCTGGATTAGAGAGGGTGCAGAGGATATTCACCAGGATGCTGTCTGGATTAGAGACGGTGCAGAGGATATTCACCAGGATGCTGTCTGGATTAGAGAGGGTGCAGAGGAGATTCACCAGGATGCTGCCTGGATTAGAGAGGGTGCAGAGGAGATTCACCAGGGTACTGTATGGATTATAAAGGGTGCAGAGGAGATTCACCAGGATGCTGCCTGGATTAGAGAGGGTGCAGAGGAGATTCACCAGGATGCTGCCTGGATTAGAGAGGGTGCAGAGGAGATTCACCAGGATGCTGCCTGGATTAGAGAGGGTGCAAAGGAGATTCACCAGGATGCTGCCTGGATTAGAGAGGGTGCAGAGGAGATTCACCAGGATGCTGTCTGGATTAGAGAGGGAGCAGAGGAGATTTACCAGAATGCTGCCTGGATTAGAGAGGGTGCAGAGGAGATTCACCAGGATGCAGCCTGGATTAGAGAGGGTGCAGAGGAGATTTACCAGAATGCTGCCTGGATTAGAGAGGGTGCAGAGGATATTCACCAGGATGCTGCCTGGATTAGAGAGGGTGCAGAGGAGATTCACCAGGTTGCAGCCTGGATTAGACAGGGTGCAGAGGAGATTCACCAGAATGCTGCCTGGATTATAGAGGGTGCAGAGGAGATTCACCAGGATGCTGCCTGGATTATAGAGGGTGCAGAGGAGATTCACCAGGATGCTGCCTGGATTAGAGAGGGTGCAGAGGAGATTCACCAGGATGCTGCCTGGACTAGAGAGGGTGCAGTGGAGATTCACCAGGATGCTGCCTGGACTAGAGGGGGTGCAGAGGAGATTTACCAGGATGCTGTCTGGATTAGAGACGGTGCAGAGGATATTTACCAGGATGCTGTCTGGATTAGAGAGGGTGCAGAGGAGATTCACCAGGATGCTGTCTGGATTAGAGAGGGTGCTGAGGAGATTCACCAGGGTGCTGTATGGATTAGAGACGGTGCAGAGGATATTTACCAGGATGCTGTCTGGATTAGAGAGGGTGCAGAGGAGATTCACCAGGATGCTGCCTGGATTAGAGAGGGTGCAGAGGAGATTCACCAGGGTGCTGTATGGATTAGAAAGGGTGCAGAGGAGATTCACCAGGATGCTGCCTGGATTAGAGAGGGTGCAAAGGAGATTCACCAGGATGCTGCCTGGATTAGAGAGGGTGCAGAGGAGATTCACCAGGATGCTGTCTGGATTAGAGAGGGAGCAGAGGAGATTTACCAGAATGCTGCCTGGATTAGAGAGGGTGCAGAGGAGATTCACCAGGTTGCAGCCTGGATTAGACAGGGTGCAGAGGAGATTCACCAGAATGCTGCCTGGATTATAGAGCGTGCAGAGGATATTTACCAGGATGCTGTCTGGATTAGAGACGGTGCAGAGGATATTTACCAGGATGCTGTCTGGATTAGAGAGGGTGCAGAGGAGATTCACCAGGATGCTGCCTGGATTAGAGAGGGTGCAGAGGAGATTCACCAGGGTACTGTATGGATTATAAAGGGTGCAGAGGAGATTCACCAGGATGCTGCCTGGATTAGAGAGGGTGCAAAGGAGATTCACCAGGATGCTGCCTGGATTAGAGAGGGTGCAGAGGAGATTCACCAGGATGCTGCCTGGATTAGAGAGGGTGCAGAGGAGATTCACCAGGATGCTGCCTGGACTAGAGAGGGTGCAGAGGAGATTCACCAGAATGCTGCCTGGATTAGAGACGGTGCAGAGGAGATTCACCAGGATGCTGCCTGGATTAGAGAGGGTGCAGAGGAGATTCACCAGGATGCTGCCTGGATTAGAGAGGGTGCAGAGGAGATTCACCAGGATGCTGCCTGGATTAGAGAGGGTGCAAAGGAGATTCACCAGGATGCTGCCTGGATTAGAGAGGGTGCAGAGGAGATTCACCAGGATGCTGTCTGGATTAGAGAAGGAGCAGAGGAGATTTACCAGAATGCTGCCTGGATTAGAGAGGGTGCAGAGGAGATTCACCAGGATGCAGCCTGGATTAGAGAGGGTGCAGAGGAGATTTACCAGAATGCTGCCTGGATTAGAGAGGGTGCAGAGGATATTCACCAGGATGCAGCCTGGATTAGAGAGGGTGCAGAGGAGATTCACCAGGATGCTGCCTGGATTAGAGAGGGTGCAGAGGAGATTCACCAGGATGCAGCCTGGATTAGAGAGGGTGCAGAGGAGATTCACCAGGTTGCAGCCTGGATTAGACAGGGTGCAGAGGAGATTCACCAGAATGCTGCCTGGATTATAGAGGGTGCAGAGGAGATTCACCAGGATGCTGCCTGGATTATAGAGGGTGCAGAGGAAATTCACCAGGATGCTGCCTGGATTAGAGAGGGTGCAGAGGAGATTCACCAGGATACTGCCTGGACTAGAGAGGGTGCAGTGGAGATTCACCAGGATGCTGCCTGGACTAGAGGGGGTGCACAGGAGATTTACCAGGATGCTGTCTGGATTAGAGACGGTGCAGAGGATATTTACCAGGATGCTGTCTGGATTAGAGAGGGTGCAGAGGAGATTCACCAGGATGCTGCCTGGATTAGAGAGGGTGCTGAGGAGATTCACCAGGGTGCTGTATGGATTAGAGACGGTGCAGAGGATATTTACCAGGATGCTGTCTGGATTAGAGAGGGTGCAGAGGAGATTCACCAGGATGCTGCCTGGATTAGAGAGGGTGCAGAGGAGATTCACCAGGGTGCTGTATGGATTAGAAAGGGTGCAGAGGAGATTCACCAGGATGCTGCCTGGATTAGAGAGGGTGCAAAGGAGATTCACCAGGATGCTGCCTGGATTAGAGAGGGTGCAGAGGAGATTCACCAGGATGCTGTCTGGATTAGAGAGGGAGCAGAGGAGATTTACCAGAATGCTGCCTGGATTAGAGAGGGTGCAGAGGAGATTCACCAGGTTGCAGCCTGGATTAGACAGGGTGCAGAGGAGATTCACCAGAATGCTGCCTGGATTATAGAGCGTGCAGAGGATATTTACCAGGATGCTGTCTGGATTAGAGACGGTGCAGAGGATATTTACCAGGATGCTGTCTGGATTAGAGAGGGTGCAGAGGAGATTCACCAGGATGCTGCCTGGATTAGAGAGGGTGCTGAGGAGATTCACCAGGGTACTGTATGGATTATAAAGGGTGCAGAGGAGATTCACCAGGATGCTGCCTGGATTAGAGAGGGTGCAAAGGAGATTCACCAGGATGCTGCCTGGATTAGAGAGGGTGCAGAGGAGATTCACCAGGATGCTGCCTGGATTAGAGAGGGTGCAGAGGAGATTCACCAGGATGCTGCCTGGACTAGAGAGGGTGCAGAGGAGATTCACCAGAATGCTGCCTGGATTAGAGACGGTGCAGAGGAGATTCACCAGGATGCTGCCTGGATTAGAGAGGGTGCAGAGGAGATTCACCAGGATGCTGCCTGGATTAGAGAGGGTGCAGAGGAGATTCACCAGGATGCTGCCTGGATTAGAGAGGGTGCAAAGGAGATTCACCAGGATGCTGCCTGGATTAGAGAGGGTGCAGAGGAGATTCACCAGGATGCTGTCTGGATTAGAGAGCGAGCAGAGGAGATTTACCAGAATGCTGCCTGGATTAGAGAGGGTGCAGAGGAGATTCACCAGGATGCAGCCTGGATTAGAGAGGGTGCAGAGGAGATTTACCAGAATGCTGCCTGGATTAGAGAGGGTGCAGAGGATATTCACCAGGATGCAGCCTGGATTAGA
The DNA here is from genome assembly GCF_030144855.1 of Hypanus sabinus. Classification (NCBI taxonomy): domain Eukaryota; kingdom Metazoa; phylum Chordata; class Chondrichthyes; order Myliobatiformes; family Dasyatidae; genus Hypanus; species Hypanus sabinus. The sequence goes on from NC_082722.1 coordinate 81,859,477, forward strand.
GAGGGTGCAGAGGAGATTCACCAGGATGCTGCCTGGATTAGAGAGGGTGCAGAGGGGATTCACCAGGATGCAGCCTGGATTAGAGAGGGTGCAGAGGAGATTCACCAGGATGCTGCCTGGACTAGAGAGGGTGCAAAGGAGATTCACCAGGATGCTGCCTGGATTATAGAGGGTGCAGAGGAGATTCACCAGGATGCTGCCTGGATTAGAGAGGGTGCAGAGGAGATTCACCAGGATGCTGCCTGGACTAGAGAGGGTGCAGAGGAGATTCACCAGGATGCTGCCTGGATTAGAGAGGGTGCAGAGGAGATTCACCAGGATGCTGCCTGGATTAGAGAGGGTGCAGAGGAGATTCACCAGGATGCTGCCTGGACTAGAGAGGGTGCAGAGGAGATTCACCAGAATGCTGCCTGGATTAGAGATGGTGCCGAGGAGATTCGCCAGGATGCTGCCTGGATTAGAGAGGGTGCAGAGGAGATTCACCAGGATGCTGCCTGGATTAGAGAGGGTGCAGAGGAGATTCACCAGGATGCTGCCTGGACTAGAGAGGGTGCATAGGAGATTCACCAGGATGCTGCCTGGACTAGAGGGGGTGCAGAGGAGATTTACCAGGATGCTGTCTGGATTAGAGACGGTGCAGAGGATATTTACCAGGATGCTGTCTGGATTAGAGAGGGTGCAGAGGAGATTCACCAGGATGCTGCCTGGATTAGAGAGGGTGCAGAGGAGATTCACCAGGGTGCTGTATGGATTAGAAAGGGTGCAGAGGAGATTCACCAGGATGCTGCCTGGATTAGAGAGGGTGTAAAGGAGATTCACCAGGATGCTGCCTGGATTAGAGAGGGTGCAGAGGAGATTCACCAGGATGCTGTCTGGATTAGAGAGGGAGCAGAGGAGATTTACCAGAATGCTGCCTGGATTAGAGAGGGTGCAGAGGAGATTCACCAGGTTGCAGCCTGGATTAGACAGGGTGCAGAGGAGATTCACCAGAATGCTGCCTGGATTATAGAGCGTGCAGAGGATATTTACCAGGATGCTGTCTGGATTAGAGACGGTGCAGAGGATATTTACCAGGATGCTGTCTGGATTAGAGAGGGTGCAGAGGAGATTCACCAGGATGCTGCCTGGATTAGAGAGGGTGCAGAGGAGATTCACCAGGGTACTGTATGGATTATAAAGGGTGCAGAGGAGATTCACCAGGATGCTGCCTGGATTAGAGAGGGTGCAAAGGAGATTCACCAGGATGCTGCCTGGATTAGAGAGGGTGCAGAGGAGATTCACCAGGATGCTGCCTGGATTAGATAGGGTGCAGAGGAGATTCACCAGGATGCTGCCTGGACTAGAGAGGGTGCAGAGGAGATTCACCAGAATGCTGCCTGGATTAGAGTCGGTGCAGAGGAGATTCACCAGGATGCTGCCTGGATTAGAGAGGGTGCAGAGGAGATTCACCAGGATGCTGCCTGGATTAGAGAGGGTGCAGAGGAGATTCACCAGGATGCTGCCTGGATTAGAGAGGGTGCAGAGGAGATTCACCAGGGTGCTGTATGGATTAGAAAGGGTGCAGAGGAGATTCACCAGGATGCTGCCTGGATTAGAGAGGGTGTAAAGGAGATTCACCAGGATGCTGCCTGGATTAGAGAGGGTGCAGAGGAGATTCACCAGGATGCTGTCTGGATTAGAGAGGGAGCAGAGGAGATTTACCAGAATGCTGCCTGGATTAGAGAGGGTGCAGAGGAGATTCACCAGGTTGCAGCCTGGATTAGACAGGGTGCAGAGGAGATTCACCAGAATGCTGCCTGGATTATAGAGCGTGCAGAGGATATTTACCAGGATGCTGTCTGGATTAGAGACGGTGCAGAGGATATTTACCAGGATGCTGTCTGGATTAGAGAGGGTGCAGAGGAGATTCACCAGGATGCTGTCTGGATTATAAAGGGTGCAGAGGAGATTCACCAGGATGCTGCCTGGATTAGAGAGGGTGCAAAGGAGATTCACCAGGATGCTGCCTGGATTAGAGAGGGTGCAGAGGAGATTCACCAGGATGCTGCCTGGATTAGAGAGGGTGCAGAGGAGATTCACCAGGATGCTGCCTGGACTAGAGAGGGTGCAGAGGAGATTCACCAGAATGCTGCCTGGATTAGAGTCGGTGCAGAGGAGATTCACCAGGATGCTGCCTGGATTAGAGAGGGTGCAGAGGAGATTCACCAGGATGCTGCCTGGATTAGAGAGGGTGCAGAGGAGATTCACCAGGATGCTGCCTGTATTAGAGAGGGTGCAAAGGAGATTCACCAGGATGCTGCCTGGATTAGAGAGGGTGCAGAGGAGATTCACCAGGATGCTGTCTGGATTAGAGAGGGAGCAGAGGAGATTTACCAGAATGCTGCCTGGATTAGAGAGGGTGCAGAGGAGATTCACCAGGATGCAGCCTGGATTAGAGAGGGTGCAGAGGAGATTTACCAGAATGCTGCCTGGATTAGAGAGGGTGCAGAGGATATTCACCAGGATGCTGCCTGGATTAGAGAGGGTGCAGAGGAGATTCACCAGGTTGCAGCCTGGATTAGAGAGGGTGCAGAGGAGATTCACCAGAATGCTGCCTGGATTAGAGAGGGTGCAGAGGAGATTCACCAGGATGCTGCCTGGACTAGAGAGGGTGCAGAGGAGATTCACCAGGATGCTGCCTGGATTATAGAGGGTGCAGAGGAGATTCACCAGGATGCTGCCTGGACTAGAGAGGGTGCAGAGGAGATTCACCAGGATGCTGCCTGGATTAGAGAGGGTGCAGAGGAGATTCACCAGGATGCTGCCTGGACTAGAGAGGGTGCAGAGGAGATTCACCAGGATGCTGCCTGGATTAGAGAGGGTGCAGAGGAGATTCACCAGGATGCTGCCTGGATTAGAGAGGGTGCAGAGGAGATTCACCAGGATGCTGCCTGGACTAGAGAGGGTGCAGAGGAGATTCACCAGAATGTTGCCTGGATTAGAGACGGTGCAGATGAGATTCACCAGGATGCTGCCTGGATTGGAGAGTGTGGAGAGGAGATTTACCAGGATAATGCCTGGACTAGAGAGGGTGCAGAGGAGATTCACCAGGATAATGCTTGGATTGGAGAGGATGCAGAGGAGATTCACCAGGATAATGCCTGGATTAGATAGGGTGCAGAGGAGATTCACCAGGATGCTGCCTGGATTAGAGATGGTGCAGACGAGATTCACCAGGATAATGCCTGGATTAGAGAGGGTACAGATGAGATTCACCTTGATGCAGCCTGGATTAGAGAGGGTGCAGAGGAGATTCACCAGAATGCTGCCTTGATTAGAGAGGGTGCAGAGGTGATTCACCAGGATGCTGCCTGGACTAGAGTGGGTGCAGAGGAGATTCACCAGGATGCTGCCTGGACTAGAGAGGGTGCAGAGGAGATTCACCAGGATGCTGCCTGGTCTAGAGAGTTTGCAGAGGAGATTCACAAGGATGCTGCCTGGATTAGAGAGGGTGCAGAGGAGATTCACCAGGATGCTGCCTGGATTAGAGAGGGTGCAGAGGAGATTCACCAGGATGCTGCCTGGATTAGAGAGGGTGCAGAGGAGATTCACCAGGATCCTACCTGGATTAGAGAGGATGCAGAGGAGATTCACCAGGATAATGCCTGGATTAGAGAGGGTGCAGAGGAGATTCACCAGGATGCTGCCTGGATTAGAGAGGGTGCAGAGGAGATTCACCAGGATCCAACCTGGATTAGAGAGGGTGGAGAGGAGATTCACCAGGATCCTACCTGGATTAGAGAGGGTGCAGACGAGATTCACCAGGATAATGCCTGGATTAGAGAGGGTGCAGAGGAGATTCACCAGGATGCTGCCTGGATTAGAGAGGGTGCAGAGGAGATTCACCAGGATGCTGCCTGGATTAGAGAGGGTGCAGAGGAGATTCACCAGGATGCTGCCTGGAATAGAGAGGGTGCAGAGGAGATTCACCAGGATGCTGCCTGGTCTAGAGAGTTTGCAGAGGAGATTCACAAGGATGCTGCCTGGATTAGAGAGGGTGCAGAGGAGAATCACCAGGATGCTGCCTGGATTAGAGAGGGTGCAGAGGAGATTTACCAGGATGCTGCCTGGATTAGAGAGGGTGCAGAGTAGATTCACCAGGATCCTACCTGGATTAGAGAGGATGCAGAGGAGATTCACCAGGATAATGCCTGGATTAGAGAGGGTGCAGAGGAGATTCACCAGGATGCTCCCTGGATTAGAGAGGGTGCAGAGGAGATTCACCAGGATCCTACCTGGATTAGAGAGGGTGGAGAGGAGATTCACCAGGATAATGCCTGGATTAGAGAGGGTACAGTGGAGATTCACCAGGATGCTGCCTGGATTAGAGATGGTGCAGACGAGATTCACCAGGATGCTGCCTGGATTAGAGAGTGTGCAGAGGAGATTCACCAGGATGCTGCCTGGATTAGAGAGGGTGCAGAGGAGATTCACCAGGATCCTACCTGGATTAGAGAGGATGCAGAGGAGATTCACCAGGATAATGCCTGGATTAGAGAGGGTGCAGAGGAGATTCACCAGGATGCTGCCTGGATTAGAGAGGATGCAGAGGAGATTCACCTGGATCCTACCTGGATTAGAGAGGGTGGAGAGGAGATTCACCAGGATCCTACCTGGATTAGAGAGGGTGCAGACGAGATTCACCAGGATAATGCCTGGATTAGAGAGGGTGCAGAGGAGATTCACCTTGATGCAGCCTGGATTAGAGAGGGTGCAGAGGAGATTCACCAGAATGCTGCCTTGATTAGAGAGGGTGCAGAGGTGATTCACCAGGATGCTGCCTGGACTAGAGTGGGTGCAGAGGAGATTCACCAGGATGCTGCCTGGTCTAGAGAGTTTGCAGAGGAGATTCACAAGGATGCTGCCTGGATTAGAGCGGGTGCAGAGAAGATTCACCAGGATGCTGCCTGGATTAGAGAGGGTGCAGAGGAGATTCACCAGGATGCTGCCTGGATTAGAGAGGGTGCAGAGGAGATTCACCAGGATCCTACCTGGATTAGAGAGGATGCAGAGGAGATTCACCAGGATAATGCCTGGATTAGAGAGGGTGCAGAGGAGATTCACCAGGATGCTGCCTGGATTAGAGAGGGTGCAGAGGAGATTCACCAGGATCCTACCTGGATTAGAGAGGGTGGAGAGGAGATTCACCAGGATCCTACCTGGATTAGAGAGGGTGCAGACGAGATTCACCAGGATAATGCCTGGATTAGAGAGGGTGCAGAGGAGATTCACCAGGATGCTGCCTGGATTAGAGAGGGTGCAGAGGAGATTCACCAGGATGCTGCCTGGATTAGAGAGGGTGCAGAGGAGATTCACCAGGATAATGCCTGGATTAGAGAGGGTGCAGAGGAGATTCACCAGGATCCTACCTGGATTAGAGAGGGTGCAGACGAGATTCACCAGGATAATGCCTGGATTAGAGAGGGTACAGACGAGATTCACCGGGATAATGCCTGGATTGGAGAGGGTGCAGAGGAGATTCACCGGGATAATGCCTGGTTTGGAGAACGTGTCTCATGAGGACTGGGTGAGTGAGCTCACGCTTTTCTATTTGGACTGAAGGAGGATCCAGAGATGTTCCCAGGGCAGAAGTGGTTAACGCAAGGGGAGTGGAGGAATGTGTAGCAAAGATGTCAGAGGTAGGTTCTTTACATGAAGAGTTGATGGTACCCAGCCAGAGGGTTGGTGGAGGCAAATATATTGGGGACATTTAAAAGACTCTTAGACAGGCACATGGATGACAGGGACGGAGGGCTGTGGGAGGGAAGGGTCAGATTGATCTTGGAGTCGGTTAAAGGTTGGCACAACATTGAGGGCCCAAGGGCCTGTTCTGTGCACTATGATCTACATTTATGTGACAAATGAAGCTAATCTTTAATCATAAATACAAGGGATTCTGCAGATGCTGGAAATCCAGAGCAACACACACAAAACACAGCAGGTCAATCTGATCTGGCCTGAAATGTCATCTGTACTCTTTTCCATCGATGCTGCCTGACCTGCTGAGTTCCTCCAGCATTTGTGTGTGTTGCATGAGTTTCCAGCATCTGCAGATTTCCTCTTGTAAACCAATCTAATCCCTTGTTGTGTGGTAAGGAACCCCTCCAGGGATCCTGCAATGGTGACAGGGAGTCTGTATTGCCCCACCCCCTAACTTCACTGCCACCACGTGAGAGGCAATGTCCCACAAGGCATGGCTGGTGGATGAACACACTGGGGAGTGAGGTGGCTTCACACTGGACAAAATAGAATTGTTTTCCCAAAGCACATCACCTGACACACCCTTGCCCGATCATTTCCTGGCATCTGATCACAGGGGAAAGGAGCTGCAGTCTGCGCCAACTCGTTCCACCCTGCTGGCGGCAGGAGAGTGCCTGGGGCCAGGCAGCCTTCAAACAAGGCATGGCTTTGTTCATGGCGAGAAGCCCTGACGGCAACACAGGTCAACAAAAATAGTCCAGAATTGAACAATGTACACACGCACACAGACACAGACCTGGGCAGGCAGAGGGGCAGAGAGCCTGCAGATTGGGGAACCGTGCAGTGCCTCACCTCAGGGCTGTTTTGTTGTTTTTTTGCACTGAGCTGCTCACTAATTAGTTACTATGGTTACAGACAACGTTGGCCTCTGTTTGAGTTCCTTAAGGTGCAGTTACTTTATTAAAGGTGTTTTTTTTCCCTGTGTGCTTCGGATTGTACTAAAAACAAGTGTATTCTCATAACCTGGGAGTTACTTAACAGTAAACAAGTACAGTTTGATGATGTCTCTGCCCCCTCAGCTGCTGGGTCCTTTTGGTTCCCAGTTGCTGCAGAACAAAGCTCGCCTGATGCCAGCTGACTTGCCATGCACTCCCCTACATCCGCAGAGTGGTTGATGAACCAAACATCACCACTACGTGCTCTGGGTTCCTTTCATGAACCTACATGAGGCTCCTTGGGGCAAAGGGAACGAGGGACAACTTTATAAACACCACAGATTGTGCAGATGCTGGAAATCCAGAGCAACACACACAGATCCTGGAGGAACTCAGCAGGTCAGGCAGCGTCTATAGAAAGGAACAGTCAATATTTCAAACCCAGGCTCTTCATCAGGGCTGTAAAGGAAGGGGCAGAAGCTAGAAAAGCAATGAAGTTGGGGGGCAGGGGGTGGTGAGGAAGGAGGACAAGCTGGCAGGTGACCTTATAAAAATATTTAAAACTATGAGAGGCATAGATAAGGTGGAGAGTAACAGTTTTTTTCCCCAGGGTAGAGGGCACAGGCTTAGAGTGAGAGAGGGAGCAGAGAGGCAACTTTGTCCGCACAGAGGATGGCGAGTGTAAGGAATGAGCTGCGGCTGAGCCAGGTATTGTACATCATTTAGGAAGCACTTGCACGGGTACGTGGCGGGGAAGGGCTTGGGGAGATATGGGCCATACATAGGAAATTCTGATTAGGTGGGTGGGCCGAAGGACCTGTGAATGTACTGTATTGCTCTATGACTCTGAAATGCATTATATCCAGTCAGCGTGCAGCTAGGTTAACAGCTTAAACCCTCACCCTCTCTCTCCAGCTGAGCCTGGAAGTATTCTGTGAATATAGCAGATATTAATTCAAACTGAACCAGTCTTCAGTTCTTCATGTAAATTGTAAATTGCAAGCAATACATTGAAGTTAAAGCACACCTTTGCAAATAAACAATACTATCTGTGGATCACAGGCTGGCCCACGGCACAGGGCTAGCACACAAGATGCAGTGCTCAGGATAACGGGGTTGTGTTAACTGACCTGCATCAAACCACACCACATGGCTCAATTATCTTGCACCATTTGTGACTTGAGTTCAAGCTAGCAGACCAGATGGATGTTGTCACTTGGCACATCAAACATGGTCCCAGGTAAAGGCAATAGTTGGGATATTTGTGTCCTCAGGATATACACATATTGTAGTGAACCATGTATACCTGTCTGGACACCCCCCCCCCCCCCCCCCCCCGCTGACTGCTCCTGTGGCTCCTCCCACAGACCCCTGGATAAAGGTGATTGGTGCACTGCTCCTCCCTCAGTCTCCAGGATGGCTGTGCTCCATTTTCGCTGTTAATAAAAGCCTATTGTTATTTACTCTACTTCCAGTCTCCTAGAGTTATCGATAGAGCAGTACGTATTCAGAGAGTCGGCCAGGCAAAATTAAGTTTGGGTGTCTGACTGTCTGTCTTCAGCAGCTTCTAGACATTCTATGTCCCAGCAGGGTTGTTTGAATATTCAGAGCTTTCTCCCACTTTAGATGTACATTTCAAAGGAAGCGTTGTCAAGCTAAAGTACTGAGGCAAATGATATCATTGTAACTCCGGAAACTGTGTTGAATCACCTACTGTCGCCCTTGATTTTACAGGTTTCTCTGTCACCAACTTCAGTGCCTCCCTGGTGACCTTGGTCAGTCACGACAGGTCCCTTCCACATAGCCTGGGCTTTGTAGTATTTGGTCACTGAGCATCGTGTTGTTGTATGTTACCTCTATAACCACGGTAACCAGCCCATGCCGACTGCCAACAAGCTAGAAGCAAAGGTTGGATAAACTTGTGTTGTTCCCCCAGAGCAGGGCTTCCCAACCTGGAGTCCATGGACCTCTTGCTTATTGGTATTGGTCCATGGAATAAAAAAGGCTGGAAATCCCTGGTCTAGAGCATCAGAAGCTGAGGGGAGACCTGAACCATGAAAGGCAGAGATAGGGTAGACAGAATCTTTTCCCAGGGTAAAACACTCAACCACCTGGCTCGTGAACCAGAGGGGATAACGTCACTCACCCCAACACTGAACCGTTCCCACAACTGATGCAATCAATTTAGAGGGCCTTTCATCTCTTCTTCCTGATATTTGTTGCATTTTTTTCTATTTTTATTTGCAGTTTGTTGCCTTTTGCTCATTGACTGTCTGTCCTGTTGGGTACCGTCTTTCACTGATTCTATTGTATTTCATTCTATTTGCTGTGAATGCCCACAAAAAAACAAATCTCAGTGTAGCATATGGTGACATGTATGTAATTTGATAATAAATTTACTTTGAACATTGAGATGTCAAACACAGAGGACATGTGTTTAAGGTTGGGGGGGACCTTTAACTTTAGTTAAGCCTTGAGGGGCAAGTTATCTACACACAGAATAGACTGGGTTACTAAGGGTAGTCATGGAAACAGGCAGTGTGGTGGAGTTAAAAAAGAGGCCTTTTGACAGATCCATGAAGGTAAAGGGAAAGGTGATATGGATGATACACGGGAGGAGGATGTTTACTATCAATTGTATTTGAGGTTAACACAACATTACAGGCTGAATGGCCTCTCCAGCGTTGTACTGCTCTATATTCTGTAACACTGTTTAGCAGCTCTCTTGTACAGATGCAGACAATGCTGTGGGGCTGGAGAGCCCCTGAAATGCCCTAGGCTTGGAGATCTGCCCAGGTAGGAAATTAAAACCGGATCCAATCACATCCAAATTGAACCCAGATTTCTCCATACCTGATCAGAGCCAACACTGCCAAAAATAAAGCATCTTTAAACACACTATTACCAGCAGTAGTATTGAACAGGTCTGGATAAAGTGCAGCGACATCCCTTCAAATTCATCTGACCCAAACACGAAAGTTCAGTGAGAATAAACATCCTACCTGCTTCCTACCCATCATTAGGGCTTGGGTTGGAACAGGAAGTCCACAACAGACACCAAGTTAATTCACCTGCCACACAGTCTGCAAATAGCTTCTGAAGACACAAGGAGGAGCATTGACTTTAGTCACCATTTTCTGTGCATTTACATGTATTAGGAACCTCTGCTGCCTTGCAGTAATACCCACTCATGGGGAAGCTTCGGGAGTAAACCCCAAGGAAAAATCCAGAACTGGAGTCCCTAAGCAGCCCAAGTTGACTTCAATGCTGACTGGCAATTCCTGCGATGCCACTGGTACCTAAACGTATCAGGCTTTGCCGTTCCTTTGTATTCATGGGCAACAGCTTGCCCTTCATATTGTACTGCCCTGGCTCGCGTAGTAGACAGTATACAGCTAGGATACAGCATACATCGTCAACCCCAAACGACGGAGGGGTTTGCTGTGGTGTGCTGGTCACATCAACATTCGACATTATACCCTCAAATGGAAAATCCTACAAAAAGTATTGGATGCAGCTCAGTCCATCACGGGTAAAGCCCTCCCCACCACTGAGCACATCTACATGAAGCATTGTCGCAGGAAAGCAGCATCCGCCGTACGGGATCCCCACTACACCGGATATGTTCTTCTCGCTGCTGCTATCAGGATAAAGGTACATGAGCCTTAGGACTCACAGCATCAGGTTCGGGAGCAGTTATTACCCCTCAGCTATCAGGCGCTTGAACCAAAAGGGAAATTACACTCAAATTCACTTGTTCCATCACTGAACTGTCCCCACAACCAATGCACTCACCTTCAAGGTCTCTTCATCTCATGTTTTTGATACTAATTGCTTACTTTATTTATGAATTTTTTATTTGCACCATTTGTTGTCTTATGCACACTGATTGAACACGGTCTTTCATTGCTTCTATTATGATCATTATTCTATTATGGATTTATTGAGTATTCCAACAAGAAACTGAATCTCAGGGTTGTATAGGATGACATATATGAACCGATATTAAATTTACTTTGAACTTAAAGAATAAAATAGTTATATAAAAATAGATGTTAAAGTATGGATATGGAATAAAATGTGCATAAATGCATGAATATCAGTGTGTATTTACAATGTAAATGGCATTCTAAGTTCAAAGTAAATTCATTATCAAAGTACTTGTATGTCACCAAGCACAATCTTGAGATGTGCTTATTTGTGGGCATAGTCAATAAATCCATAATAGAATAATAGCCATAATAGAATCAACGATAAAAAGTGGTTTAAAGTGTTCACAGTGCAGTGCCAGAGGTAATAGATAGAGAGGGGTGGGGTGGGGGCTAATCAGACTGGTTAATCAGATTAACTGCCTGGGGAAAGCTACTTTTAACTGCCCGGATGAAGTTTTTATTTTAATAGCCTCTAGCGCTTTCCAGAGGGGAGCTTTTGGAAAAGGCGGATGCTGGAATCTGGGGCAACAGAACAATGTTGGAAGAGCTCAGCAGGTCAGGAAGCACCCTGCCGAGGGCTGAGGGGCAAGTCGGTGTTTCATGTACCGACGCTGAGTTTGAACCTGAGATGTCAGATTGATTTATCATGTGTACATCGAAATATAAAGTAAAATGCCTCATTTGGATTAACAATCAGCTCAGTCTAACAATGCTGGGGGCAGCCACAGATTCTGGTGCCAGCAGAGAATGTCCAACGTGTTCAGCAAAACAACACAGGACACAAGGAGCAAAACGACAACAGTAAAACAAACCCTATTCCTACACACACACCGACAGTCCTCCAACCCCTGGACAGACCTCTGAGCCCCCGTGGCCTCGCGGGCTTTCACCTTTCCCAGTGGACTTTGACTGTCAACGTGGGGCTTCAGCCACTGGCCTACCACCACAGAAGCCGCCTGACCTGCAGAGTTCTCCCAGTCTTCTGATTCTCAGGTAGCTTTTTCTTGCCCTTCAGGAATGTCAGATTAGCACCTTTTTAAAAGTATAAATCTACTTGTTTTCCATCAAATCATGAATACAAAATTATTACATTTAATATATTTAAATTTTAATTTGTTTAAAATTTCAATAAAAAATTAAAATATGAAAATAAATTCGATAAATCATGAAATATGAAAAATAAGTTCCAAAATGAAGGGTCTAGGTCCAAAACATCAGCTATTTCTTCCTCTCCATAGATGCTGTCTGACCAGCATTTTGTTTGTGTTGCCTCTTAAATGTTTTATGAGGGAAGGTTGAGCAAGTTAGGATTTTTCTCTTTGGAGTCTTTTACCTTTTCCAGCTGTCCCCTACCTCTCCTTCACCATTCCCCATTCCTGTTCCCCTCTCTCACAATTCCCCATTCCCATTCCCTTCCCTCACCATATCTACTTACCTGCCCATCACCTCCTCTGGTGCTCTTCAATGGACTTCTGTCCTCTCCTATCAGATTCCCTCTTCTCCAGCCCTGTATCTTTTTCACCAATCAACTTCCCAGCTCTTTATTTCACCCCCTCCCCCTCTCCCGGTTTCACCTATCATCTACCACCTTGAACTTCCTTCTCCTCCGCCACCATCTTACTCTAACTTCTCATCTTTCTTTTTATCCAGACTTGGTGAAGGATCTTGGCCAGAAACATCGACCGTACTTGTTTCCATAGATGTTGCCTGACCTGCTGAGTTCCTCCAGCATTTTGTATGTGTTGCTTTGGATTTCCAGCAACTGGTGTTGTCTTCTGCACCCTGGTTGATTGTTATAGTTACTGTTCTATAGGTTTGCTGAGTATGCCTGCAGGAAAATGAATCTCAGGGCTGTATGTGGTGACATGTAATAAAATTTACTTTGAACTTTGATAAAGGGTCTCAGCCTGAAACACTGACTCTTTATTCATCTCCATAGATGCTGCCTGATCTGCTGAGTTCCTCCAACATTTTGTGCTTTGCTCTAAGTTCCAAAGGTATTGGGCCAGACTTTCTGAGGAAGTGACAGCATAGAGACCGACACTTTGCCCACGAAATTCATGCCAACCGTCAAGTATTCTTTTACCTTAGTCTCCGCACATTTAAATCATCTGCCTCCCAGATTTGACCACTCACCTACAGGTACAATTTATAGTGATTAACCCAGACATCTTTGAGATGTGGGACAAACTCCGAGTCCCTGGGGGCAATGGTACGAGGTCTAACTCCTCATAGCCAGCACTGTAGCTCTGGATGGGAGCAGGTCACTCAAGTTGTGTGGCAGCAGATCAATTGCTGTACCACGCAGAAGAAAAGGCTCTCTTCCACAAAATCAGAGTGGGAATGGGAGATTCTGCAGGTCAAACTGCGTCTGTGGGGAGAGAAGAAGGGTTAACCTTTCAAGCAGTATTGTGTTGTCACGTGATGAGGAGCTGCTGCGGGCTGTTCTTGCATAAACATGGCTCCAGGACAACATCCATGTTCCATTCTTCTACAGGCCACGACATGCATTAGACTTGGACTCTATTATTACTTTTAATTTTTTTGTAACTGTGTTTTTCTAGTCATAATATGTGCAATATATGCTGTGTACTGTGTTTTGCACCTTGGTGTCGGAGGATTGCTGTTTCAATTGGCTGTGCTCGTGTTTGATTGAATGACAATTGAACTTGAACTGAGCTGTTCCAACTTAAACGTTAGTTAGTTCCTCTGACTGGAGGCCTGTGACCAGCGGAGTGCCACAGGGATCGGTGCTGGGTCTGTTGTTGTTTGTCATCTGTATCGATGATCTGAATGATAATGTGGTTAACTCGATCTGCAAATTTGCGAATGACAAAAAGATCGGGGACAGCGAGGAAGTGTCAAAGCTTGCAGCGTGATCTGGGACACCGAGACAAGTCGGCTGAAAAATGGCAGATGGAATTTTTCATTCCAGAACAAAGGGAGTAGGATAGTCCTGGGAATTATAGACCAATGAGTCTTATTTCAGTGGTCAGCAAATTATTGGAAAGGATTCTTAGAAACAGGATTTACCAGTACTTGGAAAAGCATAGTCTGATTAAGGGTAGTGTGCATGGCTTTGTGAGGTGTAGGTCATGCCTCATGAGCCTGATTGAATTGTTTGAGGACGTGACAAAGCAGATTGATGAAGGGAGATCAGTGGATGTGGTGAATATGGATTTCAGTAAGGCATTTGATAAGGTTCCCCATTTGTAGACTCTTTCAGAGAGTCTGGAGGTATGGGCTGTGTGGTTTCAGAATTAGCTTGTGTGGACAAAACATTTTAAAATACTTTAATATATCACCAAATCGCCATTGTTTCTCTGGTTAGGTGTGAATTCGATTGATCATTGACTAATACTAAACTGAGATAAATAAGCCTGGGGTTGTAGAGTCAATTAAGTTTCCAACGGTGTCCATTTTTCAATGTGAATGGGAGTTGGAAACAAGATATGGATCAGGTGGATGATGAGGAGATTGCAGTTAGTAAGGCCCAGGGGCTCCTTAAGATAGTTATAGCTGGGTTAGGTAGTGGGGATAAAATCCCTCTACCAATTCCAGCTCCTGGCCTTCAAATGAGACTTAGCTACTTAGCCCAGCATAACCATTTCTACTGACAGGAGAAGGGACAAAGGCAGGTAACTGGTGCTTTAAAACCAGGCGTTTTGGGCATATGGGGCTTGTCAGCTGTGATTGGCAGCTCATCTAGGAGAAGGAAAACTTTGATCTCAAACCTCCGCTGCCTTGTGGCTACACCCACTCATGGGGGAAGGCTGTGGGAGAAAACCCACTCATGGGGGAGGTCGTGGGAGAAAACCCACTCATGGGGGAAGGCTGTGGGAGAAAACCCACTCATGGGGGAGGCTGTGGGAGAAAACCCACTCATGGGGGAAGGCTGTGGGAGAAAACCCACTCATGGGGGAAGGCTGTGGGAGAAAACCCACTCATGGGGGAGGCTGTGGGAGAAAACCCACTCATGGGGGAGGCTGTGGGAGAAAACCCACTCATGGGGGAAGGCTGTGGGAGAAAACCCACTCATGGGGGAGGCTGTGGGAGAAAACCCACTCATGGGGGAGGCTGTGGGAGAAAACCCACTCATGGGGGAAGGCTGTGGGAGAAAACCCACTCATGGGGGAAGGCTGTGGGAGAAAACCCACTCATGGGGGAGGCTGTGGGAGAAAACCCACTCATGGGGGAGGCTGTGGGAGAAAACCCACTCATGGGGGAAGGCTGTGGGAGAAAACCCACTCATGGGGGAAGGCTGTGGGAGAAAACCCACTCATGGGGGAAGGCTGTGGGAGAAAACCCACTCATGGGGGAGGCTGTGGGAGAAAACCCACTCATGGGGGAGGCTGTGGGAGAAAACCCACTCATGGGGGAAGGCTGTGGGAGAAAACCCACTCATGGGGGAAGGCTGTGGGAGAAAACCCACTCATGGGGGAGGCTGTGGGAGAAAACCCCGAGGGAAAACCTTTGAGTTGGAGTCCTTAAGGCAGTCTTACATTGAGCTGAATGGCAACTCCTGGTGCTAAACTGTATCAGTCTCTTCTGTTCCTTTGGGTGTGTCAGCTGTGTGGAGAGGGGGAGCCTGCTACGTGGGTAACAGCTTGCTCTCCGTATCGTACTTCCCAGGTGTGAGCAGTGGCTTGGGTGTGTCAGCTGTGTGGAGAGGTGGAGCCTGCTACGTGGGTAACAGCTTGCTCTCCGTATCGTACTTCCCAGGTGTGAACACTGGCTTGGGTGTGTCAGCTGTGTGGAGAGGGGGAGCCTGCTACGTGGGTAACAGCTTGCTCTCCATATCGTACTTCCCAGGTGTGAACACTGGCTTGGGTGTGACAGCTGGGATGCAACATCCTTGCTCAATCCCAACCAATGGAGACCCTCAAGCATAGAATGTACATGAAGATGATCCCACTGCCCACCTCATGTCGGTGACCGTTGCATCCCTTTGTGTGTGCGGTACAGACATTCCAGTCAGCTCATCTTGTGGACAATGGATGCAGATCGAAGCCTCCTGGTACAGGTTATCCATAACCAACTGTTTGCATTTGTTCATAGGCCTGGAGATTTTAAATGTCAATTTGAAAATTCCTTTGTGTTCTAAATATAAGAGCAAATTCCAAAACTGTCTATGAATTCCTGAACATCAAGTGGTTTCTACAATGACATCTCCTTTGTTGGTATCTCCTCTCTGAGAGGTGAGATAGGACGTCTGTGGAGTAATTTCAGGAGATTATTAAAATCAGTTCTGAATAAACTGATATTTTTAAAATTTGTTGTTTTACAACAACAGTACAGAGCAATACATAAAAATACTATAAATTACAATAGGAATATATATAAATACTAATAAAAATAAATATTCATTGGTTTCTGGACTGGCTTTGGGATTAGACTATGTTGTAGGAATAGTTATTACTCTACAGCCATCAGGCTTCTGAACCAGTGTGAATAACTTCACTCACACATACACTCAATGGCCACTATATTGGGTACCTCCTGTAACTGAGTGTGGTATAAACAGTGTGTGTAGATATACACATAGACACACATACAGGATATAATGGAATGTGTGTGTGTGTGTGTGTGTGTGTGTGTGTGTGTGTATACCACTGCCACAAAACAACAAAGTTCAAAGTTATTATCAAAGTACATATATGTCACTATATACAACTCTGAGATTCATTTTCTTGCGGGCATTCACAGTAAATCAAGAAACGTACAGAAATCAGTGAAAGATTGGACAAACAAACTGTGCAAAAGACAACAATCCGTGCAGATATAAAATAAATAAATATATGAATAAGCAATAAATATCGAGAACATGAGATGAAGAATCCTTAAGTCAGTCTATAGCTTGAGGAATCAGTTCAGTGTGGGGTTATTCACTCTGGTTCACGAGCCTAATGGTTGAGGGGTAACAACACTATCTGAGCTTACAGGACGTGGACACTTCAGTGAATTGAAACAAGGTTTCTGGGTCAGAATACTCAGGAAGGGATCAGACTTAGAGTGACGCAACCACTCAATATACTCCCCATCATTCACCTGCAGAAATGAACATCCATACACATCTCACAACACACAGTACATCAGTGATTCATTGCCAAGGTTATGGAGATTCATATTCAGACAAGAGGAAATCTGCAGATGCTGGAAATCCGAGCAACACACACAAAATGCTGGAGGAACTCAGCAGGTCAGGCAGCGTCTGTGGAGAAGAGTACGGTCCACGTTTCCGGAGGAACCCAGCAGGTCAGGCAGCGTCTGTGGAGAAGAGTACGGTCCACGTTTCCGGAGGAACCCAGCAGGTCAGGCAGCGTCTGTGGAGAAGAGTACGGTCCACGTTTCCGGAGGAACCCAGCAGGTCAGGCAGCGTCTGTGGAGAAGAGTACGGTCAACGTTTCCAAAGGAACTCAGCAGGTCAGGCAGCGTCTGTGGAGAAGAGTACGGTCGACGTTTCCAAAGGAACTCAGCAGGTCAGGCAGCGTCTGTGGAGAAGAGTATGGTTGACGTTTCCAGAGGAACCCAGCAGGTCAGGCAGCGTCTGTGGAGAAGAGTACGGTCAACGTTTCCGGAGGAACCCAGCAGGTCAGGCAGCGTCGATGGAAAAGAGTATGGTTGACGTTTCCAAAGGAACTCAGCAGGTCAGGCAGCGTCTGTGGAGAAGAGTATAGTCGACGTTTCCGGAGGAACTCAGCAGGTCAGGCAGCGTCTGTGGAGAAGAGTATGGTTGACATTTCCGGAGGAACCCAGCAGGTCAGGCAGCGTCTGTGGAGAAGAGTACTGTCGACGTTTCCGGAGGAACCCAGCAGGTCAGGCAGCGTCTGTGGAGAAGAGTATAGTCGACGTTTCCAGAGGAACCCAGCAGGTCAGGCAGCGTCTGTGGAGAAGAGTACGGTCAACGTTTCCAAAGGAACTCAGCAGGTCAGGCAGCGTCTGTGGAGAAGAGTATGGTCGACATTTCCAAAGGAACTCAGCAGGTCAGGCAGCGTCTGTGGAGAAGAGTACGGTTGACATTTCCGGAGGAACCCAGCAGGTCAGGCAGCGTCTGTGGAGAAGAGTATGGTTGACGTTTCCGGAGGAACCCAGCAGGTCAGGCAGCGTCTGTGGAGAAGAGAATGGTTGACGTTTCCGGAGGAACCCAGCAGGTCAGGCAGCGTCTGTGGAGAAGAGTACGGTCCACGTTTCCGGAGGAACCCAGCAGGTCAGGCAGCGTCTGTGGAGAAGAGTATGGTTGACGTTTCCGGAGGAACCCAGCAGGTCAGGCAGCGTCGATGGAAAAGAGTACGGTCGACGTTTCTGGCCGAAACCTTTCAGCAGCAGATTTTGTTGTGGATCAGGATGATGAGGCCTGGCTTTCATTCGGGCAGTGACCTCGGTCTCTACATTTCACAGAGAGCGTTTCTGACACAGGATTCACGTCAACCTTGTCTAGACAGTCCACACCATGGAGGGTAACTCAAGTAAACCTTGGGGATTTCATCTGATACATGGAGCAGGAGAGGGGCAGCAGGCACTCGCTGACCCTATACCGGGCACTGCTGATTTTACAGTCTGCGGGCAGAGAGAGTCTCTGCTGTTTCACGTCTCCGGGTGTCTCCAGTCTCCTTGTGCCTTCCCCTCAGTGTCACTGGGTCACCTCCCACCTTCTAGCTCGTTTTACTTCCCCTCCCCGTCTTCCTATTCTGGCATCTCCCCTGACGAGGAGTCTCATCTAAAACATCGACTGTCGGTTCATGTCTATAGATGCTGCCTGACCTGCTGAGCTCCTCTATTTTGTGTCTGCTGCAGTTGGTGTCTATGTTTGTGTACAACCCTTAGATACCTTTTCCTGGCCTGTACTTGTTATTTAAGTCCCCCAAATCTGCCAACCTGTTGTTACGGTACATCTATAGAATATGGGTGACATTGCAAATTCCTTGTTGTCATATTGAAACCTCAAGCACGATCTGTGCAACTGTGATGGTTAAGGTGGAGCTCATGGCTGCCTGTTCAGCTGTTCAAAGCAAATTTATTATCAAAGTACATATGTCACCATTTGAATCCCGAGATTCATTTTCTTGTGGGCATTCACAGTGAATACAAGAAACACAATAGAATCAATGAAAAACTCACCCAACAGGGTGGGCAAAGAACCAATGTGCAAAACAAACTGCAAACACACAAAGAGAAAAAATAATAAGCAATAAATATTGAGAACATGAGATGAAGAGTCCTTGAAAGTGAGTCCATGGGTTGTGGAGACAGTTCAGTGTTGGGGTGAGGGAAGTTGAGTAGAATTATCCCCTCTGTTTCAGGAGCCTGATGGTTGAGGGGTAATAACTGAACCTGGAGGTGTGGGACCTCCATCCTGAAGGCAGCAGCAAGAAGAGAGCATGCTTGTGTATGGAGAGACTCAATCTTTGCCCCATATCCGGGCTCTGGACTGGGGTGGGGGCGTTCAAACCGAAGCTGGCTTGGCAGAGCCCCCATGGATGGGGAGCCTGAGAACATGCAGCACCTTTGGTCTTTGTGCTTCCTTCCCTGAACTGCAGGATGTGAGACCGATGGCTGGAGGGACAGAGGGACTGACAATCACACAACTTCTCAGTTAAAGGAGAGTTGTAAATGTGACTGTGGGAGGAAACTCGAGCACCCGGGGAAAACCCAGGCAATCCACAGGATGAGCATACAGAGACTCCTAACAGAATGGTGCCGGAATTGAACTCCAAACTCCGGAACTCCCTGAGCTTTAATAGCATTGTGCTTACCACTACGCTACCATGGTGCCCGGGATTTGGGAGGGCAGAGGTGATAATTATAACAGTGTAGGGTAAGTGGAGGAGCCAGCCAGCCCTGTGACAGTTCAACAGAGATTATTATTGAATGGTCAGCAGGTGAGGAAATGGACAGAGTTGCAATCACAGACACTTGGAAATCAGGCTAGGTCAAAGTCAGCACAGCACTGGAGTTATTAAGATAGTAGGAGATGAGGGTGTATCAGTGGATGTGGCAGTTAGACACTACACCATGCTTAAGGCAAACAAAGAGTTTTTTTAATAATGTCAGTTGTGTGTGCTTGTGTTTGAAAAGCAGTGATTTTGGTCACTGATAGTTGGTGAGAAATAAGCAGTAAAACAATTCAAAAAATTGTTTTGCTCACTGTGGTTTCAAGTATTCAGACTTGGAGATGTCAGAAATGGCCAGGAGTGAAAAAAACATTTTCACTACTTCAATAAGTTAGGATCTACAAAGAATTAATACACAGTTTTATAGAATTGTAGTAATTTTGGTAATGTTGTAATTTATTCTGTGTTTCATTTGTTCGTCAGTTTTTATATCTTTCTAACTATTCTCATGAAACCAGTAATTTCATTTAAATACATAATTTCGGAATCAAGTTTATTATCACTGGCATATATCGTGAAATTTGTTGTTTTGCGGTAGCAATACATAAAATTAAAAACTATAAATTACAAAAAGAAGTATATATTTTTGAAATTATATTAAATAAGTAGTGAAAAAAGAGGGGAAAAAATATTGAGGTCGTGTACACAGGTTCATTGTCCATTCAGAAATCTGATGGTGGAAGGGAAGAAGCTGTTCCTGAAATGTTGAGTGTGTGTCTTCAGGCTCCTGTACCTCCATTATGATATTTGCAACTTATTTAAATGGTACTTTGTTCTTTTTGTACCTTTTTAACCATTTCCATAAAAAGTTAGCTAATTGGGACAGCCGCTTAATCAGGCCAAAATGTTCTGGTCCCGATGTGTCCTAATTAACTGGAAACTACTGTAGTTTGATAGTCAGAAGCTTTTGGCAAAGTCCACATGGGAGACTAACATGCCAATGTAATGTACAGGGACCGGGAATGAGGTGCTGAAAGGATAGAGAACTGATTGGACAAAGAGCAGGAATAAATGGGTTCTTTGAGGAGCAGACAGTGAAGATTGGGATTCCACAGTGATGAGAGTTGGGACCTTCAATCAGAAACTTGTATATGAATGATTTAGATGAGGAAGCCTGTGGCTGGTGAATGGGATGGGATCAATTGCAAACACAACTAAGGATGGGTTCATGTCTATAGTGTGCACAACGGAAGTCATCTGGGGAATATTCTTGCAAATTTCTATATATACGGCACCTATAAAAAGTATACACACCCCTTGGAAATTGTCTTACAACATTGAATCATGGTGGATTTAATCAGGCATTGTTTGACACTGATCAACAGAAAAAGACACTCATTGCAAAGTGAAAACTGATCTCTACAAATTGAACTAAATTAACTGCAAATATAAAACATAAAATAATTGCTTGCGTAAGTACTCACCCCCTTTAATATGATGCAATAAATCATCACTGGTGCAGCCAATTGGTTTTAGAAGTCACATAATTAGTTAAATGGAGATCATCTGTGTGTAGTCAAGGAGTTTTGATGGATTGTAGTAAAAATATCCCTGTATCTGGAAAGTCCAACTGCTGGTGAGTCAGTATCCTGGCAAAAACTACAACATGGAGACAAAAGAACACTCCAAACAACTCCATGAAAAGGTTATTGAAAAGCACAAGTCAGAAGATGGATACAAGAAAATTTCCAAGTCACAGAATATCCCTTGGAGTCAATCATGAAGAAATGGAAAGAATATGGCAGAGCTGTAAATCTGCCTCGAGCAGGCCGTTCTCAAAAACTGAGTGACCGTGCAAGAAGGGGACTAGTGAGGGAGGCCTCCAGCAGACCTATGACAACTCTGGAGGAGTTACAAGCTTCAGTGGCTGAGATGGGAGAGACTGCACATACAACAACTGTTGCGTAGTCCAGTCGTAGCCTTATGGGAGAGTGGCAAAGAGAAAGTCACTGTGAAAAAAACTCATATGAAATCTTGGCTAGAGTTTGCCAGAAGGCATGTGGGAGACTCTGAAGTCAGCTGAAAGAAGGTTGTATGGACTGATGAAACCAAAATTGAGCTTTCCAGCCATTGGACTAAAAGCTATGTTTGCTGTAAGCCATCATCAAAAACACACCATCCCTACCATGAAGCATGGTGGTGGCTGCATTATGCTGTGAGGATGCTTCACTGCAGCAGGTCCTGGAAAGTGTGAAAGTAGAGGGTAAAATAAATGCAGCAAAATTCAAGGAAATTCTGGAGGAAAACCTGATGCAGGAGAACTACAACTTGGGAGATTTGTTTTCCCATAACATAAAGCCAAAGCTACACAGGAATGACTTAAAAACAACAAAGTTAATATCCTGGAGTGGCCAAATCAGAGTCCAGACCTCAATCCAATTGAGAATTTGTGGCTGGATGTGAAACGTGCTGTTCACTCATGATCCCCATGCAATCTGACAGTGCTTGAGCAGTTTTGTAAAGAAGTATGGGGAAAAATTGTAGTGTCCAGACGTGTAAAGCTGATAGAGACCTATCCACACAGACATTGGCTGTAATTGCTACCAAAGGTACATCTATTAAATACTGACTTGAAGGGGGGGGGGGGGGGGTGAGTAATTATGCATTTAATTATTTTGTGCTTAATAATTGTAATAAATTTAGACCAATTTGTAGAAATTTGTTTTCACTTTGACACAAAAGCATCTTTTTTGCTGATCAGTGTCAAAAATCTGTGATTCAATGTTGTAAAACAATAAAACATAAAAATTTCTGGTGGGGGGGGGAATACTTTTGATTGGCACCTGAGCACTCTACGTTTGTAACTGGTAGCATCACGTTTGGTATGGAAGGGCCACTGCACAGAATTGTAAACTCAGCCAGCTCCATCATGGGCACTAGCCGCCCCAGCATCGGAGAGACCGTCAGAAGGTGATGCCTCAGAAAGGCAGCATCCAACATTAAGGACCCCCGCCACCCAGGACCTGCCCTCTTTTCACTCCTACCGTCAAGGAGGAGGTACAAGAGCCTGAAGACACACACTCAGTGGTTCAGGAACAGCTTCTCCCTCTCTGCCATCAAACTCCTGAATGGACAATGAATCCATGTACACGACCTCACTGTTTTCACTGTTGTCTTTTTGCACTACTTACTTCATTTACATGGATTTATTTTTATTATGATGTATTACAATATACTACTACCACAAAACAACAAATTTCACGACATGCCAGTGATATTAAATCTGATTCTGATTCCGCCATTAAGGGGGACCAATGCATTCATCTCCTTTAGCCAGCTCTTCGACAGAACAACTCAGTCAGTGTCTCCATCTCCCCCCTCGCCATCTTGAACACACATAACCCAAACCGAGCCAGGTTCTGACAGCAGTAATCCCAAGATAGACATTAATCCATCACTGTGTAGCAGAGACAAATTCCCAGCCGAGCCAGTAAAGCAATGAAGCAAAATACAGCTCAGATAAAACTGTATTTGCATTTCTGATTCTCCAGCACGGCAGTTTAGTCACTCAATGAAGGAGCATCAGTCTGAATCATTGTGGGTCTGCAACGTCAGCACCAGAATGTGTGGCGGCTCTTGTGGGCTGCATTTCACTGCATGTTTTGATGTACATATGATAAATAAATCCAAATCTGAATCATTATCTGTTCTTCCCCATTCGGATGCTGAATAACTGGTTATTACTGGATTTTAAAATTCAAAATAGGCACAATTCTTTATACTTGATTACAAGAAAGGCTTTTAAGTCTTGCAGAGTAAAGTCTGGAGCTAAAGTTAATGGAGAGAGAGAGGCAAACCAGAGTCTTGAAACTTCACTCACCCCAGTGCTGAACTGTTTTCACAACCTATCGACTGAATTTCAAGCACCCTGCATCTCTTACGCTTGATATTTATTTATTTATTTATTATTTTTCTTTCTGTATTTTCAGTTTGTTGTCTTTTGCACACTGATAGTTTGTCCATCTTGTGCAGTTTTTCATTGATTCTATTGTGTTTCTTTGCATTTACTGTGAATGTTCTCAAGAAATTGAATTTCAGGGTAGTCTGTGGTGACAAATACAGTATGAACTTACTTTAAACTTTGAGGTGCAACAAAAGAGACCCAAAATAATTTTACAATGATAATGGAAGGAATATCAAAGCCCAAGTTGGATCCATAAAGGAGAAATTGGCTAAAGCATTCCAGATGACCACGTTATGGTAAATAGACCAAGTGGGTTCCACAGATTAATTTTCACCATAAACAAACCAGAAGGATGAGCTAATAAAGAGCTTATGAAACCATTAGGTAAGAAGCTGTCAGTGCAGAAACTGGGACAATGCAAACCCCATTGTTCAATTGGATTTCCTGCACAGAAACAGGCCCATGAAGTTCATGCCGAACTGCTATTCTGCCGTCCCATCAACTCGTGCTGGGACCACAGCCCTTCACACCTCTCATCCATGTACTTTTCTGAAATTTTTAATCGAATCTGTAATTACCACTTGTGTTGGCAGCTCATTCCACACTCTGACCACCCTCTAAGTGAAGAAGTTTCTGTATGAAAAGCAACCTTAAATACAGTTAGCTTATCATCTTTTTTGGTGCAGGTTAGCCTTCTGTAGGTTAATATCGTGAAGAATGGCTGCATGTCTTTACCTCTCATGATGTAAGAGGCTCACTCCCGCATGTGCTCACTGTGATAATGAAAATATTAGCAAATGATTCGTGCACAGCAAGCTCCCACAAATACCAAAGTGATACCGAAAGAGTACAGAGAAAAGTTACACAAAAGTTGCCAGGACTTGATGACCTAATATATAAGGAAAGGTTGGAATGATAAGGACTTTATTCCCTAGAGCGTAGGAGAATGAGGGGAGGTTTGATAGAGGTATTCAAAATTATGTGCGGTATAGATAGGGTAAATACAAGCAGGCTTTTTCCACTGAGCTTGGGTGGGACTGCAAATAAAAGTCATAGGTTAAGGGTGAAAGGAGAAATGTTTAAGGGAACCTGAGCGGGAACCACTTCACTGAGAGTGTGGAACGAGCTGCCAGCGGATGAGGGTTTTGGGTGTCCATGGATGGGAGGGGTGTAAAGGGCACTAGGCAGAGTAACAGTTCAGCATGGATCTGCTCTGTGCCATAGTACTCTACGACTCTAATGCTTTAGTGATCATTGATGCAGAGTACGTGCTGTTCCAAACATGGGCAATTACCCCTGCTCTTCCCAATGCCTTTCGTGGTCTCCCCCTAACAGATATGAAATCTGTGAAATATTTTATTCTTCTGGCAATGGAGCACATCCACAAGGGGGCCACCCTCAGGGGACGGGTGGCAGTGGGGTACCCTCACTCGGATATGGGTGGGGCCACCCTCAGGGGACGGGTGGCAGTGGGGTACCCTCACTCGGATATGGGTGGGGCCACCCTCAGGGGACGGGTGGCAGTGGGGTACCCTCACTCGGATATGGGTGGGGCCACCCTCAGGGGATGGGTGGCAGTGGGGTGCTGCCAACTCAGATATGGGTGGGGCCACCCTCAGGGGACGGGTGGCAGTGGGGTACCCTCACTCGGATATGGGTGGGGCCACCCTCAGGGGACGGGTGGCAGTGGGGTGCTGCCAACTCGGATATGGGTGGGGCCACCCTCAGGGGACGGGTGGCAGTGGGGTACCCTCACTCGGATATGGGTGGGGCCACCCTCAGGGGACGGGTGGCAGTGGGGTGCTGCCAACTCGAATATGGGTGGGGCCACCCTCAGGGGACGGGTGGCAGTGGGGTACCCTCACTCGGATATGGGTGGGGCCACCCTCAGGGGACGGGTGGCAGTGGGGTGCTGCCAACTCGGATATGGGTGGGGCCACCCTCAGGGGACGGGTGGCAGTGGGGTACCCTCACTCGGATATGGGTGGGGCCACCCTCAGGGGACAGGTGGCAGTGGGGAGCCCCCACTCAGATACAAGAATATTGCCCATACAGTAACAAAGAAGCACTGGGTCATGAGCCTTGTTAATTAGATAGTTACAAATCATGAGAACAAGTAGAAGTTTCAGTTAAACATCTTCGTTTATTTATAATAAAAAAATCAACTGCTTTCTTTTCAGCATTTAATGAACTGTACTTTAATTTTCACTGTTTTAGTCTCGTGGGTCAGGGACCAGCCTTGGACTGAGTGAGATGAAGGTCAGTCAAGGCAAGGACATGAAGGAGACAGGAGACTCCATATTGGCAGGGGGACAAGTGAGGGAGTGGTGATGGAAGAACCACTGGGTGGGTCTCTACAATGAAAACCTTAGAGCAGTGAAGCGCTCACTAAAATCATGTTGTCAGGCATCACAGAGAGGCCCGAGAAGCTACGCTTAAAGTAGGACAAGATGTGTGTCAAATGGAAAGAGGGTCCCAGCAGTGAGTTCCAGATATGAAGTAGGTTGGGTCAACACTCTGAACATAGACTTTATAGGTATTTTGCCCTTTGTTGGTGAGATGTCCTGTGCTCAGTGTGAGCAAGATACACTGTGCCCTGGGATGGTAAGACAGTCTGAGTCTGGTGGTGAGACATTCTGTGCCCTGTATTGGTAAGACGGTCTATGCTCAGTGTGAGTGAGACAGTCAATGCCCAGTGTGGATGAGACAGACTATGCCAAGTCTTGGTAAGATGGTCTATGCTCAGTATGGGTGAGACCGTCTATGGCCAATGTTGGCATGATGTTCTGGACCCAATGCTGGTGAGACATTCTGTGCCCTGTATTGGTAAGATGGTCTATGCTCAGTGTGAGTGAGACAGTCAATGCCCAGTGTGGATGAGACAGACTATGCCAAGTCTTGGTAAGATGGTCTATGCTCAGTATGGGTGAGACCGTCTATGGCCAATGTTGGCATGATGTTCTGGACCCAATGCTGGTGAGACATTCTGTGCCCAGTGAGTGAGATGGTCTATGCCCACCATGGATGAGACATCTGTGCCCGGTGTTGGCAAAATGTTCTATGCCCAGTGTTGGTGAGACAATCCATGCCTAGTTGGGGTGAGCCCAGTGTGAGTGAGATGCTCTGTGCCCAGGGTTGATGAGATGTTCTGTGCCCAGGGTTGATGAGATGTTCTGTGCCCACTGTTGGCAAGATGTTCTGTGTCCTGTATTGGTGAGATGTTCTGTGCTCAGTGTTGGTGAGATGTTCTGTGCCCAGTGTTGGTGAGATGTTCTGTGTCCTGTATTGGTGAGATGTTGTGTGCTCAGTGTTGGTGAGACGTTCTGTGTCCTGTATTGGTGAGATGTTCTGTGCCCAGTGTTGGTGAGATGTTCTGTGCTCAGTGTTGGTGAGATGTTCTGTGCCCAGTGTTGCTGAGATGTTCTGTGTCCTGTATTGGTGAGATGTTCTGTGCCCAGTGTTGGTGAGATGTTCTGTGCTCAGTGTTGGTGAGATGTTCTGTGTCCTGTATTGGTGAGATGTTCTGTGCCCAGGGTTGATGAGATGTTCTGTGCCCACTGTTGGCAAGATGTTCTGTGTCCTGTATTGGTGAGATGTTCTGTGCTCAGTGTTGGTGAGATGTTCTGTGCCCAGTGTTGGTGAGATGTTCTGTGTCCTGTATTGGTGAGATGTTCTGTGCTCAGTGTTGGTGAGACGTTCTGTGTCCTGTATTGGTGAGATGTTCTGTGCCCAGTGTTGGTGAGATGTTCTGTGCTCAGTGTTGGTGAGATGTTCTGTGCCCAGTGTTGCTGAGATGTTCTGTGTCCTGTATTGGTGAGATGTTCTGTGCCCAGTGTTGGTGAGATGTTCTGTGCTCAGTGTTGGTGAGATGTTCTGTGTCCTGTATTGGTGAGATGTTCTGTGTCCTGTATTGGTGAGATGTTCTGTGCTCAATGTTGGTGAGATGTTCTGTGCTCAATGTTGGTGAGATGTTCTGTGCCCAGTGTTGGTGAGATGTTCTGTGCCCAGTGTTGGTGAGATGTTTCATGCCCAGTGTTGGTGAGATGTTCTGTGCCCAGTGTTGGTGAGATGTTCTGTGCTCAATGTTGGTGAGATGTTCTGTGCCCAGTGTTGCTGAGATGTTTCATGCCCAGTGTTGGTGAGATGTTCTGTGTCCTGTATTGGTGAGATGTTCTGTGCCCAGTGTTGGTGAGATGTTCTGTGTCCTGTATTGGTGAGATGTTCTGTGCCCAGTGTTGGTGAGATGTTCTGTGCCCAGTGTTAGTGAGATGTTTCATGCCCAGTGTTGGTGAGATGTTCTGTGTCCTGTATTGGTGAGATGTTCTGTGCCCAGTGTTGGTGAGATGTTCTGTGCTCAATGTTGGTGAGATGTTCTGTGCCCAGTGTTGGTGAGATGTTCTGTGCCCAGTGTTGGTGAGATGTTCTGTGCTCAATGTTGGTGAGATGTTCTGTGCCCAGTGTTGCTGAGATGTTTCATGCCCAGTGTTGGTGAGATGTTCTGTGTCCTGTATTGGTGAGATGTTCTGTGCCCAGTGTTGGTGAGATGTTCTGTGTCCTGTATTGGTGAGATGTTCTGTGCCCAGTGTTGGTGAGATGTTCTGTGCCCAGTGTTAGTGAGATGTTTCATGCCCAGTGTTGGTGAGATGTTCTGTGTCCTGTATTGGTGAGATGTTCTGTGCCCAGTGTTGGTGAGATGTTCTGTGCTCAATGTTGGTGAGATGTTCTGTGCCCAGTGTTGGTGAGATGTTCTGTGCCCAGTGTTGGTGAGATGTTCTGTGCTCAATGTTGGTGAGATGTTCTGTGCCCAGTGTTGGTGAGATGTTCTGTGCTCAATGTTGGTGAGATGTTCTGTGCCCAGTGTTGGTGAGATGTTTCATGCCCAGTGTTGGTGAGATGTTCTGTGTCCTGTATTGGTGAGATGTTCTGTGCCCAGTGTTGGTGAGATGTTCTGTGCTCAATGTTGGTGAGATGTTCTGTGCCCAGTGTTGGTGAGATGTTTCATGCCCAGTGTTGGTGAGATGTTCTGTGCTCAATGTTGGTGAGATGTTCTGTGCCCAGTGTTGGTGAGATGTTCTGTGCCCAGTGTTGGTGAGATGTTTCATGCCCAGTGTTGGTGAGATGTTCTGTGCCCAGTGTTGGTGAGATGTTTCATGCCCAGTGTTGGTGAGATGTTCTGTGTCCTGTATTGGTGAGATGTTCTGTGCCCAGTGTTGGTGAGATGTTCTGTGCTCAATGTTGGTGAGATGTTCTGTGCCCAGTGTTGCTGAGATGTTTCATGCCCAGTGTTGGTGAGATGTTCTGTGCTCAATGTTGGTGAGATGTTCTGTGCCCAGTGTTGGAGAGATGTTCTGTGCCCAGTGTTGGTGAGATGTTTCATGCCCAGTGTTGGTGAGATGTTCTGTGCCCAGTGTTGGTGAGATGTTCTGTGTCCAGTGTTGGTGAGATGTTCTGTGCTCAGTGTTGGTGAGATGTTCTGTGCTCAGTGTTGGTGAGATGTTCTGTGTCCTGTATTGGTGAGATGTTCTGTGCTCAGTGTTGGTGAGATGTTCTGTGCTCAGTGTTGGTGAGATGTTCTGTGCCCAGTATTGGTGAGATGTTCTGTGCTCAGTGTTGGTGAGATGTTCTGTGCTCAGTGTTGGTGAGATGTTCTGTGTCCTGTGTTGATGTGACATTCTGTGCCCATTTGGGATTGGAGTAGCAGTTGTCTGGAGAATATGATGGGACAGAGAATACTTTACAAATTACAGCAGTTCGGATTATCGCTTGTTGGTTTACGGTTGGTTCCTTCCATGTTGTAACCAAAGCCCTTTCTTATCTGCCTCTCCTCCCGGCTCCTGAGCTCCTGAAATGAAGGCTGGTGGCATCAACTGTCTGTAGCAGGCAGGAGTGCAGCTGACCCATCCATTGACCAATACCATCATCAAGAAATCTTCCTTGTCGACAGATGCCTGCTCTCGAGTCCAGCAACTAAAACAAAACAGGTAGACTGTTGGGGGTGGGTGAGGGTTGTTAGAAACAAAACATAAGAAAGCCTGGAGGCCGGGCTGGAGGTCTGTGCTCACGCTAATCCAGAGGCTCCTGTTTTATTCTGAACGTTGTTGGCGTGAGCTGTAACTGCTTGTCCTGACGGTACAGCACGTATTCACTGAACTGTGAAGAATCGACACCGCCGCCGCAGGAAGCCACAACACGAAATCCCTTGTGCAACAACCGCTCCAGTACCTGTGGGAGTAAGAGTACGGAGTGAATCTGTCAGCAAGCGCCATCCTGGAACACCCTGCAGAAAACCAAAGGAAGCCCCTGAAGATGATGTTCATCAGTCCCTCTCCACTGCTCTCTCCTGCTGGCATTCATTTAATTCTTCTTAGTTTTCAGTAGAATGTGCCAGCACCTGTCCAAGTCAGGGCTCTTCTCCCCCTTTGGCTCTGTCAGTGAACTTTTGCTGGTTAAAACAAGGTTCTCCCCGTGTATGAGGCATGTACTGAAAGCTGGGGGAACTCAGCAGGGCAGGCAGCGTCAGTGAAGGGAAATGACCGTCAATGATTCAGGAAACCCTTCGCTTCCCTCCATAGATGCTGCCTGGCCTGTTGAGTTCCTCCAGCATTTTGTGTGTGTTGCTCAGGATTTCCAGCATCTGCAGGATCTCTGCGTTTGTGATTCCCCAACGTATTCCATCAGAACCTGTGTTAATTTTGAACATCTTCAACGTAGGAAGAGAGAGCCTGGAGACATTTTACATCAGAAACAGGAGCAGCAGCCAATCAACCCCTCCAGCTTCCTCTGTCAGTTAATGAGATCAGAGCTGTTCCAGTCTTTGCCTCAACTCCCAGGCTCTCACACCCCCTGAAGCTCAAATCTCCAGCGTGACCACCTCCACAGCTCCCGACTCTGCAGAATTGCAAAGATTCAAGATGATCTGAGAGAAGAAATTCCTCCTCAACTCTTTCTGAAATGGGCAAGGCCTTCTTCTGAAACTACACCCCATAGTTTGAGAAATCTCTCAGCATCAGTAAAATCACCTCCAATTTTTCTAAACTCTAATCAGTACAGGCCTGCCCTGCTTTGTGTATCTTCATTTCACCCCAGGAATCAACCTAGTGAACCTTCTCTGCCTCCACTGTACTGTAATTACATTCTTCCTTAAACAGAGACCAAAACTGATGTGATCTCCCTAATATCTGATAAAGAACACCAGGAATGAAGGAACACACACAAAGTGCTGGAGGAACTCAGCAGGCCAGGCAGCATCGAAACAGTTGATGTTTCGGGCTGAGACCCTTCGTCAGGAGTGAAGGGCTTCAGTGCTCAGCCTCCGAGTTACAGAAACAGGCCGTTTGGCTCACCCTGTTTATCTATTTATTTTAATTAGTAATATGGTGTGGAGTAGGCCCTTGATCCCTTTGAGACACGTCACCCCTGCAACCCCAGAACCCTGATTAACCATAACCTAATCATGGGACAATTTACAACGAGCCATTAACCTAGCCGGTCTGTGGGAGGAGACCAGTGCGCCTGGGGAAACCCATGCTTCTCACAGGGAGGATGTACTCCATGCTGACAGTCACGTACACATTACAGAGCCTGGTTCATGGCCTTCTACAGGCCCCATGCTGGTAAATTCAAATAGTCCTTACATGTCTTGACTCTCCACCTCTACCATCTCTCCACATTCCAGCCGGTGAAATACTCTTCCCTAGATATCCTCAGAACCCCTTGCCTCTCAGCCTAAAACTGTGCTCTTTGGATATTGCTATAGGGGAAAGAATAGTGAGTACTAATAACTAGCAAATAGGGATGTGGTTGTGTTAATGTGGGAGCAGGGAACTGCACGTAAAGCCTGGAAGTGGAAACATGGAATGGACCATAAGACGCAGGATCAGGATTAGGCCATTCGGCCCATCAACTCTCTCCACCATTCCATCATGGCTGATTTATTATCCCTCTCAACCCCATTTACCTGCCCTTTGTCACCCTTACTAATCAAGAATCTATCAACCTCCGCTTTGAATACAGGGAATTCTGATTAATTGGGCCATTGGGCAGCGGATTATTCAGAACAACTCTTAAAGAACAAAAACTAAATTGAGAAAATTACTGAAATTCCGTCTGTTTATTTGAGACATTGTGCCAATTAATTGGGCCAGGAGACTGTTGCTGAAGTTTCTCACTAGCATCGGTCTTGTGTGACCATTAGACGCTCACCGTGCTCAGAGAGAACAGTTTTTAAATGGCATCAGTTGCATGTGTTTGTGTTCAAAGAGCAGTGATTTTTGTTACTGGTAGTTGGAGAGACATAAGCAGTAAGACAATTTGACCTGCACCAGCTGTTCACATGACCAACTACCACCGCTTCCCATGGCTTCACGTGATCCTGACTGGGGGGCTAAGCTGGTGCTATACTTTGCCCAGGCTAGCCTTACATTTCCTTTGGTAGTGACATATCTCCACCCCACCTTCCAGGAGATATACAGACATCCTTTCAAAGGCTAAAATACCCAGGCAGGTCTAGTCCACATTTCCCAGCTATATCCAAAATACAAAATGGATTAAAGAGTAAACAAATCCCCAGAGGGCAAACCGGGGGACCTTACTGAGCCTGTGGAAGGTGTGATAGGCAAACTGGGCCAAGATTACTTTAATTAAGCAAAAGCCAAGGGAGAAGTTTGGGAATTATGCTGAAACAACAGCATAAATGAGCCCAAAGGGGAACAATGGCTTACAACTTCTGAAAGATGGCATGGGTCCACAGCTGACCCAGATAATAAAAACGTGGCCACACAGTTAATCAGGATTTATGCTGTAGTATTCCATGACTCTATAATTCTTAACTGGCCAAGCAGAGAATGGGAAAACGGAGACAGTGCAACTGGAATGGCAGGTGGAAGATGGGACGGAATGTTTCAAGTGCGGAAGGAGGGGGTCACATGGCCCGGAATTGTAAGCACAGAGGAAAAGGTCAAGACCTCCCACATTTAACTTCCTTACAATCCCAGACAATTGTTGGTAAAAAGGAAGTGGAAAAGTGGGACAATGTCTGTGCTCCCAGCAAAATGAGGATCAGCACTCCGCTGCAAGTGATGGTACAGCGGGAACTGCCTTCCAGATCTGCAGAGGAGTGAAAATGACTGCTGATGGAATAATTAGTATAGTCCCTCAGTGGGAAGGGTGGGGCCCCAGAATGTTCGTCAGAGTGTAATTAAGGGTCTGGCAGTGCATTATGTTGTTAGGCACTAGGGCCTCGATATCTGACTAAACCTAGATGAGCCATTACAAGTAAAACTACAGTGGTAGTGGGGATGGGCACAGGATCCATACTTATCCAATAACATGAACCCATCCTGACACAGATCAAGGACATGAGGATTTTATTTCATTTCATTTAGAGATACTGCATCGAACAGGCCCTTCCAGTCTCTCCGCCCTAGAAACGCCCGATTCCACCCGAGCCTAATCACTCACAAACAAGACTGTGACACCCGTTCAGACATCACACCCACCCCATTGACAGTACCCCATTAAACTCGAAGCAGAGGCAGTAGTGGCAAAGAACGTCACAGGACTACAGCAACAAGGAATAACCCAGCGAACCACTGCCTATACAAATTCCCAGATCTGACCTGTACTAAGCCAGGCTGGTTAACCATTGGCTATACCTTCCTGAGCAAATATGACACTTAGGAATACCCTACAGTGGCGATTCCATCTATCTTTCTGAATGGCCTGAGGGCAGAACAGGATATTTTTAATGTCTTAGCTAATGCCAATGATTTTGGTAGATTCCGGTACATCCTGATATTCAGGATAAGTTAGCTTTTATTGAGTATGGACAGCAGGACGCTTGGACAAGACAAGGCTGCCCAACAACCCTGACATTTTCCATCGATGTATGGCCAAGATAATAATCTGTGTTCCC
This sequence comes from Hypanus sabinus, assembly GCF_030144855.1. Classification (NCBI taxonomy): domain Eukaryota; kingdom Metazoa; phylum Chordata; class Chondrichthyes; order Myliobatiformes; family Dasyatidae; genus Hypanus; species Hypanus sabinus. The sequence goes on from NC_082722.1 coordinate 81,892,791, forward strand.
TTGGCAGACACCAGAAGCAGTATTTTGTAATATGTGGATGGTATTTTAATTCCATTGGCAGGAGAGAAAGGAAGAACGCTATGCGCGTCTCCAAGTCTGGCTGTGAAAGGAGGAGGGTTGAGCATGGATGGGGTTAGCAATGCCATCCCATATGGGCCCAGTGCTACAGAAATGCCAAAAGCAGCACCAAGGACCTCATCCCTGGGAGAGGAAGGATCTTCATTTAGTAGACATATGAAGTCATGTGATGAAAGCTGCAAGTCCTTGGGAGCCACAGGGCCAATTATCTTTCTACCACCCAGGGCCACCAGTGCTGGACGGAGGATGCTGACAAGCTGCTGTTAGCAGTCTATGCCCCAGAAGAGATGATGGGGCTTAAGAAGGAGGAGGAGGAGAGAAAGAGCAGATCTGCGTGGTTTTGATGATTTTATAGGTTTTTAGAAGTATAGAACTGAAGGCAAACAACTCCAGGGTACTGTTTGGACAGTCTGAAGTGGTGTATTGGGGCACACGTTTAGACAGGGTGAGGAATTCCCAAGGAATGTAAAGAAGCAATGCTTAAATACTCCACCCACAGTGAAGAGAATGTGGGTGGAGGAGTTTAAGAGAATCCAGCTGACTTTAAGGTTCCTAATTTACTGCCACAATTTTCTGTCAAGCACCAGAGTAACGTAGCAATTAGTGCGACGCTATCACAGTTCAGAGTTCAGTTTTGCATCTTCTGTACGCAAGTTTGTACATTTCTTCCCATGTGCCAATTGGTTTCCCCCCCAGTCAATAGTCAATAGACAATAGGTGCAGGAGTGTCGGCTATTTGCCCCTTCGAGCCTGCACCGCCATTCACTGTGACCATGGCTGATCATCCACAATCAGTACCCCGTTCCTGCCCTCTCCCCATATCCAGTGGAAAGTTGTATCGGTTAGTAGGTTAATTGTCCTGTGGTTAGACTAGGGTTAAATCGGTGGGTTGCTGAGCTGTGCAGTCACTGGGCCGCAAGGGCTTGTTCTGCATTGTATCTCCAAATACAATAAAACTAAATAATAAATATGTTGAGCTTGCACAAGTTCTCTTAAGAAGAAGGTAGCAGGGCAGAGAGCAGGTGGAACAGGCACCAGAGGCAGGTCAGGCCATTTTCTGTTGAAAGCAAACTCTAACTACAGTGCTGACTTTGGGTTTGCCGGACATGAACAAATTGTTCCATCGTTCGGTTGATTTTCCAGCATCTGCAGATTTCCTCGTTTTAACAAATTGTTCCATCTGTTTTGTGACAAAGAGGGAGCTTTAATGCTATTGTATGTCCAGAGCATGGTGACATTTGCAGCCTGTGGCATATTATTCTGTAAAACGGGATCCAATGGCAGCAGCAGTGCACCGCTGTATGCAGGTGAGGTTGTTGCAGCATCAGGACCTACGGTCTTACCCTGATGGGCCAGATAGTCTTGCACAGACCTCCTGTGACAGCACAGTCACTCTCCTGGAGACAGGGAAACTACAGGTAGTGTCTGACAGCAGGCGAGTGAGTGTATTGTTGCCTGCTGACAAACATGTACAGATAGTGATAGATAGTTTGCTTAACCCAGCCGGTTTGATGGGACACGATGAGAGCATCAATGGATTTCAAGGGCCTTAAGAGTCAGTTCTTTGAATAGACAGGGACTGTCCTGAGGTTGTGTAAGAATAGAACGAGAGACTAACGAGGCACTAAAGTGTCAGTTCTTTGGATAGACAGGGACTGTCCCGAGGTTGTGTAGACGAGAACAAGAGGTTGGGTGAAGGGTGAAATGTTTAAGGGGACATGAGGGGGAACTTCTTCTCTCAGCGGGTGGTGAGAGTGTGGAACGAGCTGCCGGTTGGAATGGTGGATTTGGGTTTGAGTTCAACAATGAAGAGAGGCTTGGATGGGAAGGATATGGAGGGCTGTGGTCTGGGTGAAAATCCATGGAACTAGACAGGGACTAGGTGGACTGTGGGCCTTTTTCTGTGCTGTAGTGCCCTCTGATTCTGTGACATAGAATGACCTTGTAGATGGGTCTAAGAATTACCATGACAACACTCCATGAGTGGGATGGGAAAAGAAAGGAACCTAATGACACGAGGACACAGGTCAGCACAAGGGGCAGAACTAAAAGCACTAACAGAGGTCCTTAAATTAGGCCAGGGACAGAGGATGAACATTGTCACAGACAGCAGGGACATTTTTGGAGTTGTACATGATTGCATGGCAATTTGGGCAAGGAGAGGCCATGTGACCTCAACAGGAGGGGATACACATCATGAAGAAATGGAGAAAGAGCAATTCAAAGCTGCTAAACAGTCCCAGTGGCTGCCATAAAGATTAAGACACACAGAAGGGTAGACACCCCTGAGCAAATGGGAAATGATTTTGCTGATCAAGCAGCTAATATGATGGTAGAGGGATCTGGTCCAGTCCCACTAGGGTTAGCAATGGTCAGGGAGATGAAGGAGGAAGGATTAATGGTGATACAAGTGAGGCCATTACCAGAGGACAATTGGATTTTGGAATAGACAGGAGCAGTGCAAAGGGAAGATGAGATGTGCTGAGAAGGGGAACGTTTGGTAGCCCCAGAGTGTTGTTAAAAACTTACCTTGCTTTACCTGACATAGGGCAGATTAAGATGAGGACCTGGCTGGTGATGGCCAGGGATGAGGAAGATATTGTTAGATTCTGCCGACAAGTGCTTCAGGTAAAGCAATTAAAATCCGACTAGGTTCACGGGAGCAACTTCAGACGGACTTCACAGTATTGATCGCTTCATCAGGTGGGTGAAGGCATACTCGGGTTGGAAATACTCTTGCTGAGAATGTAATACCCGAGTGAGGGGTACCAGCCACTTGACAGAGAGGGTGGTGAAGAGTGCTAGCATGTTGTTAATTTTACATTCCATGCTGGCCTCAGAGTTCTGGTTTGGTTGAATGCACCCTAAAAGGGAGCCTAATGATGATCCTATTGGAGGCTGGGGAACTTAACAGCAGTGATGATGAAACTATGAGAGAGCCCTCCTCATGGGGCAGGATTTACTCCTTTCAAATTAACCCACGAACTGGAATGTCTTTGTTCGATTGGAAAACCACTCGGAGGAAACCCAGATGCTTATGAGAAGGAAGGTACAGAGTTACTTACAGAAAATACCAGGATTGAACTCTGAACTCTGACATGCTGAGTGTAATAGAGTCATAGAAACATAGAAAATCTACAGCACAACACAGGCCCTTCGGCCCACAATGCTGTACTGAACATGTACTTACTTTAGAAATTACCTAGGGTTACCCATAACCCTCTATTTTGCTAAGCTCCATGCACCTATCCAGGAGTCTCTTAAAAGACCTTATCGTATCCGCCTCCACCACCGTCACTGGCAGCCCATTTCACGTACTCACCACTCTCTGAGTAAAAAACTTACCTTTGACATCTTCTCTGTACCTACTTCCAAGCCCCTTTAAACCTGTGTCCTCTTGTGGGAGCCATTTCAGCCCTGGGAAAAAGCCTCTGACTATCCACACGATCAATGCCTCTCATCACATGCACAGTGTCACACTGACTGCTACACCATCATGGCTACCGGACAATGTGCTTACAGATGGACGAGGGAGGGACAATGATAAGGACTGCATGAGCCAGTCTGCATGGGACAGAGCCATTCATGTACGTGATCACAGACAGACAGAGAGTACGAGAATGCCCAAATGAAGGGGAACCTGCCAGCAGCGGGAGGAACAGTAAACGTGGAACAGGACAGCGATGTTCAGAGAATTGGGATAATTGGACGTGTCACCCTTTTGAGCTCTCTTTCTTGACGGCAAACAAAAGGCGGACTGAAAATGGAGGGAGTAAGGAAGGATGCCCAGCTGTGAGTGCACCACCAGTAAGCAGTTTCACATGAAATGGACATTTGAAAACCAGCGCTCGGGACATCTGGCGGGCAGTGGGCGTACGCCAAGGTGGAAAGTGGGATCCCAGGGTAATAGTTGCCATTCACAGACATGGGACTAATGAACCATTCACACTTCAGTGCAGCAATGAAGCTGTAGGGTAATGTGACAGGGCTGGCTGCTCCATTCACTGCCCACGGGGAGTTGGATAGGACTGGTTAGTATTGGAAGATGTGAGTGAAAGGTTAATGCTACAGACACATGCAGGCAGTTTTTAACCTGACAGCTTTATGACTCCCTAATTTTTGCAGGGACAGTCCTAATTGCCTTTCCCAAGATTTACTTTACAGGCAAGTTATTCACGGTGAGTTTAGGAGAGAGAGGCGGAGAGGGAAAAGGAACTTGAGAGAGTTGTTTGGAGCAGGATATTCAGCAAGTATGTCCACAGTTAATGCTTCAGATACACAAATCAGTTCCCTTTGGCTGGAATTGAAAAGCATCATAAAACAAAATTATGGTCACCCAATTAAAGTACGTCTGTCTGTCTGTCTGTCTGAGACAAGCTAGTAGAATAGGAAAGTTAGGAATTGTATTGCAGCCATTACAGGGGTTGTTAACAGAGTGAACAGTGGCACAAGACACTGTGATAAAATGCAGTCTGTACAACATATCTGACCTGGCTCTTGTCTATAGTTGGGACAAACATTCTGCAGTTAGAAGGCCTCAGAGTCCCAGACTGGATATCAGACAGGATGGGTGGGTGAAAGAGGCCCTGTGTGCCACGTCTGAGATCTCATTCTGACTAATCATGTCCCATGAGACTACGGAAATGAGACCTCTGCAGATTTTCTTTTGTTGGTGATTTTAAGGATTGGATAGAATAGGATTGTTAAGAAAGTCTTCAAAATCAATGTATTGAGTTCAGGAGATGAGATGTTCTGTTGAAGATGGATAAGATGTTGGTGAGGCCTGATTTGGAGTAACGTGTACAGTTTTGGTCACCTACTACTGGAAAAATATAAACAAAGTTGAAAGAGTGCTGAGAAAATTTACAAGAATGTTTTCCTTATAAATTATAAGGAAAGATGGAGCAGGTTAGGACTTTATTCCTCAGAATGTAGAAGACTGAGAGGAGATTTGATAAGAGTTTACAAAATTATGATGGGGATAGAGAGTAAATGCAAGCTGGCTTTTTCCTCTTTGTTTGGGTTAAGGGAGAAAGATGAAAAGTTTAAGGGGAATATGAGGGAAATCTTCTTCACTCAGAGGGTTGTAAGAGTGTGGAATGAGCTGCCAGCACAAGTGGTGTATGTGAGCTTGATTTCAAAGTTTAAGGGAAGTTTGGATAGGTAGATGAATGGTAGGGGTATGGAGGGCTATGGTCCCAGTGCAGGTTGATGGGAGTAGGCAGTTTAAAAGGTTTCATCATGGAGGGTCTGTTCCTGTGCTGTACTTTTCTATGACGCTAACAACCTTGTGAATCCTTTCTGTATCCTCACTGGTTTAATCCCATTCCTGACCACCATACCAGGGTGGCACAGTAGTGTAGTGGTTCATGCAGTGTTCTTCAGTGTGGTCAGCAGCTCACCTAGGAGAAGGAAAACTCTGATCTCAAACCTCCGCTGCCTGGCAACTTTATCCACTCATGGAGAATGCTTCAGGAGTAAACCCCGAGGTAAAATCCAGAGCTGGAGTCCCTAGGCAGTCCTCCGTTAAGTTCAATGCAGACTGGCATCTCCTGTGATGTCGCTGATGTCAAACTGTATCGGTCTCTGCTGTTCCTTTTGATCCATTGGCCATAGAGACGGGGAGCCTGTTGCATGGGCAACAGCTTGTTCTCCATATCGTACTACTCTGGCTTGCTTATGACAGCCGTGACACAACATCATGGCTGACCCAACCAACTGAGGGCCTTGAGAATCAGTTACCTGCTGGAGGCAGGATTTCTGTAGACACGCACAAAGAAGTTAGACAAGATCTCCATAGTGACGAGCATCGTGAATAAAATGGACTGTGGGGGTGGGGGGGCATGAGCATTCACATAGATATCCATGATTTAGATTAATCCCTTTCAAGAATCAGAGATAAATTTCCAGAAGGATCATAAATTATCTGAAAATTGTTCTTAAGCAAACAGAATTAGGCTAGTTGGTCCATCAAGACTGCCCTCCATTATTTACTGTGATGATAACTAATCAGTCCAAGGCCTCAACATTTCATCTATACCAGTTCCCAATAACTCTTAATTCTCTGATCTTTCAGAAATTTAAATATTTAAACGCCTGCAATGAACTAGCATCCACAACATTCAGGGGCAGACAATTCCAGGGATCCTTTGCAATGCTCTGCAGTTTGAAATGAGTTTATCATGTTGCCGTGTTCAAGGCTCTCTCCCCAACTTCTACCCTTCCATGTGCCCCAAGGAGGTTGTATCATCCACGATCATCCCTCATTCTTCAGATATAGATCCAACTTCTGCAGCCACTTGTAATGAGACAGCTGTTTCATCCCAGAAGTCTAATGAATCTCTTCTCAATTGCCTCTAATAGTAGTAATCAATTTCTAGATCAATGGACCAACACTACACACAGTACTCCAAGTGTGGCCTCTTCAGCAGGGAAAATAAAGTCCATAAGACATGGGAGCAGAATTAATCCATGTGGCCCATCGAATCTGCTCCACCATTCCATCATGGCTGATTTATTCTCTCTCTCAGTCCCATTCTTCTGCCTTCTCCCTGGAACCTTTGATGCCGACTAATCACAAACCTATCAACCTCCGTTTAAATATACACAATGACTTGGCCTCCACAGCCGTCCTTGAGAACGAATTCCACAGATTCCTCCTCATTTCTGTTCTAAATGGACGTCTCTCTATCCTGAGGCTGTGCCCTCTGATCTTAGACTCTCTCACCATGGGAAACATCCTCTCCACATCCACTCTATCTAAACAGTTTATTTCTCGAAAGAAGCAGCCTTTGGACCAATGTGTCTGTGCCAACTATTACCTCAATCAACACTAGTCGCACTTGTCGTCGTTAATTCCATATCCCTTTATGCCCTGCTTGAACTTGTCCAGATGCTTCTTAAAAGTTGCTACTGTTCCTACCTCAACTCCTTCAACTACATGTAAAATATAAAATCACATCCCTACTTTGGTAATCAACGACTCACTAAATGAAGGCAATGCCCACAGTGTAACACTACACTTATCTGAGATAAATTCCACTTCCCATTCTCTTGTCTGCTTTCTAAGTCGATATAGATCTCATCACCTTTAGTGTCCAAGATACTAGTGGCTTTGTCATCTGAGGATATAGAAAAGATTTTTCAGGACATTTCCCCTAAATTAGAGAGTATTAACAATGAGGAGATCTTGGAGACATTGGAATAGTTTTCTCTCCAGCATCGGAGGCTGTGGGGTGCCCTGATAGAAGGAATTATAAAGATGGGAGGTAGACAGCCAGGGTGGTAATATTGAGGGCATAGCTTTAGGGTGGGGCACAGTAGGGGCACATGGCATGCCAAGGGGAAGTTGTGGAAGTCGATACAATAGCAACTTTAAGAAGCATTTAGTTAGGAAGATGCAGTGACAGGGAATACAGGATATAGATCATGTGCAGGCAGATAGAATTAATTTAAATTAGCATTACATTTGGTAGGGACTTGCCAGACTGAAGGCCGATTCCAGTGCTGTACTCTTCTGGTCAATGTGCTTACCCACCAAGAGATCTGTCACCGCTGCTGATTCCAGATCCAGTAAGACCTCTCTCCCGTCAGCCTGTTCACGTACACTCAGTGATCATTCTATTAGGTACATTTGCTCGTCAATGCAAATATCTAATCAGCTAACCATGTGGCTGCGGCGCAGTGCATAAACACACAAAGACAAGGTCAAGAGGTTTTGTTGTTGCTCAAATCAAACATCATAATGGAGATGAAATGTGATCTGTGACTATGACTATTGTTGGTTCCCGATGGAGTTATTTCAGTATCTCAGAAACTGCTGATCTCATAGAAAAGTACAGTAGAGAAATAGACCCATCAGCCCATCTACTCCGTACCAAACCTTTTAACTTGCCTATTCTTATTGACCTGCACCGAGTCCACAGCCCTCCATACCCCTACCATCCATGTATCTATCCAAACTTCTCATTAAATGTTGAAATCAAGCTCACATGTACCACGTGTACTGGCAGCTCATTCCGCACTCTCACCACCCTCTGAGTGAAGAAGGTTCTGCTCATGTTCCCCTTAAACTTTCACCTTTCACCCTTAAACCATGATTTCTGGTTGTAGTCCCACCAACTTCAGTGGAAAAATCCTGCTTGCATTTACCCTATCTATATCCCTCATAATGTTGTATACCTCTATCAAATCTCCTCCCAATCTTCTACATTCTAAGGAATAAAATCCTAACCTAATCAGTCTTTTCTTATAACTCTGGTGCTCCAGATCTGGCAACATTTTAGTAAATTTTCTCTGTACTCTTTCAACCTTGTTTATATCTCCCCTGTAGGTAGGTGACCAAAACTGCACACAATATTCCAGATCAGTCCCCTCCAACATCTTATACAATTCCAACTTAAAACTGCACACAATATCCCAGATCAGTCCCCTGCAACATCTTATACAATTCCAACTTAAAACTGCACACAATATTCCAGATCAGTCCCCTCCAACATCTTATACAATTCCAACTTAAAACTGCACACAATATTCCAGATCAGTCCCCTCCAACATCTTATACAATTCCAACTTAAAACTGCACACAATATTCCAGATCAGTCCCCTCCAACATCTTATACAATTCCAACTTAAAACTGCACACAATATTCCAGATCAGTCCCCTCCAACATCTTATACAATTCCAACTTAACATCCCATCTCCTGTACTTCATACTTATATTTATGAAGGCCAGTGTGCCAAAAGTTTTCTTTATAGCCCTATATATCTGTGATACCACTTTAATGAATTGTGGACCTGTAATCCCAGATCTCTTTGTTCTCAGTGCCCTATCGTTCACGCTGCATGACCGACCCTGTTTGGCCCTACCATAGCACAACACCTCACACTTGTCTGCATTAAGTTCCATCTGCCATCTTTTAGCCCATTTCCCCAGCTGGTCCAGAATCTGATGCAAACCATGATAATCTTCTTCGCTGTTCACTTCATCCCCAATTTTGCTGTCATCCACAAATTTGCTGATCCAGATAACCACATTATCATCCATATCATTGATATAGATGACAAACAACAAAGGACCCAGCACTGATCCCCTGCAACCCTTCTCTAGTCACAGGCCTCCAACCCTCTACAACCACTTTCTGGATTCTACCAGAAAGCCAATATCTAATTTACTATCTCCTCTGGAATGCAGAGTGACTTAACCTTCTTGACCTGCCTCCCATGCAGGACCTTGTCAAATGCCTTGTCCATGTAGATTAGCTATCCTCCAGTCCTCTGGAACATTTCCTGTCACTAAGGATGATTTAAATATGAACTTCCCATGATTCAGGACACTTACAAAGACAGGTGTGAAAAAAGGGCCCGAAGGATCATTGGGGACCTGAGTCACCCCAACCACGGTCTATTCCAGCTGCTACCATCTGGGAAACGGCACCACAGCATAAAAAGCCAGGATCAACAGGCTCTGGGACAGTTTCTTCCACCAGGCCATCAGACTGATTAACTCACGCTGATTTGAGTGTATTTCTATGTTATATTGACTGTTCTATTTACTATAAATTATTATGATTGCACATTGCACATTCAGATGGAGACGTAACATAAAGATTTTTTCTCCTCAAGTATATGATAGATGTAAGAAATAAAGTCAATTTAATTCAATTTAATATCTTTACTAGAGCCCTAACAATTTCTGCACTTGTCTCCTGTAGGGTTTAAGGGGACACTTTATCAGGCACTGGAGGTTCATCCCCCCTAATTTGCTTCAGGACAGCAACCACCTCCCTGTCTGCTAGGGCAACCTCATGCCTTCTTTCAGCGTTCCTGATTTCTTTCTTCAGCATTCTCTTGCATTTTTTGTACTCCATTTTTTCCTGTCTGTCTATACCAGCTGCGCACTTCCTTTTACTCTTAACCAGGGCCTCAATATCTCTGGAAAACCAAGGTTCCTCATACCTGTTATCTTTACCTTTCATTCTGACAAGCACATACAAGCTTTGTGCTTGCTAGGATTTTATTTTAGAAGGCCTCCCACTTACCAAGTATTTCTTTGTCAGAAAACACCCTGTTCTAATCCACACTTGCCAGATCATTTCTGATAGCACCAAAATTGGCCTTTCTCCAATTTCGAATCTCAACTTGTGGACCAGACCTATCTTTTTGATTATTTATTTTGAAACACATGGCATTGGGATCAGTAGATGCAAAGTGTTCCCCTATGCAACCATCTGTCACCTGCCCTGTCTCATTCCCTAACAGCAGATCAAGTACCGCACTCTCTCTCATTGGGACTTCTACGTACCGATTAAAAAAACTTTCCTGACCACATCTGACAAACTGTCTCATCTAGTCCTTTTATAGTATGGGAGCCCAGTCTATCTGAAGTTTTCATGCACAAGAGTCTCTAGAATTTACAGAGAATGGTGTGAAAAACAAAAAATGCCTTGTTAATGAGAGACGTCAGAGGAGTTTGACTCCTCTGGTTCAAGCTGGACAGCAAGACAACTGTACCTCAAATAATCATGTGTAACAACAGGGGTGTGCAGAAGTGCATCTCTGAATGCAGAACACATCGAACCTTGAAGCAGATGGCCTTCAGCAGCAGAAGACCATGAACATACACTCAGTGGCCACTTTATTAGGTACAGGAGCTACCACTGATTTTATTGTATTAGGAATCCTTCAAATTCTGCCTCATTTAAACCCCTTGTACTGAGAACATTCTGTACTTCACTCATCTGAAACTTTATCCATTCTTTCTCTATTTCAGTCCATTTTTTTCTACTCTTTGTAGTTTTTATCAGTTCCTCATTCCCTATATGGTCTCTGTAATCTACTTCGGGTTGCTTTGGCTTCACTATACACCCCAGTGCTCCATGTTATCTCCACTGTTCGTCAATATCTCTGCCATGGAGCGATGAAGAGCACAAAGCTGCTTGGTGTGTGCATAATGTATGATCTAACCTGGACCCACAACACCTCACTCGTCAAGAAGACACAGCAGCATCGACAGATTGGAGAGTGCAAGGCTCCACGCCTATATTCTAACAACCTTCCACAGGAGCGTCCTGTCTGGCTGCATCATTGTGCGGTACAGAGCTGCAGGGCATCGGACTGCAGAACCCAATGGAGGACAGTGACCAGCACCGGGAGGATCATCAGGGGCTCCCTCCCCCCAAGGTGGGAGTGCTGCAGACAAAGGGTCTGAAGTATTGTTGAGGATCCCTACTATCCATCCCACAAACTCTTTGACTCACTACCATCAGGGAGGAGGTACAGGAGCATCAGGACAAGGGCTGCCAGACTGGGTAACAGCTTCTTCCCCCAGGCTGTGACCCTAATGAATCAGCGAGGTCTCATCACTAGGACAGCGAGCTGTTGACTGTTCACCAGAGCTACACACTTCACACGGGCACCACCACAGCGTAACACTATTACAGTTCGGGGCATCAGAGTTCAATCTCCAGCATCCTCTGTAAGAAATCTCTGTACGTTCTCCCCATGGAATGTATGGGTTTCACCAAGTGCACTGCTTTCTTCACCCAGTCCAGGCATACCGGGTAGGTTAACTGATTGGTGTAAATTATGCTGTGGTTGAGTAAGGGTTAAATAGGGGATGTGGGGGCTCACTGGGGAGCATGGTTCAAAGGACCAGAAGGAATAAAAATAACAAATTTATTTTTGATTTGTTTTATTAACTTATTTGTGGTAATATTTTGTTTTGTATGCTATGTGTGATACATGTTTGTATTGTGGGTGCGCCGTGGTACAGAGGAACATTGTTTCATTTGGTTGTGTATGTATACAGACAGCCAGGTGATAATAAACTTGAACTTGAACTCTTTCTCACACCATTAAATCACTGGAGTAAGAATGCCAAATCAGCTCAAATCAAAGGCAGTTTTAGTTGGAATTCCATCCTAGTAAAACAATAATCATAACCAAGCAAACTTCACCCAGGATTCTTAAAGTGGCCCATGTAAAAGTCCTTCATCTCATCAGCCTGACCGGGGCTCTGGTGATGAAAGGGCTGTCCTAGTTCCAAGCATGTTAACAGATGTTAAAACCTCACAGGAACTTTTCCCAACTTTTCTCTTGTTTCTTCTTAAAGAAAAGGGAGAAGACTGATGTAGGAAAAGTGCAAAAATGGGCTTTGGGATTTTATAGGCAAAGGGACTGATCAGAAAATCAAGTTATTTCTTCCTGTTGTTAATCATATGGTGATACTCAGTCTATTTTACAAGAAACGTGAAAGTACAATTAAAATCTACTGAATTTGCATCAGCGATGGGGGAGATGGAATTTTTAAAGAGGCTCTTAAGACCAGGGCTATATTCTCTAGGACAGTTTCAGAGAGTGAATATTAAAGTGATTGTTTACACCGACTAGCAAATTGGCAGTGAAGCGCCTCCTGATTTAAACTCTTTCGGATTTACACAATGGTAGGTGTACATTACACACTCACATCAAGGGATCTGGGTATACTAAAGAGCTGGAGGGCGCTATTAAGTGGTATTTAGTTTGGCAAACTCTTGCTTCCTCTCAGAGCAGCCCAACATCTGCTTAACATTTGGTGCATGGTTCAAAGAAGGAACAGATGGAATCAATAGAAATCTACCAATGGATGACATCAAGCACTGCATGAAAACAAAGCACCCATCGTGATAAATGTCTATAGATGTGCGGTTGAGAGCATATAGACTAGCTGCATCATGGCCTGCTATGGAAACACCAATGCCCTTGAATGGAAAAATCTACAAAAAGTAGTGGATACGGCCCAGTCCATCACTATTAAAGCCCTCCCTACAGTTGATCACATCTACATGGAGTATTGTGCAGGATTCCCTTAAGGTTAACCACCAGGTTGAGTCGGTGGTGAAGCGAGCGAATGCAATGTTGGCATTAATTTCTAGAGGAATAGAGTATAGACGCAGGGATGTGATGTTGAGGCTCTATAAGGCACTGGTAAGACCTCACTTGGAATACTGTATGCAGTTTTGGGCTCCTTATTTAAGAAAGGATGTGATGACATTAGAGAGGGTTCAGAGAAGATTCACTGGAATGATTCCGGGAATGAGAGGGTTAACATATGAGGAACGTTTGACCGCTCTTGGACTGTACTCCTTGGAGTTTAGAAGAATGAGGGGTGACCTCATAGAAACATTTCGAATGTTGAAAGGCATGGACAGAGTGGATGTGGCAAAGTTGTTTCCCATGGTGCGGGAGTCTAGTACGAGAGGACATGACTTGAGGATTGCAGGGCGCCCATTCAGAACAGAGATGCGAAAAAATGTTTTTTAGCCAGAGGGTGGTGAATCTATGGAATTTGTTGCCACGGGTGACAGTGGAGGCCAAGTCATCGGGTGTATTTAAGGCAGAGATTGATAGGTATCTGAGTAGTCAGGGCATCAAAGGTTATGGTGAGAAGGCGGGGGAATGGGACTAAAGGGGAGATTGGATCAGCTCATGATGAAATGGCGGAGCAGACTCAATGGGCCGAACGGCTGAATTCTGCTTCTTTGTCTTATGATCTTATGGAAAGCAGCATCCATCATCAAGGATCTCACCATCCAGGCCATGCTCCCTTCCCACTGCTGCCATCAGGAAGGAGGTACAGGAGCCTCAGGACCCACACCACCAGGTTCAGGAACAGTTAATAGCCTCAACTATCTGGCTTTTGAACCAGAGAGGATAACTTCACTCAACTTCACAGCCCAAATTCTGAGCTATTCCCACAGTCTATAGACTCACTTTCAAGGACTTTTCATCTCATGTTCTTGATATTTATTGTTTATTTATTATTTTGCCTGTTTTTTAACGTTTCTTTTATTTACCGTGAATGCCTGGAAGAAAATGAACCTCAGGGCTATATATGGTGACATACATGTAATTTAATAATAAATTTACTTAGAACTTTGAACTCACTGCAAAGTATTAAACCCTGCTTGGAGTCAGCACACTCTCACTGATGGGGCAAAGGTCAAAGATATATGGCCAGAGGGAATCTCCCAATGGATAGCCACATCCAAAAAATGGCTCAGATAGGTAACTTGGATAGCATAGCTGAGATGGGCTGAAGGGCCTGTTCCTGTGATGTATTACTCTTTATGTCTGCCCTAACATATGAAGTCAGTGGATCAACACTGCGCCCCGTGGAGAACGAAGGACGTGGTGAGGCACAGAAGAGGTAGGTTGTGGCAATCTACTGCAAGCACGAAAGACCACGTTGTCACGACTACTTGTACCACTAGCCCCTTTTCCACTTTAAAAACTCTCCCGCACAGGACTTCTGACTTTGTTGGACAACCAAAAACATTACTCTGTGATTCTGACTGGTGCAATTATAAAGGAAAATCTGAGCCCATGGAGCGTGAATGCTTCCTGTTTACAGCAGCAGTGATCAGGACTCAATTTCTGTCGCTGTCTGTACTTTCTCCCCGCGATCGCATTCCAAAGATATACAGGTTAGAGTTAATAAGCTGTGATCATGCTATGTTGGCGTTGGAAAGATGGCGACACTGCGGACTGCCCCCAGCACATCTTCAGACCCAATCGATGCATTTCACTGCGTGTTTCAATGTACATGTGACAAATAAAACTCTTCTTTTTCTTTCTCTTAATTTGTCCATTGTGTACATGTTGCAATCTCAGACACATGATCTCACAGTACTGTACCCTCTTGCCTTTAGTGTATATCTTATACCTCAGATAGTTTGTGGTGTGCTGGGCCTGTAGCCTTCATGCCATTATTCTGGGCCTGGATGCACTGCAATGAAACCTATCCATAGGTAGAGTGAATGTGGAGAGGATGTGGGGGAGTCTGGGACAGAATCAAAATAGAGGGATGCCCACTTAAAACAGAGATGAGGAAGAATTCTTTCAGCCAGAGGGTGGTGAATCTGTGGAATTCATTGCCACTGGCAGATGTGTCATTAGATATATTTGATGTGGAGAATGATAGGTTCTTGATTAGTCGGGGTGTCAAAGGTTACAGAGAGAAGGCAGGAGAGCAGGATTGCCAGCAGATTTGATGGGCTAAATAGCAGAACAAATCTGCTCATGGTCTTATGGTCCTCTGACATACTGGATGTTTAAATCTGGTGGGCGCTCATTTTCTTCCCCTGAACATTTACTTCCATCACTTCCTGAGATCCCGTGCTGTCATAATAGATCTGCCAAGGTTGCTCTTGAAACAGACATTGAGTATTGGCAGTAATCACTAAAACCTCATGCTAATACATTTTAAGCAACACTCACAAATGCTGGAGGAACTCAGCAGGCCAGACAGCATCTATGGAAAAGAGTACAGTTGATGTTTCCGGCCGAGACCCAGGTCTGTGTTTTTTGAGTTTCCAGCATCTGCAGATTTTGTCTTGTTTGTGATCGGGTTAATACATGTTGTAGACATACCAAGGAACTTACTTTCACCAGCTCAGGACCTGAAGCCTTGGACCGGTCCTTACCTGGACTGAGTTAAGCCGGCAGTATCCGTTGATTGGAAATCGGATTACATGTGTGGGATCCTGGTTCCACCCAGCGTTTACAGAGTTGCACATGACGTCCCCTGTCTCAGGGAAAATATCTTCTATTAATGACTTCTCTCCGCTCAGACTGATGCGCTCTCCCAGGTCGGGGGTCACCCTCAGCACCAGACACTCACAGGGCTGCGAGTACTTCTGATGTTCTCGTTCCTGCTTCCACCTCTCGAGTTCTCTCACCATGGGCTGGAGCTGGTAGTACTTTGCTTCTTCATACAACAGGCTGAAATCCTGCAATAAGAAAACATCCTTTGGAGATACAGCGTGGAATAGACCCTTCTGACCCTCTGAGTCAGCAGCCCACCAATTTAACCCCAGTGAAGGGACTAACTAACCTAACTCGTACGTCTTCAGACTGTGGGAGAAAACTGGAGCACTCAGAACGAAAACCACATACGCACAGGACAAATGAACAGACTTTCTTATAGAGGATGCCTGAATTGAAATCTGACTCCTCAAGTTGTAATAGCATTGCACTAACCTTTATAAATAAAAATTTCACTTTGAATTTATACCTCCATTCTGCATTTCCCGCTCATCACAGAAACAGAAGATGGTTACTCAGCCCTCGAGCCTATCCCGCCTTTTAATCATGGAACATTACACAGAAATGTACAGCTGTGTCCAACCAATTTGTGCTGGCATTTACATTCAAATCAAACTTCCTCCTAGCGATTAGCACAATCACTTAGCAGGGATCACTTTATAATGCTGAGGCTTTATAAGACACTGGTCAGATTGCACTTGGAATATATGAGCAGTTTTGGGCCCCTTATCTGAAAAAAGATGTGCTGGCATTGGAGAGGGTCCAGAGGTGGTTCACAATGAAAGGGTTAACATATGAGTTTGATGGCTCTGGGCCTGTTTTCGCTGGAGCTTAGAAGAATGAGTGGGATCATACTGAAACCTATAGAATATTGAAGGGCCTTGACAGAGTGGACGTGCAGAGGATTCCTATATTGGGGAAGTCTCTTTAGCCAGAGGCCAATGAATCTGTGGAATTAGTTGCCACAGATGGCTGAGGAGGCCAAGTTACTGGGTATATTTAAAGTGGAGGTTGATATGTTCTAGATTTGTCAGGGCATCAAAGGTTTTGGGGAGAAGGCACGGGCATGGTGTTGCTCGGTGATTAGCTTGGGGTTGATTAGGGTGGCAGGGTTGCTGGGGTAGCAAGGCTCGAAGGGCCAGAAGGGCCTCCTCCCCATGCTAAATAAAAATTTTTAAAATGTTAATTGTTTCAATAAACAATATTAGATAAATTCTTTACATAGCATCACGTTGCAGGATCATGCTAGGCTATAACTTGACTTTTGTGCTTGTTCTTTGGCTGGGGAAGGTGCTGAGATATACATGAAGATCTGTTTCATTGGAATCCTTAATCCAGGGTGAGCCAACAGCACTGGAAAGCTCAATTACTCAATATAAAATGAAATGGGTGAGGAGGTTTATCTGAAATAGTTTTGCACCCTCACCTTGAAGTCTTCTGGAAGCAGGAGCTTTGATGTCCTGAGGAAACTTAAGATGTATCGGAAAATCTCTCCATCTCGATCAATGAAATAGTGCTGCTTTAAACTGTCCAGCACGATGGGCTCTGTGCCATTGAAGAGGCGTCCTATCCTGAGAACAGAATGTGATCTTCATGTCTACCAAAATAAACTTGTAATATGTGTGAGCATCCTTTGGTACTCCAATTTCAGCAACTATATCAAACCATAAATGCAATACACCAATCAGTTCTGAGCATCTCATTATCGGAAGGATGTGGAAGCTTTAGAGATGGTGCACAGGAGATTTATCAGAATACTGCCTGATTAAAAAAGAAGAGGTCTTATGAAGAGAGGTTGAGTGAGCTCAGGACTTTCTCTTTGGAGTGGAGGAGGATAAGAGGTGACTTGATAGAGATGTACAAGATGATAAGAGGCATTGAGGACAGGCAGCGAGAGACTTACCCAGAGCAGGAAAAGCTAATACCCAGGGGACATACTTTTAAGGTGATTAGAGGAACGTATAGGAGGAATATCAGAGGTCAGTCCTTAAAGCAGAGAGTGGTGAGTGTGTGGAATGCCTGCTGCTGGTGGTAGAGGCGGATATGTTAGGAGCATTTAAGAAACCCTTAGATATGGATAACTTTAAAGTGCAGGGTTTTGGAGGAGGGAATGATTAGATTGATTTTAGAGTGAGGTAAAAGGTCGGCACAAATTTGTGGGCCTTAACTGTGCTAAAATGGTCTATGTTCCAACATGTAATAAATGGTCAGCCATTAGGAAATGATTTATAGCTGCAGAGTATCACGGGATGCACATGGAACCTAACAATATAATTCTATTGTGAGTGTCGGACGTATGTAATTAAACCAGTAAAGATTCACAAACCAAGAATCCTGCGGAATTCTGGTTCAACCCTTGCAGAAGCAGCTGAAAGGACACACATGGAGGAGTCCATAGTATTTAACAACAAGCTGTGTTTCATTCTCTGTTATTTCAGTGTTCCCCAATCGGCAATGTTCAATTAGAGATAAATTCACATCAACATGTCTACATGTCAAAAGGCTGGCACAGTCACACCCTCCTTCCAACATCCCACACTCTTTCTGGACTTCTCCTTTCAGGCCTGCTAGGATCAGCAGCAGGTCGAGCATGTCCTGCTAACTGTCCCCTGCCACCCTCTCCCAGCTGTTGATTGCATGCTTAAGCCCACCTGGAGGTAGTACTATGAGGGGAACTTCAATGCCCATTGCCAGTAGTGGTTTAATAGCACCAGTTCACACTAAAAGGGCATAAAGTCAAGAGCTTCTCCTGAAGCTGGAAACCCAGAGCAACATGCTGGAGGTACTCCAGAGATCACCGAGGAAACTTAATGAACAGTCAACATTTCAGCCAGAGGCCCTTCATCAGGACTGGAAAGGAAGGGGACGGAAGCCAGAACTGGAAGGCGGGGCGAGGGTCGAGGCAGGGCTGGAAGATGATAGGTGAGACCCAGGTGAGGGGGTGGGTGACGCTGAATGGGTGGTGCGGGGGGGGATAAATTAAGAAGCTGAGAAGTGACAGGTGGAAGTGGCAAAGGGCTGCAGAAGAAGGAATCTAGTGAGAGAGGACAGTGAGAGAATGGGAAGGAGGAGCGCAACTAGAAGGAGGTGACAAGGAGAAGAGAAGAGGTAGGAATGGAAAAAGGCAGATGGGCAAGGGGAGGGATCTCCAAAAGCTGCAGAAAGCAATGTTCATGACATCAGGTTGGAGGCTGCCCAGATAGAATACCAAGTGCTTCCCAGCCAGAAGAAGTTTGGCCTGAAAGGACATCCCCTGCAGACTCTCCCTGAAAGGACATCCCCTGCAGACTCTCCCTGAATGGACATCCCCTGCAGACTCTCCCTGAAAGGACATCCCCTGCAGACTCTCCCTGAAAGGACATCCCCTGCAGACTCTCCCTGAAAGGACATCCCCTGCAGACTCTCCCTGAATGGACATCCCCTGCAGACTCTCCCTGAAAGGACATCCCCTGCAGACTCTCCCTGAAAGGACATCCCCTGCAGACTCTCCCTGAATGGACATCCCCTGCAGACTCTCCCTGAATGGACATCCCCTGCAGACTCTCCCTGAAAGGACATCCCCTGCAGACTCTCCCTGAAAGGACATCCCCTGCAGACTCTCCCTGAAAGGACATCCCCTGCAGACTCTCCCTGAATGGACATCCCCTGCAGACTCTCCCTGAAAGGACATCCCCTGCAGACTCTCCCTGAAAGGACATCCCCTGCAGACTCTCCCTGAAAGGACATCCCCTGCAGACTCTCCCTGAAAGGACATCCCCTGCAGACTCTCCCTGAATGGACATCCCCTGCAGACTCTCCCTGAAAGGACAAACCTGGCAGAGGGGCCTTCATAGGACAAACCTGATGGACTGGTCCCGAAAGGACAGAGCAAGCAGACTGGCCCTGATAGAAACACAGAAAACATAGAAAACCCACAGCACAATACAGGTACTTTGGCCCACAAAGCTGTGCCGAAAATGTCCCTACCTTAGAAATTACTAGGCTTACCTTTAGCCTTCTTTTTTCCTAAGCTCCATGTACCTATCCAAAAGTCTCTTAAGAGGCCCTATCGTATCCACCTCCACCATCACCGCCGGCAGCCCATTCCACACACTCACCACTCTCTGCGTAAAGAACTCACCCCTGACATCTCCTCTGTACCTACTTCCAAGCACCTTAAAACTGTGCCCTCTCATGCTAGCCATTTCAGCCCTGAGAAAAAGCCTCTGACCATCAATGCCTCTCATCATCTTATACACCTCTATCAGGCCGCCTCTCATCCTCCGTCGCTCCAAGGAGAAAAGGCCAAGTTCACTCAACCTATTCTCATAAAGCATGCTCCCCAATCCAGGCAACATCCTTGTAAATCTCCTCTGCAGCCTTTCTCTGGTTTCCACATCCTTCCTGTAGTGAGACGACCAGAACTGAGCACAGTACTCCAAGTGGGGTCTGACCAGGATCCTTTATTGTTGCAACATTACTTCTCGGCTCCTGAACTCAATCTCATGATTGATGAAGGCCAATGCTCCGTATGCCTTCTTAACCACAGAGTCAATCTGCATAGCTGCTTTGAGTGTCCTATGGACACAGACCCCAAGATCCCTCTGATCCTCCACATTGCCAAGAGTCTTACCATTAGTACTATATTCCGCCATCATATTTGACCTACCAAAATGAACCACCTCACACTTATCTGGGTTGAACTCCATCTGCCACTTCTCAGCCCAGTTTTGCATCCTATCAATGTCCCACTGTAAACTCTGACAGCCCTCCACACTATACACAACACCCTCAACCTTTGCATCATAAGCAAATTTACTAACGCATCTCTCCACTTCCTCATCCAGGTCATTTATAAAAATCACGGAGTAGGGGTCCCAGTAGAGGTCCCTGATGTACACCACTGGTCACCAACCTCCATGCAGAATATGACCCATCTACAACCACCCTTTGCCTTCTGTGGATAAGCCAATTCTGGATCCACAAAACAATGTCCCCTTGGATCCCATGCCTCCTTACTTTCTCAATAAGCCTTGCCTGGGGTACCTTATCAAATGCCTTGATGAAATCCATATACACTACACCTACAGCTCTTCCTTCATCAATGTGTTTAGTCACATCCTCAAGAAATTCAATTGGGCTCGTAAGGCATGACCTGCCTTTCACGAAGCCATGCTGTCTATTCCTAATCATATTATGCCTCTCCAAATGTTCATAAATCCTGCCTCTCAGGATCATCTCCAACTTACCAACCATTGAAGTAAGGCTCTCTGGTCTATAATTTCCTGGGCTATCTTTACTCCCTTTCTTGAATAAGGGAAATAAATTCGCAACTCTCCAATCCTCCGGAACCTCTCCCGTCCCCATTGATGATGCAAAGATCATCGCCAGAGGCTCAGCAATCTCCTCCCTCGCCTCCCACAGTAGCCTGGGGTACATCTCATCCAGTCCTGGTGACTTATCCAACTTGATTCTTTCCAAAAGCTCCAGCACATCCTCTTTCTTAATATCTACATGCTCAAGATTTTCAGTCCGCTCTAAGTCACCCGTGACGAGATCTGAAGGATTATTCTAAACTAGACTGTTCCTTTAATCAGAGAGAGGGGGAGTGAACAGCATGTGTGCTATTTCAGCAACGGAGAGAGAGAAAGTCTGCCTTGGAAACGGAAAGGTGGAGCTATATGATGGACAGCTAATGTTCACACTTGTGGAATATATACCAGGTCAACTGGATTTGTAATCAGACACACGACATACGGGACACCAAGGAAGACACTGACACCAGCTGAGCTTTGTGTGCCCACGACAAAGGTGTGGACAAAGGGGTGACCGGTGGAAAGCTATCTGAGTGTTTAACCCTTGCCTGGGTTGATAGCGGTACCACGTGAAGACAGCATCCTCTTCTTGTAGTCACAAGTCGGTGACTTTGATAAGTTTTGGGAGCAGGAGGACGACATGGAGGATCGATGGCATCGGCACTAGGAAGGCAAATCAACTCTCTCTTTCTCCAACTCTACTCAAATCAAATTCCAGAACTGAACTGACTACTTACCATACCATTGTAAGGCTGTATCATCTAATCACCTGAGCTGGGAGAAGCTTGGGTACTTTATTTACTCACTTATATATGCATATACTCTGCAAACCTGTTTACCTTATCTTGTTTTATTTTACTTTATCACATAGTTATTAATAGAGTTTATAACGGAAGACTCAGACTCCAGGTGTGTCCATTTCTGCTGGTTCTTTTTAACCCAATACAGGGTAAGTAACATCCCTACAATCGCAAAGATCCTTTTCCATTGTGAATACTGAAGCTGAGTATTCATTAAGTACCCCGCTATCTCCTCTGGTTCCATACACACTTTCCCACTGTCACACTTGATTGGTTCTATTCTGTCACATCTTATCCTCTTGCTCTTCACATACCTGTAGAATGCCTTGGGGTTTTCCTTAATCCTGCCCGCTAAGGCCTTCTCACAGCCCCTTCTGGCTCTCTTAATTTCTTTCTTAACCTCCTTACTGCTAGCCTTACAATCTCCCTAGATCTCCATCATTACCTAGTTTTTTGAACCTTTCGTAAGCTCTTTACTTCTTGACTAGATTTACAACAGGCTTTGTACACCACATCCTGTATCCTACCATCCTTTCCCTGTCTCATTGGAATGTACCTATGCAGAACTCCACGCAAATGTCCCTGAACATTTGCCACATTTCTCCCATACATTTCCCTGAGAACATCTGTCCCCAATTTATGCTTCCAAGTTCCTGCCTGACAGCCTCATAATTCCCCTTACTCCAATTAAACGCTTTCCTAACTTGTCTGTTCCTATCTCTCTCCAATGCTATGGTAAAGGAGATAGAATTATGATCACTATCTCCAACGTGCTCTCCCACTGAGAGATCTGACACCTGACCAGGTTCATTTCCCAATACTAGATCAAAAAATGACAAGTCAGCATACAGAGAGGAGGTGCAGCAGCTAACAGACTGGTGCAGAGCCAACAACCTGTCTCTGAACGTGAACAAAACAGAAGAGATGGTTATTGACTTCAGGAGGGCACAGAGCGACCACTCCCCGCTAAACATCAATGGCTCCTCGGTAGAGATCGTTAAGAGCACCAAATTTCTTGGTGTTCACCTGGCGGAGAATCTCACCTGGTCCCTCAACACCAGCTCCATAGCAAAGAAAGCCCAGCAGCTTCTCTGCTTTCTGTGAAGGCTGAGGAAAGTCCATCTCCCACCCCCCCCGCCCCCATCCTCATCACATTCTATAGGGGTTGTATTGAGAGCATCCTGAGCAGCTGCATCACTGCCTGGTTCGGAAATTACACCATCTCGGATCGCAAGACCCTGCAGTGGATAGTGAGGTCAGCTGAGAAGATCATCGGGGTCTCTCTTCCCGCCATTACGGACATTTACACTACACGCTGCATCCGCAAAGCAAACAGCATTATGAAGGACCCCACGCACCCCTCATAGAAACTCTTCTCCCTCCTGCCATCTGGAAAAAGGCACTGAAACATTCGGGCTCTCACGGCCAGACTGTGTAACAGTTTCTTCCCCCAAGCTATCAGACTCCTCAATACCCAGAGCCTGGACTGACACCAATTTATTGCCCTCTACTGTGCCTATTGTCTTGTTTATTTATTTATTGTAATGCCTGCACTGTTTTGTGCACTTTTTGCAGTTCCGGGTAGGTTTGTAGTCTAGTGTAGTTTTTTTTTCTGTGTTGTTTTTACGTAGTTCAGTGTAGTTTTTGTACTGTTTTATGTAGCACCATGGTCCTGAAAAACATTGTCTTGTTTTTACTGCCTACTGTACCAGCAGTTATGGTCGAAATGACAATACAAAGTGACTTGGCTTGACTTGACTTGAAGTTCAGCCTCTCTTCTTGTAGGCTTATCTACATATCGTGTCAAGAAACCTTCCTGAACAGACCTAACAAACTCCACTCCATCTAAACCCCTCACTCTAGGGAGATGTCGATCAATATTTGGGAAATTAAAATCTCCCACCACAACAACCCTGCTAATATTACTCCTTTCTAGAATCTGTCTCCCTATCTTCTCCTCAATGTCCCTGTTACTATTGGGTTGTCTATAAAAAACACCCAGTAGAGTTATTGACCCCATCCTGTTTCTGACTTCAGCCACCGAGACTCGGTAGACAATCCCTCCATGACTTCCTCCTTTTCTGCAGCCATGACACTATCTCTGATCAACAGTCCCACGCCCCCACGTCTTTTGCCTCCCTCCCTGTCCTTTCTGAAACATCTAAAGCCTGGCACTTGAAGTAACCATTCCTGCCCCTGAGCTGTCCAAGTCCCTGTAATGGCCACCACATCATAGCTCCAAGTACTGATCCAGGCTCTAAGCTCACCTGCAGGGTAAACCTGGCAGACTATTCTAGAAAGGACAACCCCGACAGAATATCCCTGTTCGGACACACCTGACAGACTCTCCCTGAAAAGACAAAACCAGCAGACTGACCCTGAATGGAAAAACCCGACAGACTGGCCCTGGAAGGGTAAACCCGACAGACTGGCCCTGGAAGGGTAAAACCAGCAGACTGGCCCTGGAAGGGTAAACCCGACAGACTGGCCCTGAATGGGTAAAACCAGCAGACTGGCCCTGGAAGGGTAAACCCGACAGACTGGCCCTGGAAGGGTAAAACCAGCAGACTGGCCCTGGAAGGGTAAACCCGACAGACTGGCCCTGAATGGGTAAAACCAGCAGACTGGCCCTGGAAGGGTAAACCCGACAGACTGGCCCTGTATGGATAAACCCGACAGACTGGCCCTGAATGGGTAAAACCTGACAGACTGGCCCTGGAAGGGTAAACCCGACAGACTGGCCCTGGAAGGGTAAACCCGACAGACTGGCCCTGAATGGGTAAAACCTGACAGACTGGCCCTGGAAGGGTAAACCCGACAGACTGGCCCTGGAAGGGTAAACCCGACAGACTGGCCCTGTATGGATAAACCCGACAGACTGGCCCTGGAAGGGTAAACCCGACAGACTGGCCCTGGAAGGGTAAACCCGACAGACTGACCCTGGAAGGGTAAACCCGACAGACTGGCCCTGGAAGGGTAAACCCGACAGACTGGCCCTGGAAGGGTAAAACCTGCAGACTGGCCCTGGAAGGGTAAACCCGACAGACTGGCCCTGGAAGGGTAAACCCGACAGACTGGCCCTGGAAGGGTAAAACCAGCAGACTGGCCCTGGAAGGGTAAACCCGACAGACTGGCCCTGGAAGGGTAAACCC
Source organism: Hypanus sabinus (assembly GCF_030144855.1). Lineage (NCBI taxonomy): Eukaryota > Metazoa > Chordata > Chondrichthyes > Myliobatiformes > Dasyatidae > Hypanus > Hypanus sabinus. The sequence continues at coordinate 81,917,701 of NC_082722.1, forward strand.
GACAGACTGGCCCTGGAAGGGTAAACCCGACAGACTGGCCCTGGAAGGGTAAACCCGACAGACTGGCCCTGGAAGGGTAAAACCGACAGACTGGCCCTGGAAGGGTAAACCCGACAGACTGGCCCTGGAAGGGTAAACCCGACAGACTGGCCCTGGAAGGGTAAACCCGACAGACTGGCCCTGGAAGGGTAAACCCGACAGACTGGCCCTGGAAGGGTAAAACCGACAGACTGGCCCTGGAACGGTAAACCCGACAGACTGGCCCTGGAAGGGTAAACCCGACAGACTGGCCCTGAAAGGGTAAACCCGACAGACTGGCCCTGGAAGGGTAAACCAGCAGACTGGCCCTGAATGGGTAAACCCGACAGACTGACCCTGGAAGGGTAAACCCGACAGACTGGCCCTGGAAGGGTAAAACCGACAGACTGGCCCTGGAAGGGTAAAACCGACAGACTGGCCCTGGAAGGGTAAAGCCGACAGACTGGCCCTGGAAGGGTAAACCCGACAGACTGGCCCTGAATGGGTAAACCCGACAGACTGGCCCTGGAAGGGTAAAGCCGACAGACTGACCCTGGAAGGGTAAACCCGACAGACTGGCCCTGAATGGATAAACCCGACAGACTGGCCCTGGAAGGGTAAACCCGACAGACTGGCCCTGGAAGGATAAACCCGACAGACTGGCCCTGAATGGATAAACCCGACAGACTGGCCCTGGAAGGGTAAACCCGACAGACTGGCCCTGGAAGGGTAAAACCGACAGACTGGCCCTGGAAGGGTAAACCCGACTGGCCCTGGAAGGGTAAACCCGACAGACTGGCCCTGGAAGGGTAAACCCGACAGACTGGCCCTGGAAGGGTAAACCCGACAGACTGGCCCTGAATGGATAAACCCGACAGACTGGCCCTGAATGGATAAACCCGACAGACTGGCCCTGGAAGGGTAAACCCGACAGACTGGCCCTGAATGGATAAACCCGACAGACTGGCCCTGAATGGGTAAACCCGACAGACTGGCCCTGGAAGGGTAAACCCGACAGACTGGCCCTGAATGGATAAACCCGACAGACTGGCCCTGGAAGGGTAAACCCGACAGACTGGCCCTGGAAGGGTAAACCCGACAGACTGGCCCTGAATGGATAAACCCGACAGACTGACCCTGGAAGGGTAAACCCGACAGACTGGCCCTGGAAGGGTAAACCCGACAGACTGGCCCTGGAAGGGTAAACCCGACAGACTGGCCCTGGAAGGGTAAACCCGACAGACTGGCCCTAGAAGGGTAAACCCGACAGACTGGCCCTGAATGGATAAACCCGACAGACTGGCCCTGAATGGATAAACCCGACAGACTGGCCCTGGAAGGGTAAACCCGACAGACTGGCCCTGAATGGATAAACCCGACAGACTGGCCCTGAATGGGTAAACCCGACAGACTGGCCCTGGAAGGGTAAACCCGACAGACTGGCCCTGAATGGATAAACCCGACAGACTGGCCCTGGAAGGGTAAACCCGACAGACTGGCCCTGGAAGGGTAAACCCGACAGACTGGCCCTGAATGGATAAACCCGACAGACTGACCCTGGAAGGGTAAACCCGACAGACTGGCCCTGGAAGGGTAAACCCGACAGACTGGCCCTGGAAGGGTAAACCCGACAGACTGGCCCTGAATGGATAAACCCGACAGACTGACCCTGGAAGGGTAAACCCGACAGACTGGCCCTGGAAGGGTAAACCCGACAGACTGGCCCTGAATGGATAAACCCGACAGACTGGCCCTGGAAGGGTAAACCCGACAGACTGGCCCTGGAAGGGTAAACCCGACAGACTGACCCTGGAAGGGTAAACCCGACAGACTGGCCCTGAATGGATAAACCCGACAGACTGGCCCTGGAAGGGTAAACCCGACAGACTGGCCCTGGAAGGGTAAACCCGACAGACTGGCCCTGAATGGATAAACCCGACAGACTGACCCTGGAAGGGTAAACCCGACAGACTGGCCCTGTAAGTGTAAACCCGACAGACTGGCCCTGGAAGGGTAAACCCGACAGATTGGCCCTGAATGGGTAAACCCGACAGACTGGCCCTGGAAGGGTAAACCCGACAGACTGGCCCTGGAAGGGTAAACCCGACAGACTGGCCCTGGAAGGGTAAACCCGACAGACTGGCCCTGGAAGGGTAAACCCGACAGACTGGCCCTGGAAGGGTAAACCCGACAGATTGGCCCTGGAAGGGTAAACCCGACAGACTGGCCCTGGAAGGGTAAACCCGACAGACTGACCCTGGAAGGGTAAACCCGACAGACTGGCCCTGGAAGGGTAAACCCGACAGACTGGCCCTGGAAGGGTAAACCCGACAGACTGGCCCTGGAAGGGTAAACCCGACAGACTGGCTCTGGAAGGGTAAACCCGACAGACTGGCCCTGGAAGGGTAAACCCGACAGACTGGCCCTGGAAGGGTAAACCCGACAGACTGGCCCTGGAAGGGTAAACCCGACAGACTGGCCCTGGAAGGATAAACCCGACAGACTGGCCCTGGAAGGGTAAACCCGACAGACTGGCCCTGGAAGGATAAACCCGACAGACTGGCCCTGGAAGGGTAAACCCGACAGACTGGCCCTGGAAGGGTAAACCCGACAGACTGGCCCTGGAAGGGTAAACCCGACAGACTGGCCCTGAATGGGTAAACCCGACAGACTGGCCCTGGAAGGGTAAACCCGACAGACTGGCCCTGGAAGGGTAAACCCGACAGACTGGCCCTGGAAGGGTAAACCTGACAGACTGGCCCTGAATGGGTAAACCCGACAGACTGGCCCTGGAAGGGTAAACCCGACAGACTGGCCCTGTATGGGTAAACCCGACAGACTGGCCCTGGAAGGGTAAACCCGACAGACTGGCCCTGGAAGTGTAAACCCGACAGACTGGCCCTGAATGGATAAACCCGACAGACTGGCCCTGGAAGGGTAAACCTGACAGACTGGCCCTGAACAGACACACACATTGAACAGGTGAGTTTCAGCTGTGAGGTTCCAGAATGACTGTTGTATCCCAACTCCAACCTGGAGATGGTTCTGACTTCACTCTCCAGTTCCGATTGCACATCTGCCTACTCTCTGAATGTTTATAATTGGAGTTTAAAACATCAAAAGCAACATTCAATTTTGGTCCTTTAGAGTTTTATATCCTTTAGCTTCCCCTGCTTAAAAAAAATGCAAGCTTATCCAACTTAACCTGAAATAAATGTTTCCAGTGTTCACAAAATCCTCGTCTCTTTTCATATTTTTTGTATGTAATGTAGTGACCATAGCTAAGGATAGGACAGTGGAACTGATTAATTAGGACAGTGGTTAATCAGGGCAGCCACTTAATTGGACAACTCTTAAATAACAGAAACTAATTATTTGTTTATTTGGAACACTACACTGCTTAATTGGGACAGGAAGTTGGGACAGACAGTTCCTAGTGTCAGTGACATGTACTTGTGTGGCCATTGAACACTACACAGTGCTCAGAGTAAGCAGTTTTTAAGTAGTGTCTGTTGGGTGCGTTTTTCAAAAAACAGTGATTTTTCTCACTGATAGCGGGTGATTTTTGTCACTGATAGCGGGTGATTTTTGTCACTGATAGCGGGTGATTTTGGTCACTGATAGCGGGTGATTTTTGTCACTGATAGCGGGTGATTTTTGTCACTGATAGCGGGTGATTTTGGTCACTGATAGCGGGTGATTTTTGTCACTGATAGCGGGTGATTTTTGTCACTGATAGCGGGTGATTTTTGTCACTGATAGCGGGTGATTTTGGTCACTGATAGCGGGTGATTTTTGTCACTGATAGCGGGTGATTTTTGTCACTGATAGCGGGTGATTTTGGTCACTGATAGCGGGTGATTTTTGTCACTGATAGCGGGTGATTTTTGTCACTGATAGCGGGTGATTTTTGTCACTGATAGCGGGTGAGAAATGAGCAGTAAGACAATCCCAAACGGCTTTGCTCACTGCGGTTTCAGCTTCAGGCTTGGAGATCCAGAAATGGCTGGGAACAAAATGATTTCACTACTTCAACAAGTTAGGAATTACAGAGAATTTTAAAGTCTCGACAATCATCCAGAATGTTACAACGAAAATGAAGATTTGGAGGAGGCAATCATTGAAAGCATGTATGAAGGCAGTCCATTATCTGCACTAGGCTCCTGCACTGATTTGGTTCATTTACAGTTAGTTACACCGAATGAATTCCTCCATTGAAGGTAGTGATTAGTATGGTGATTGTCTGTAGTAGCCAAAAATGATGCGGGAGAGTATTTTAAAAGTGAAAAAGCTATTGCAATGGGCAATTCCACTCTGGAGGTCCAGATCCAGTGGTACAAGTAGTCACCACAACTAGGATCTTTCTTGGTTGCAGTACACGACCATGACTTCTGTGCTTCGTCATGCCCTTCGCTCTCCATGTACCTCTCCGTCCTTCGCTCTCCACGGACCTTTTCATCCGCTCTCCATGGACCTCTTCACCCTTCGCTCTCCATGGACTTCTTCACCCTTCGCTCTCCACCGATATCTTCATCCTTCCCTTTCTATGTACCTCTTCACCCTTAGCTCTCCACCGATATCTTCACCCTTTGCTCTCCACCAATATCTTCATCCTTCCCTTTCCATGGACCTCTTCATCCTTCGCTCTCTACATACCTCTTCATCCACACCTCAAGCTTCTTCCCTATTGCCAACAGGTTCAAAAACCCTAACACCACCTTAGACTACACTTCCCTCTTCTTTCTCTAACTTGCACTACTGTTGTTATATTTTTACAATATAAGTTATGCATAATTTATGTTAATTTGTTTGTATGTTTGTCATGTACTGTATTGCTGCTGCTAAAAGCTAATTTTATGTCATTTATACCATGTGTATGAACACCCAACAATAAACTAACTTTTCACAACAAATTCCATTCAACATTCCTCTGTCCACTTGTCCTGTCTTTCTGTAGGCTACAACTTTCAACACACTATTGAGCAATCAGTCAATTCCTAAATCATTTCCAAATCTTTTAATAATATTGGGTACATTTAAATGTTATTCATTAAAGTACACCACTAAAAGTAAGTGAGCTCTGTAGAAATGCTTCCTGCCGCTGGATCCCATAGGCTGTTATTTTTCTGTCAGCAGGATATTGCCAAAAGCCTTGTTAAAATCCACGAAGACTGCATCAAATACGTTATCCTCAATTTCTCCTCTTGTGAAATGCATAAAGTTCAATCCAGATGAACAAACACAATCTTCACATAGCAAATGCACACAGATAATCCTCAAATAGCCATTACTTTACTAAATGTTGATCAATATTTCTCCTCAGGATTTAGACGAGACTTAGGCCACCATTATGGGGTTGGCCAGACGTGTCTGATTACTTAGTCCATCCGTGTGAACCTTGATGAACATGTAATACTCCTCCAGTCTTCCAGCACCAAAGCAGGTAGAGAATGATGGTGAATCTCCGGCATTCCCTCACGTTTCCCCTGACACCCTGAAGTAGATTTCATGTTGACCAAAGTGGTCTATCTGCACTTAGTGATCATATTTCACTAAACAGAGACTTAGTTTATATTTTGTTCTATTTGTTCTTGTAATTGTGTCCTTCTTTTAAACATTATGTATTATTTGTTTAGAATATAGAACATTACAGCTTAGTCCAGACCTTATAACCTACTCTAAGATCAAGCTAACCCTTCCCTCCCACATAGCCCTCCATTCTTCTATATTGCAAGGGCCTGTCTAAGAGTCTCTTAAATGTCCCTAATGTATCTGCCTCTACCACCACCCCGGGAAGGGCTTTCCACACACCTGTCACCCCTGTGTAGAAAACCTACCTCTGACATCCCCTGTATAATTTCCTCCATCTGCTACCAAAGCAGCAGAATTATATTCAACCATGGTCCAGCAGTTCCCTCACCCTCACCTTACCATTATGAAGATATCAGGAACAATGAGATGGAGCTAACTGATCAGATCAGAACCCTGTTGGCCACCATATCCCATCGTTAATGGTGGTGGACAGTTAAATAACTAGAGAGAACTCTTGAGTTCTGTGTGTATTCTCTTGCACTCTGAGGTCAAAATCTAGAACACAAGAGACATAACTGAGATATTTGCAATTATCCTTAGTGTTAAGTATTGTGATTGACCCATGTCAATCTCACTTACTATCCCTACCAACATTTCATACTACTTCATACAGACCTCTTCCCATTGCTACCATTGTGGAGGAGGTACAGGAGCCTGAAGACACACACTCAACGATTCAGGAACAGCATTTTCCTCTCCACCGTCAGATTTCTGATTGGACAATGAACACATGAACACTATCTCAGTATTATTTTGCTCTCTTTTTGCACTATTTATTTAATTTATTTTTATGTATACTTCTTCTTGTAATTTATAGTTTTTATTATATATTACACTGTACTACTGCCACAAAACAATAATTGCCCAGCTTTGAACCTGATTCTGGCTTCCGTTTTACTTTCATCCATGACTTCATCTTTCCTGTCTCTGCAATCTGTTCAGAACAAGACAATAAGCTGGATTTCCATTGTTGCTGCCCAGGTGGTGTGGGTATATCGAGACTGTAGTGAGTTTCAGGATGTGGAACCAGTCATGATGAAGGAATAGCGATATATTCCCACAGCATAATGATGCATCATTTGGAAGACAGGGTAAGAGGTCAACCTCCTTCACCTCTCCCAGAATTCACCTTTTTTTTTCCATGTTGGACTCAGGCAATCCTGAGATCTGGAAGCAAATGATCTGAGCAAGAGTCCAAGCTAGCTGTTCTTATTAATCCAATTATTAGTGAGTAAATATGATTTTAGTTGTATTCTTAGCAAATCCTTCCATCAGACTGCTAATGATGGAGAATAAATGAATATTGCAATAATTTGTCAGATTTGAATAGTCCATTCCTTTGCAGACAAGATGCACCAGGGTAGATTTTGTTTTTACTTTGAATAGCATTGTACCACTTGAACAGCTCGGCTTGAGGTGCAAATGGTTCCCAAGCACTTTCCCACAGATGAAATGTTGACAAGAACCGGTGTCTTGCTGTATCTAGTTTTCTTAGCATTTTTCATGTTATATCAGAACCAGGTCTAATCTCACTGGCATGTGTCGTGAAATTTGTTGCTTTTCAGTTTCAGCATATTACAATACATAAAAATAGTACAAAACCTTTAAATTGCACTAAGAAGTACATATAAAAATTTAAGTATGGAGAGAGGAAACAAAAATAGTGAGGTAGAGTTGATAGTTCATTGTCCATTCAGCATTTTGATGGTGGAGGGAAGAAGCTGTTCCTGAAAATTTGAATGTGTGCTTTGAGCTCCTGTACTTCCTCCCAATGAGACAAGGCTATATGAAGTGGATTGAACTTGCTAAAGATTGGTAGGGATATTAACTGAGGTTGACTTGGGTCAATCACAATACTAAAGATTATTACAAATACCTCAGTCATGACCTGGGTTATGAGATGCTCAATGATAGATGCCACCTTTCAAGTTAGATGAAGTTCAGTGGAGTACTGTCAAGTTTACGGGTGTTTGAATGAGGGAGGGTGATCAGGAATGAGTTGGTATAATCAAGTCTATCTAAGGTGCAGAAGGTTCAGGGGAGAAACTGGGTCCAATGTCCAACGTCGCTGTTTCAGATTCAAAGTAGGATGGTGCCAGTGGATTGGGACAGAGTTAATGATGGGAATTGAAGATGATAGCTTTCAACTTTCCAGTGTTTTGCTGTATGAAATTTGTGCTTTATCCAGTGCTGGCTAGCAGACAAAAAGCCTGCTATTTAGAGATGATGAAAGCATCAGGAAGTGGTGGTGAGATAGATCTATCATCAGCGTACATGTGGAAATGTGAAAATATCCTCTGTGGACTGCTGGTTGAAACCATGATAACTGCTACCTGCAGGGGCATTGATTAAATCCAATGCTTTACTTTGAAAGTGGTCACAAATCCATTGGAAATAAATGGCAATGCAACCTCTCCACACCAGAGGCTGGTATTTTATAGGAGCGTCTGACCAGATGATCATTTCTCCAGAGATGCGAGGACTTGGAGAAATCAATGCTACCATTTTATACAATCAATAAGCAGTCCCTTATATGCCTGGGGTTTTATTTTCCAATTTTTTCTCTTTTTCTGTCACTCCCAATACCACTGTTTTCTGAATAAAAAACAGCCATAGTGATAAAGATCAGAACAGACATTTTGTGGCCATTGTCTGTCCAAAACAGAAGGAAGTCATAGGAACATGCTATCAGTCACTATGCTCGTAACTGAACCCACATCTTGTCCAAGCTGTGGACACATCTTGTTCACCTTCTCCAGATATCCTCTGAATCCCTAATTGTCTAAAAATGTATAGATCTCTGATCTGAATATATCCACACCTTCCAAGGTATGCATTTACAGCATTCAGATAGTTCTTCTCAACTCTCTCCCAATTGTTCAACTCTTTATGCTGAGGCAACACTTTTTGGCACAAGACTCGCCAGTGACAGACGTAACCTCTCAGCTTTCAACAAGTTTATCATTTGATTCAAGCATCAAATTGTATGCTTCAATTACAAAAACTCTTAATTTTTCTGAAGTTCAACCTTAATCACTGTCCCCATAACAATCAATCTCATTCCAGGAATCTACGTGTGTCTCCAAGACAAGTGAAGAAGAGTAAGATGGTGATAGACAAGTGGCTGTTTAAGGCCTAAGATGGAGGGCTACAAAACCAAGCTCACGGCCCTTATATCATATCTCTAGACTGTCCCTTCAAATACTTTCAGGGCAGGGACAGATTACATACAGGGTAAATCTACACTAAAAGAATAATGTATTATAGAAAGCATGGATAGAGCTGATAGCCAGTACAGCTTTTCCCAAGGTTGAAATACCTTATACTAGACAGCATGTATTTAAGGGTAGAGGGGAAAAATTCAAGGGAGATGCATGGGGCATTTTTTAAAAGAGAGTGGTTAGTGACTGTTAAGTACTGCCTTGAGTGGTGGTGGAGGTGAACATAATAGAGATGTTTAAGAGGCTCTTTGGGACATAAATAACCTGAGAGTGGTGGCATGTAAATCGTGCAAACAGAAGGGATTAGGTCTCATCAGTCTGGCACAACATTGTGGGCCGAGAGGCCTGGGCCTTACTGCTGTATAAAGAGGGAGGAGATCGATTGTGGGAGAAAACCAGACAATAATATAAAAACGCACAGTAAAAAAGCAGAGATTTTCTAAACACTGGTTCCTTACACTGAGGAATTAATCATGGAAATTTTTTAAAAATAGTGCAGATTCTAAGAATTTATTTTCTATCGTCATTCCCAGCAGAAGATACCAAAAACATCTGAATAATGATGAAAACCAGGAAGTGAGCAACTTAAAGCCACCTCTGTCACTTTTTAATGTGCCTGAAGTCCACGGTACCCCCCCCCCCCGAGGAAATTGAGGCTTGTAAGTCTCCCCGCCCCCATTCTAACCACTTGCTGCAGGAACACCATCAAGAGCATCCTGTCTGGCTGCATTGTTGTTGTCTGGTACAAAATTGCAGGGCACATGTCGCAAAACCCTACACAGGACAGTGAACTCCATCAAGAGGGTCACCCCTATTTGTGACATATACCGACAGCATTGCCGATGAAGGGCCCAAAGCATTGTTGAGGATCCCTACCACCCATCTCACAATCTCGCTGACCCACTGCTGTCAAGAAGGAGGTACAGGAGCATCAGGACTGGGACTGCCAAACCAGGTAACAGCTTCATCCCTCAGGCCGTGAGCCTAATACCCTGTCACCAGCAAGGTCACGTCACCAGGACAGAGAGCTGGTTACTGTACAATTTACTGTACAATAGACACAAGACAAAGGAGCAGAAGTAGGCCATTCGGCCCATTGAGTCTGCTCCGCCACTCCACCATGAGCTAATCTATTCTCCCATCTAGTTCCAATTTCCGGCTTTTTCCCCATATCCCTTGATACCCTGACTAATTAGATACCTATCAATCTCCTCCTTAAACACCCTCAATGATTGGGCCTCCACAGCTGTATGTGGCAATGAATTCCATAAATCCACGACCCTCTGGCTAAATAAAACTTCTCCTCATCTCTGTTTTAAATGGGTACCCTCTAATTCTAAGACTGTGGCCTCTTGTCCTGGACTCACTCACCAAGGGAAACAGCCTTTCCACATCTACTCTGTCCAACCCTTTCAACGTTCAAAATGTTTCTATGAGATCCCCTCTCATTCTTCTATACTCTAATGAATACAGTCCAAGAGTCGACAAACGCTCCTCATATGTTAGTCCCTGCATTCCAGGAATCATCCTCGTGAATCTTCTCTGAACTTTCTCCAACATCAGCACATCCCTTCTAAGATAGGGGGCCCAAAACTGCACACAGTATTCCAAATGAGGTCTCACCAGTGCCCCATAGAGCCTCATCAACACCTCCTTACTCTTATACACTATTCCTCTTGAAATGAATGACAATATAGCATTCGCTTTCCTTGCTGCTGATCCAACCTGGTGGTTAACCTTTAGGGTATCCTGCACTAGGACCCCCAAGTCCCTTTGCACTTCCAATTTTTGAATTTTCTCCCTAAATAATAATCTGCCCGATTACTTCTTCTTCCAAAATGTACAACCGTACATTTCTCAACATTGTACCTTACCTGCCATTTCTTTGCCCACTCTCCGAAACTGACCAAGTCCCTCTGCAACCTTTCCGTTTCCTCAACACTTCCTGCAACTCCACCCATCTTGGTGCCATCCGCAAACTTAGCCACAAAACCATTTCATCCATAATCTAAATCATCGATATACAGTGTAAAAAGAAGCGACCCCAACACTGACCCCGTAGAACACCACTAGTAACCGGCAACCAACCAGAATAGGATCCCTTTATTCCCACTCTTTGCTTTCTGCCTATCAGCCAAAGCTCCACCCATTCCAATATCTTTCCTGTAATTCCATAGGCTCTCATCTTATTAAACAGCCTCTTATGCGGCACCTTATCGAAGGCCTTTTGAAAATCCAAATACACAACATCCACAGCCTCTCCCTTGTCAATCTTATTTGAGATTACCTCAAAAAATTCCAATAGGTTGGTGAGGCAGGATCATCCCTTCATGAAACCATGCTGGCTTTGGCCTATCTTGTCATGCACCTCGAGGTATTTCATAACCTCATCCTTGAGGATCGACTCCAATAACTTTCCAACTACCAATGTCAGACTAATAGGTCTGTAATTTTCTTTTTGCTGCCTCCCTCCTTTCTTAAACAGTGGAACTACATTTGCAACCTTCCAGTTCTCCGGGACCATGCCAGAGTCTATTGATTCCTGGAAGATCATTTCCAATGCCTCAACAATCTCCAAAGCCACCTCCTTCAGAACCCGTGGGTGCACTTCATCTGGTCCGGGAGACTTATCTATCCTTAGTCCATTTAGCTTCCCAAGCACTTTCTCTCTAGTAATCTTGACTGTACCTAATTCTATTCCCTGAGACCTCTGGCTATCAGGTATGTTGTTAATGTCTTCCACTGTGAAGACTGATGCAAAATACTCATTTAATTCCTCTGCCATCACTTTGTAACCCATTATAATCTCTCCAGCATCATTTTCAACCCGTGTCACTCTTTTACTCTGCATATATTTTAAAAAACTTGGTATCCTTTTTTATGTTAATTGCCAACTTCCTTTCATAATTCATCTTTTCTTTCCTAATGACTTTCTTAGTTTCCTTCTGTAAGTTTTTAAAAGTCGTCCAGTCCTGTTTTCCCACTAATTTTTGCTTCCTTGTACACCGTCTCTTTTGCTTTTATTTTAACCTTAACCTCTCTCGTTAGCTACATTTGTGCCATTTTTCCATTCATGATTTTCTTTTTTTCTTGGAATATATTTTTCCTGCACTTTCCTTATTTCTTGTAGGAATTTCATCCAATTCTGCTCTACCGTCCCTCCATCCAGTTTTCTTTTCCAATCAACTTGGGCCGGTTCCTCTCTCATACAACTGTAATTTCCTTTGTTCCACTGAAATATCGACACACCTGATACCAGCTCCTCCTTTTCAAATTTGAAACTGAACTCAATCATATTATGATCGCTACTTCCAAGGGTTTCCATTACCTCTAGCTCCCTAATCGCCTCAGGTTCATTACACAGCACCCAGTCCAAAACAGCCAATCCCCGGTGGATTATGGACAAGCTGCTCCAAAAAGCTATCGTAGGCATTCTACAAGCTCCCTCTCCTGAGATCCAGAACCTTCCTGACTCCACTTCCGAATTAAAATCAACCTTAATTATCTTGACATTTTCCTTCTGACACGCTTTTTCTATTTCCAGTTGTAGTCCACATCTCGGCTGCTGTTTGGACACCTGTATTTAACTGCTACTAGTGTCTTTTTACCCTTGCCATTTCTTAATGCCATTCTACCTCTTCTGATCCTTTGTCCCTTCTTTCTAGTGATTTGATATCGTTGCTTACCATCAGGGCCACTCCTCCCTCTTTACCTACCTTCCTATCTCTCCAATACACTGTGTATCCTTGGACATTCAGCCCCCAGTCACATCCATCATTTAGCCATGACTCAGTGATGGCCATAATGTCATATCTTTTAACCTGTAGCTGTACAACAAGGTCATCCACTTTATTTCTAACGCTACATGCATTTAAGTACAGTACACTTAGATCAGTATCTGTTATGGATTTTGCTATATTTCTAATGCACAGCAAATTATCCTGTCTATTCACCTGCCTGTCCTTCTTGACATCTTTGCTGCACAGTATCTTTGACCTATTTCTATTTTCCTCTTCCTCGACCCAAACTCCCTGCTTTCCTTCCCCCTGTCAACTTAGTTTAAAGCCTCTCTAACAGCTATATTGAACAACCTCGCCAGGATATTAGTACCCTTTCAGTTCAGGACAGTAGACACGTACAGTTCTGGTCACCTCATTACAGCAAGGATGTGGAGGCTTTGGAGACGGAGCAGAAGTTTACCAGACTGTTGTCTGGATTAGAGGGTATGTGCAGTGAGGATGGCCAAATTTAGATTGCTTTCTCTGAAGCAGTGGAGGCTGAGGGGAGATCTGATTAAAGATTATAAAATTCTGAGAGGCAGAAATAGGGTGAAACAGTCAGAATCGCTTCCAGCGTAGAAACAGCAAATAGTAGAGGATTTGTATTTAAGGACAGAGGGGACAAATTTAATGGAGACATAGAAGGCAAGTTGTCTTTCACAAGAGCAGTGGGTACGTGGAATGGACTGCTGGGGCGAGCAGTGGAAGCAGACACAACAATGGTGCTTATGAGGCTGTCAGACACGTGAATACGTTCAGTGACTGGAGGAATATGAATTAAGTACAGGCAGAAGAGAATCAGTTGAATTAAGCATCGCGTTCGGTGACATTGTGGGTCAAAGGGCCTCATCCTCTTCCGAATTTGTTGTTTTGTGGCAGCTGTTCAGTGGAATAATTAAAAACAAAAAACTAAAAATTACAAAAGAAAATATGTATTATTTTTAAAAATCAAATTAAGTAAGTAATGCAAAAAGGGTGATTTTGATCAGTCCTAACTAGTGGCCAACCTACCTGATTTGCAAGTTATGACTGATCAAAATCATTTTCAGTCTTGAACCAGGGGTCTCTTCCCCTTCAGATATGTGTTGACTTTCTGAGTTCCCCCAGCATTTTGGGTGCTTTGCCCAGAATCCACTGGCAAGTGTCTGCGTTTTAACTATTAACCCCTCTGCCGATGATTTCAGATTCAAACCCTTACCTGGAGTCTGTGTATTTGGTTAAGGTGGCGAGGCTGCTGGTATACATGTGCCCACCAACGTCAATGTGGACTGGAGCGTTGGACTTGGTGAGTTGAGCTGGCAGTGGAATGCCCTGAGATGCCACAGGTGAGACAGGGGAGCGGGTCAGAGATAGCCGTGACATTGTTCTTCCCTCCTGAAAACACAACACAGTCAGAATCAAAGTAACGGCGAGGCACATTTACAGATTTACAGCGTCAGCAATCAGTGATCAGGGTTCGATTCCCAGCACTGTCTGTAAGGAGTTTCTCCCTATAACCATGTGGTGCTTCCAAAGATGAAAGGGTCAGGGGTTGGGAAACTGTGGGCATGCTATGCTGCGGCTGGAGCTTGGTGACAATTGTGGGCTGCCCCCACCATGTCGCAGGTACTGTCCTGTCGTTGACATAAATGAAGCACTTCACCAAACTGTATGCTTCAATCTGTCAATATACATGTAATAAATAAAGCTAATCCAATCTAAAGCTATTTTAGTGCTCGGAGAAACTCGGCGCTCGATTCTCCAGGCCGCTAAACGATGTCTTGCGTAGACAGTGTTCACCGGCCGCAGGTACTGTCTTTTGAGGGCGTCCAGTGCCCCTTCGTAGGTTGGCAGGTCCCTGATAAACGAATATCAGACCCTCGAGAGGAGAATTCTGTGCATAACGGTGGGTTCAGTTGCACGAACCTCCTCCAAGTATGAGTGGAAGCATGCAAGCCAGAGTTCAAAAGCAAGAGCTGCTTCTGGGTCTTGAGTGTCCAAATCCAACCTTTCCGGACGTAAAACGGTTTCCATGTTTTAAAACTTCCAGTCAATAAAATTGACGTACCATCAATAACTCACTCTGAGACGTAAGGCGAGATATCGGCTTTTATTGACTGGAAGCAGTGAGTGACCACCATACTACATCCTGGAGACTGAGAGGCCGGGCTCAGGCCTTGATCGCGTGTCTGAGGGTCATGTCTCTACACGCTCTGTCTCTGGAAGGCTCCTACAATGGCACCAAGATTCAAGACTGCTTAATGTCATTTCCACTACACAAGTGTAAAGGAGAATAAAAAAAAGTGACACTTGGCACGGGAGTGTCTGTACAAAGTGACTTTGACAGGAAATGATAAAGTAGTAGTGGTGGGGGGTGTGGAGGGGAGTGTTAGTGGGTGGAGGTGTTGATCAGCCTTACTGCTTGGGGAAAGTAACTGTTTTTGAGCCTGGTGGTCCTGGTGTGGGTGCTACGTAGCCTCCTCCCTAAGGGGAGTGGGATAAGCAGTCCACGAGCAGGGTGGGTGGCACCTTTCTGTATAGGTGTCCTTGACGGTGGGTAGGCTGACACCAGTAACTGTCTCTTTATTCTTGCCCCAATCACAAGCAGGAAACTTCCAATCCATTTACAATGATTTTACATTTTCCACATGGGCAGAATTCCAGAATATTCTCTGTCAAACTAAAAGGTTCTATGTGGAAATCACTACTAAGTGAGTCAAAATTTTAAAAAAAACATGCCTCAGACTGCATCTCGTACCTCGCGACCAATAGCACAGACCTGAGTCGAGGCCTGAAACCTGGACCTCAGAGCCCGGAGGTCACATTCCAACCCTTACTATCAAGCTGTAGCTGTCACACCAGGAGTAGGACACGTTCAGATTCACATGTACAGTGCATGGAAACATATAGTGAAATGTCTGGTTTGCGTTAAGACATAGGAGCAAATTAGGCCATTCAGCCCATTGAGTCCACTCTGCCATCCATCATGGTTGATTTATTATTCCACTCAACCCCATTCTCCTGCCTTCTCTCCATAACTTTCGACATCCTGACCAAACAAAAATCTATCAACCTTTGCTGCAAATATGCTCAATGACTTGGCCTCCACAGCTGTCTGTGACAATGAATTCCATAGATTCACCACCCTCTGGCTAAAGAAATTCTTCTTCATCTGTTCTAAATGGAGCTCACTCTATTCTGAGCCTGTGTCCTCTGGTCTTAGACTCCCTACTATATGAAACATCCTCTCCACATCCACTCGATATCAGACATTTAATATCCAATAGGTTTCAATGAGATTTCCTCTTATTCTTCTAAACTCCAGTGAGTACAGGCCCAGAGCCATCAAATGCTCCCCATTTTTTAACCCTTTCATTCCCAGAATCCTCAGGGGCTTCTCCAATGCTAGCAATCCTGAGTTCAGCATGTAAGTGCCATTACAAAGAAAGAACAGCACCTCTACTTTCCCAAAAGTCAATGAAGATTCAGAGTGTCATCTAACCTTTTTTAGATGAGCATTGGTGAAAATATTTACTGGTAATAGAGCTTTGACCAATGGCCAAACCAGACATGGGAGGTTTGGAGAGGAGGATAAAAGGCAGGCATGATTCGTGGCAGTGTAATAGAGCTTTGACCAGTGGTCAATCAGCGTTTGGGATTGATAAGTGAGAGCAAATTAGAGAAAGGCATGGCAAGCACAGTGGAAAGAGGCAGAGTGGTGATCTTAATGCTTTAGCTCTTCGAGGCTTCAGAGAAGAGAGGCTTCACTCCGAGAAAGCAAAGCAAAGAAAAGCTCGTTCTTTCCTTCTCCTCTTTATATCGGCTCAATTAGGACAGTGGAGGTGATAGGTAGGTAGTGCAATGCTCCTCTTGCAGGATGTGGGAAGGCAGGGCGACCTCCAGTGTCCCTGACGACAACAACTGTGAGAAGTGCTTCCAGCTGTAGCTTCTAACAATCCACTTTGAAGAGCTGGAGATGGAACTGGACGAACTCTGGATCATTCGGAGGCTGTAAGGCTGATAGATAGGACATACAGAGAGGTAATTACACCCAGGATGCAGAACTCAGGAAACTGGGTGACAGTCAGGAAAGGGAAAGGGGTTAATACCCCTGTGACCATCCCCCTCAACCACAGGGAAATCACTTTGGATACTGTCGGGGGTGATGACCTAACAGACAAAAGTCACAGTGTGACTCGGAAGGGAAGGAAGAGGCACACTGGGGTGATATGGGATTTGTTAGTTAGGGGAACGGACAGGAGGTTCTGTGGGCAAGAAGGAGATTCCCGGATGGCAAGTTGCCTCCTGAGTGCCCGAGTCTGGCTATCTCAGACTGAGACCTCAGAGGAAGAGTAAACAGTCCATGTAGGTACCAATGACCTGGGCAGGACGAGTGACGAGGTTCTCCATAGGGAGTTAGGTGCTAAGTTAAAGGGCAAGGCCTCCAGGGCTGTGATCTCAGGATTGCTACCCGTACCACGTTAGTGAGACCAGAACTAAGAAGATTAGAATCAGAATCAAAATCAGGTTTATTACAACTGGCATGTGACATGAAATTTGTGAACTTAGCAGCAGCAGTTCAATGCAATACATAATCTAGCAGAGAAAAAAAATGAATAAAACTAAAAAATAATAATAAATAAACAAGTAAATCAATTATGTATATTGAATAGATTTTCAAAAATGTGCAAAAACAGAAATACTGTATATTGAAACAAAAGTGAGGTAGTATTCGTAGGTTCAATGTCCATTTAGGAATCAGATGGCAGAGGGGAAGTAGCTGTTCCTGAATCACTGAGTGTGTGCCTTCAGGCTTCTGTACCTCCTACCTGATGGTAACAGTGAGAAAGGGGCATGCCTTGGGTTCTGGAGGTCCTTAATAATGGAAACTGTCTTTCTGAGACACCGCTCCCTAAAGATGTCCTGGGTACTTTGTAGGCTAGTGCTCAAGATGGAACTGACTAGATTTACAACCTTCTGTAGCTTATTTCGGTCCTGTGCAGTAGCCCCTCCATACCAGACAGTGATGCAGCCTGTCAGAATGCTCTCCATGGTACAACTACAGAAGTAGTGGCATGCATTTGTTGACATGCCAAATCTCTTCAAACTCCTAATAAAGTATAGCCGCTGTCTTGCCTTCTTTATAACTACATTGATATGTTGGGACCAGGTTAGATCCTCAGAGATCTTGACACCCAGGAACTTGAGGCTGCTCAGTCTCTCCACTTCTGAACCCTTCTGGTTGTATCATCAGCAAATTTGTAGATGGTGTTTGAGCTATGCCTAGCCACACAGTCATGTGTATATAGAGAGTAGAGCAGTGGGCTAAGCACACACCCCTGAGGTGCACCAGTGTTGATCATCAGAGGAGGAGATGTTATCACCAATCCGCACAGACTGTGGTCTTCTGGTTAGGAAGCTGAGGATCCAATTACAGAGGGAGGTACAGAGGCCCAGGTTCTGCAACTCAATCAGGGCTGTGTGAATGATGGTATTAAATGCTGAGCTATAGTCGATGGGTATTTGTATTGTCCAGGTGGTCTAAAGCCGTGTGGAGAGTTATTGAGATTGCTTCTGTCGTTGACCTATTGTGGCAATAAGCAAATTGCAAGGGGTCTGGGTCCTTGCTGAGGCAAAAGTTCAGTCTTGTCTTGACCAACCTTTCAAACCATTTCATCACTGTAGACGTGAGTGCTACTGGGCGATAGTCACTAAGGCAGCTCACATTATTCTTCTTAGGCTCTGGTATAATTGTTGCTTTTTTGAAGCAAGTGGGAACTTCCACCCGTAGCATTGAGAGGTTGAAAATGTCCTTGAGTACTCCTGCTAGTTGGTTGGCACAGGTTTTCAGAACCTTACCAGGTACTTCATCGGGACCTTCTGCCTTGTGAGGGTTCACTCTCTTTAAAGACAGCCCAACATCTGAGACAGAGATCACAGGGTCATCAGGTGATCTTCACAGCTGTAGTTGTGTTCTCCCTTTCAAAGTGGGCATAGGAGGTGTTGAGTTCATCTGGTAGTGAAGCATCGCTGCCATTCATGCTATTGGGTTTCGCTTTGTAGGAAATAATGTCTTGCAGACCCTGCCAGAGTTGTCGTGCATCTGATGTCACCTCCAGTTTAAAACATGGGTAAGGAGTTGGTGCAGGAGAACATAAGATTTTTGAATTATTTGCCACTCTTCCAAGGAAGGTAGGACATGTACGGAAGGGACAATTTGCACCTGAACTGGAGGGGGACTATTACCCTAGCAGGAAGGTTTGTTAATCCTGCACGATGAGTTTTCAACTAGATTTGTGGGGGGATGGGAGCCAGAGTGGGAACAGTTAGTGGAGAGGTTGTGGAGGGTTAGGGTTAGGGTTAATGTAGACAGACATGACAGATGGAGAAGAGGGTGGGAACCAGTGGGAACAGTTAGTGGAGAGGTTGTGCAGGCAGATGTTGGACAGACCTCAGACAAAGTTAGGAATTGAAAGGTTGAGCAAGGTGTGACAAAATCGATAAGGGTGAATACAGGACTGAAGGTGTTGTATCTGAATGCGTGCAGTATATAGAATAACATAGATGAACTTGTAGCACAGCTGCAAATTGGCAGATATGATGTTCTGGACATCACAGAGTCATGGCTGAAAGATTATAGTTGGGAGCTTAATACCCAAGGATACACATTGAATTGAAAGGGTAGGCTGGAAGGCAGAGAAGGTGGTGTGGCTCTGTTGGTAAAAAATGAAATCAAATCATTCGAAAGAGCTGACATAGGGTCTGAAGGTGTTAAATCATTGTGGATGGAGCTAAGGGACTGCAAGGGTAAAAAGACCCTGATGGGAATTGTATACAGTACCCCAAATAGTAGTAAGGTTGTGGCCTATAAATTACAATGGGAGATAGAAATTGCATGCCACAAGGGCAATGTTACAATAGTCATGGGGGATTTCAATATGCAGATAGATGGGGAATATCAGTTTGGTGCTGGATTCTGGGAGGGGGATTTTCTAGAGTACCTACGAGATGGTTTTTCAGAGCTGCTTGTGCTGGAGCCCACTAGAAGATCAGCTATTCTGGCTTGGATGTTGTGCAATGAACTAGAATTGATTAGAGAGCTTAATAATGTAAAAGAACTCTTAGGGACAAGTGATCACAATATGATGAAATTCACACTGAAATTTGAGAAGGAGAAGCTAAAGTCAGATGTATCAGTGTTACAGTGGAGTAAAGGGGATTACAGAGGCTTGAGAGAGGAGTTGGTCAGAATTGGTTGGAAAAGAACACTGGCAGGGATGATGGGAGAGCAGCAAAGTCTGGAATTTCTGGAAGCAATTCAGAAGACACAGGATATATACATCCCAAAGCGGAGAAAAGATTCTAAAGGAATGGTAACAGAACCATGGCTAACAAGAGAAGTCAAAACCAATATAAAGACCAAAGAGAAAGCATATAATAGAGCAAAAATTAGTGTGAGGTTAGAGGATTAAGACGCTTATAAAAACCAACAGAAGGCAACTAAAAAGTCATTAAAAAGGTAAAGGTGGAATACAAAAATAAGCTAGCCAATAATATTAAAGAGGACACCAAAAGTTTCTTCAGATACAGTATGTGTAAAAAAGAGGTAAGAGTGGACATCGATGCTGGAGAAGTAGTAATGGGGGACAATGAAATAATGGATAAACTGAGTAAGTATTTTGCATCAATCTTCACTGTAGAAGACACTGACAGCATGGTTGAAGTTCCAGGTGTCAGGGGTCATGAAGTGTGTGAAGTTACCATGACTAAAGAGATTGTTCTTGGGAAACTGAAAGGTCTGAAAAGTAAGTTACCTGGACCAGATGATGTACACCCCAGAGTTTCGAAAGAGGCGGCTGAAGAGATCATGGAGGCATTAGTAATGATCTTTTAAGAATCACTAGATTCTGGAGTGGTTTTGGAAGACTGGAAAATTGCAAATGTCACTCCACTCTTCAAGAAGGTAGAGAGGCAGAAGAAAGTAAACTATAGGCCAATTAGTCTGACCTAAATCTTTGGGAAGATGTTGGAAGTGAATATTAAGGATGAGGTCTCAGGCTACTTGGAGGCTCATGATAAAATAGGCTGTCGTCGGCATGGTTTCCTCAAGGGAAAATCTTACCTGATGAATCTATGGAATGCTTTGAAGAAGTAACAAGCAGGATAGACAAAGGAGAATCAATTGATGTTTCTTACTTGGATTTTCAGAAGGTCTTTGACAAGGTGCCCCACATGAAGCTGCTGAACAAGCTACAACCCCACGATATTGCAGGAAAGATTCCAGCACGGGTTCTAATGCCTGACTGTCAGGAGGCAAAGAGCAGGACGAATGGGAACCTTTTCAAACTGCTGCCGGTGACTAGTGGTGTTCCACAGGGGTCTGTGTTAGAACTGATACTTTTTATGTTATATGTCAATGATTTGGATGATGGAATTGATGGCTTTGTTGCAAAATTTGCATACGATACGAAGATTGGTGGAGGGGCAGGTAGTTTTGAGGAAGTAGAGAGACTAAAGGACTTAGATTTAGGGGATTAGGCAAAGAAATGGCAGATGGAATACAGTGTCAGGAAATGTATGGTCATGCACTTTGGTGTAAGAAGTGAAAAGGTTGACTATTTTATCAATAGAGAGAAATTACAAAAAAACTGAGGTGCAAAGGGACTTGGGAGTCCTTGTGCAAGATTCCCTAGAGGTTAATTTGCAGGTTGAGTCAGTGGTGAGGATGGCAAATGCAATGTTAGCATTCATTTCAGGAGGACAAGAATATAAAAGCAAGGAAGTAATGTGAGACTTTATAAAGCAGTGTATGAGGCTTCAATTAGAGTAGTTTTGGGCCCCTAATCTAAGAAAGGATGTGCTGGAACTGGAGAGGTTCGAAGAAGGTTCATGAATATGATTCCAGGATTGAATGGCTTGTCATATGAAGAGCATTTGATGGCTCTGGGCCTGTGTTCACTGGAATTCAGAAGAATGAGAGGTGACCTCACTGAAACCTATCGAATGGTGAAAGGCCTCGATAGAGTAGATGTGGAAAGGATGTTTCCTATGGTGGAAGAGTCTAAGATCAGAGGACACAGTCTCAGAATACAGGGGCATACCTTTAGAACGGACATGTAGAGGAATTTCTTTAGCCTAAAATGGTGAATTTATGGAATTTTGTGCCACATGCAGCTGTGGAAGCCAAGTCTTTATGTATACTTAAGGTAGAAGTTGATCGATTCTTGATTGGTCAAGGCACGAGGAGAAACAGGGAGAAGACAGGATATTGGGACTGAAAGGAAAATTGGATCAGCCATGGTGAAATGGCGGAGAAGGTGCAATAAGTCAAATGGCCTAATTCTGCTCCTATATCTCATTGTCTTATGGTTGCATCAAGGCCTGATATCGTAACACCAATGCCCCGAACGAAAAGCCTACAAAATGTAGTGGATATGGCCCAGTCCATCACGGATTAAGCCCTCTGCACCATTGATCACATCTACATGGAGCACTGTAGCAGGAAAGAAGCATTCATCATTAAAGACCCACCATCCAGGCCATGCTCTCTTCTCACTGAGGTAGAGGAGCCTCAGGACACTCACCACCAAGTTCAGGTACAGTTATTACCCCTCAACCATCAGGCTTTTGAACCAGAGGGGGTAACTTCACTCACCTCATCACTGAACAATTACAATGTATGAACTCACTTTCAACGGCTCTTCATTTCATGTTTTTGTTACTTATTGCTTATTTATTTATTATAATCTCAGTTGATTTTACTTTAATAATAAATTCACTTTGAATTTTGAAGTGTAATCCTGCTATTAAACAAATGAGAAAGAATATAGGAAACTACAAATTGGTCATCCCAATATCAGTAATAGGGAATTTAATATGATTTATTATAAAGAATATGATAACAGGGCACAAAGAAAAAATCTCTTGGAAAAGGGAATCACCTAGATTTAGAAAACTGTTTGAAAAACCAGCCGGTCGAATTGATCAGACAGAACTAGTGGAAATGGTGCATTTACATTTTTAGAAAGGTCTTTGAAGAAGTGCCACATAAGAGCAAATCTAAACCCCAATGGATTGAAAATTGGTTAACAGACAGGAAACTGAGTTGGAATAAATGAGATATCCCTGGGAATCAGGCAGTAACGAGATATCACTGATTGATACGTTGATGGGTTTGATGAGGGAACCATATTTAACATTCCTAAACTTGCTATTGAGAGAAAGACAGTTAGAATGATATGTTCTCAAGAGGACACAAAGAAGCTCTAAGCAACTTAGACAAGTTAAGTGACAGAGCAAATTCATTGGGTTTACGAGGGGTGATTGTTAAGTTCATGGCCTAGGATAGAAGGAGTCAATTTTAGAAAACCTAGCACATTTATTTTTCAACATAGTCCCCTCCTACATTTACACACTTAGTCCAGTGCTCATGGAGCATACGGATCTTCAACCTCCAAAAAGTGTCCACAGCAGGGGTGATTCATAAGTTCGTGGCCTAAGGTAGAAGGAGATGAGTTATACAGATCTCGTTAAATGCACATGCAGTTCAACTCTTTGAGTGATTATACAGAAAGTTTGAAGTTATTAACTCATCAGGGTGATTGATAAGGTTGTAGCCTAAGGTAGAAGAAGATGATCATCTGTAAGCGCACACTCTTCGTCATTTCATCCATCAACACACACTCTTCCTCAGATCATCTCTAAACACACACTCTTACTCACATCATCCATAAACACAAACTCTTCCTCAGATCATCCATCAACACACACTCTTCCTCAGATCATCTCTAAACACACACTCTTACTCACATCATCCATAAACACAAACTCTTCCTCAGATCATCCATAAACACACGCTCTTCGTTGACCATCCACAGAGACACGCTCTTCATCACATCATCCATAAACACACACTGTTACTCAGGTCACCCATAAACACAAACTTTTCATCAGATCATCCATAAACACACACTCTTCTTCAGATCATTTCAAAACACACACTCTCCCTCATTTCATCCATTAACACACAGTCTTCCTCGGATCATCTCTAAACACACACTCTTCCTCAGATCATCCATTAACACACCCTCTTCCTCATTTCATCACTAAACACACCCTCTTCCTCATTTCATCTCTAAACACACACTCTTCCTCATTTCATCTCTAAACACACGCTCTTCCTCATTTCATCTCTAAACACACGCTCTTCCTCATTTCATCTCTAAACACACACTCTTCCTCATTTCATCTCTAAACACACACTCTTCCTCAGATCATCACTAAACACACGCTCTTCCTCATTTCATCTCTAAACACACACTCTTCCTCAGATCATCACTAAACACACGCTCTTCCTCATTTCATCTCTAAACACACGCTCTTCCTCATTTCATCTCTAAACACACGCTCTTCCTCATTTCATCTCTAAACACATGCTCTTCCTCATTTCATCTCTAAACACACGCTCTTCCACAGATCATCCATAAACACATGCTCTTCCTCATTTCATCACTAAGCACACGCTCTTCCTCATTTCATCTCTAAACACACGCTCTTCCACAGATCATCCATAAACACATGCTCTTCCTCAGATCATCCAGAGCCACTCGTTCTTCCTCAGATCATCTCTAAGCACACACTCTTACTCAGATCATCCATAAACACACACTCTTCCTAATTTCATCAATAAACATGTGCTCTTCCTCAGATCATCCACAGCCACTCGTTGTTCCTCACATCATCCATAAACACACGGACTTCCTCAGATCATCTCTAAACACATGCTCTTCCTCATTTCATCACTAAGCACACGCTCTTCCTCAGATCATCCATAAACACAGGCTTTTCCTTGATCATCCATTAGCACACCCTCTTCCTCATTTCATCACTAAACACACGCTCTTCCTCAGGTAACCTCTAAACACAGTTGCATAGCAGTTGTGAGAAGTATCGGAGCAGTTCAATTCTGGTGCCGTCTGTACAGATCCTGTACATCCTCTCCATGACCTCACCGGTTTCCTCTCACAGTGCAAAGTCATACCAGTTAGTAAATAATTGTAAATTGTCTTGTGATTTGGCTATAGTGAAATACGGGATTGCCGGCCAGCATGGTTTGTTGTGCCAGAGACCCTGTTCCCTGGGTACCTACACATCTAAGTAAATGAATAAGCACCACTGCTGACCCTAAAACTATGCTGTTTTGTTTTAGACACCTAGATTAGTCAAGTTATCAAGATGTATATCCACGTACATATGCCCCTGATAATTATAGACAGCTCTGTCAGGTTCCCCTCAGCCTCTACTTCTCCAAGGAAAGAAAACAAGGCTTACCTATCCAGCCTTCCAACATCAAGTCGAATTTACAGCTACCTTTGCTCCAGCTGCTGCTAAAGCCAGGATCTTCCAGTGGCCAGTCATTTTAGTTCTGCTTCCCATGTCTATCTGTAGCTAAACTGAGGTTAGATGCATGTTGTCCAGGGTCTCCCAGTGGCCAGCCATTTCAATTTCACTTCCCATGTCTATCTGTAACCAAGCTGGGGTTATATGCAGATGGTCCAGGATCTCATGTGCAAGTTGTGTGGCTGTTAGACACTACATCATGTTTAGAGCAAACAGTTTTTAAATAGCATCAGTTGTGTGTTTGTGTTTAAAAGGCAGCAAATTTGTCACTGATAATTGGCAAATAATAAACAGTAAACAATTCAGAATTGCTTTGTTCACTGAAGTTTTAAGCATTCAGGCTTAGAGTTACCAGAAACTGCCAGGAATGAAAATGAAATTATTTCCCTGCTTTAACAAGTTAGGAACTATGAAGAATTTGAAGGTATCGACAATCATCTTGAATGTTACAATGAAAATGAAGATTTGGAGAATGCAATTGTCAGAAGCATTGTAAGATAGCAGTCCATTATCTGCACACAGTATCTGCACAGATTTTGTTCATTTACAGTCAATCAAAAGAACACGGCAGCGTAAAATGAATGAATTGCTCCGTCAATAACTATTAGGAACCTGAATAAATATAAATACATGAGAAAGCTTATATACATTGATTGTATATCCATAAGATGACAGAGTCTGTACATAAGGTGACTGACAGGAAATGATAATGTAGTAGTGGTTGGGGGTTTGGGGATGGGTTAGTGGGTGGAGGTGTTGATCAGCCTTACTGCTTAGGAAAAGTAACTGTGTTTGAGTCTGGTGGTCCTGGTGTGTAGCCTCTTCCCTGATGGGAGAGGGACAAACAGTCCATGAGCAGGGTGGCTGGGATTCTTCCTGATGGTACTGGTTACTGTTCGAGTCTGGTGGTCCAGGCGTGGACGCTATGTAGCCTCTTCCCTGATGGGAGAGGGACAAACAGTCCATGAGCAGGGTAGGTGGGATCCTTCATGATGTCACAGGCTCTTTTCTGGCACCTTTCTGTGCATATGATCACTGACTCCCCACCAGCTCTCCCCCCAAATTTTGTCTATTAAGTAAAAGTGAAAATGTATGAGAAGTATTCACTTAACCTTTGCCCTCTGGTTCCACGTATAGTGTCATTTTGATCACTAATAGACCCTATTCTTACCCTAGTTACTTTGCCCTTACTATTCATATAAAACGCTTTGGGGCCTTTCTTAATCTTGTCTGCCAGTGATATTTTCTGTCCTCTCTTTGCTCTATTAATTTATTTCTATACTTAACCCCTATGTTTTTTCCTTTCTTTATGCAACCTTCAATATCACTCCATATCAAATGAAACAATCACATCAAAACCCCAGTGGAAAAGGTGAAAATACGTTGAAAAAAGAGAAGAAACAGAAAGGATGTCACCCTGAATGGATGCAGGGTAATTTACTGAGAGGTGCAGACCACAGAAAGGATCGCCAAAGTTCCCACTCCTTGTAAGATACAGGAGAGCTCCCGAAGGAACAGAACATGGCAAATGTGACATTCTTCTTCATTACGGAGTGTAAGGAAATTCCAGGAAACTACAGGACAGCCTGCTTAACCTTGTAGAAATAATGATTTGGGGAAAGATTAATAAGCACTTGGTCAAGTGTGATTTGATAGAGTCAGTGCGGATTTGTTAAAGAACAATTGCCTTTATTTAAAGATTAGGAATTTTTTGAGTAATTAACAGAAAAGGTTTTCGATGATATTGTAGATGATGTCTGCACAGATATTCATGTGCTGAGTAAGGTCTGACACAAAAGGCTAGATGGTAAAACTGAGATTCGTGGAATGAAAGGGTGGCACCATGGATGGGAAATTAGCTTCAGGGTAGAAAACAGAGCAAAGCGAAGGCTTTTCTTCTCATCTAAGGATAATGGACAATGATATCCCCAGGGATCAATGCTGGCACTGCAGATTCCTTGGTATTTTGTAAAGATATGGATGCACTGGCTAAAATTTCCAGATGTGCAGATGAGTGTTGTCAGTGAGGACAGTAAGAGTATAAGATGCCACAGAGCAAAATCAGAGTAAAATAATTATCAGAGTAGTTATATATCACCATATAAGATTGAATCACCATATGAGATTCATTTCCATGCAGACATTTACCGAAAAATAAAGAAATAAAATTGACAAATAACAAAGAATACTGTGAAATGTGTGGAAACAACAGACCTAATGGCAAAGGAACAGAGGAACCTGTGTGTTCATGGGTCATATGCTCCTTGCTCCAACTCACCCACACTGACAGCTTGCCTACCTGTCTACCTGCACTTGGCTCATCTCCCCCTCAGCCTGTCCTAGCCATGTACCTGTCAGAATATGTTTAAACCTTGCTCCTGTAGCTCGCTGAACATACTCACCTCCCTTTGTGCGGAAAAGGTGGGTCTTCAAGCTCCTTTTCAGCTTTCTCCCCTCACTGTAAACCTACGCCCTGTAGTTTTAGATCCTCTATTCTGAAAAAAATTCACCATTTCTATTCTCCCTCCCCCATGATTTTATAAATCTCCATAACATCACCCCTTAGCCTCCTGTATTCTGGGCAAAGTAGCAACAACCTAGGCAGTCTCTCCTTTGAACTCAAGCCCTCCAGGCCTGGTGACATTCACGTGAATCGTTTCTGAAATGTAATGACATCCTTCCTTTTGCTGAGAGAACAGAACTGCATACGTACCCCAAGTGTGGTCTCACCAACATCTCGTATACTTCCAACAAGATGCACCAACGCCTGCACCTAGTCCCTTCTCTGCCCCTCTGTCCACCCGTGTTGCCACTTCCAACAAGATGCACCAGCTCCTGCACCTAGTCCCTTCTCTGCCCCTCTGTCCACCCGTGTTGCCACTTCCAACAAGATGCACCAGCTCCTGCACCTAGTCCCTTTTCTGCCCCCATCTACCCGTGTTGCCACTTCCAACAAGATGCACCAACTCCTGCACCTAGTCCCTTCTCTGCCCCCATCTACCCGTGTTGCCACTTCCAACAAGATGCACCAACTCCTGCACCTAGTCCCTTCTCTGTCCCCATCTACCCGTGTTGCCACTTCCAACAAGATGCACCAACTCCTGCACCTAGTCCCTTCTCTGCCCCCATCTACCCGTGTTGCCACTTCCAACAAGATGCACCAACTCCTGCACCTAGTCCCTTCTCTGCCCCCATCTACCCGTGTTGCCACTTCCAACAAGATGCACCAACTCCTGCACCTAGTCCCTTCTCTGCCCCCATCTACCCGTGTTGCCACTTCCAACAAGATGCACCAACTCCTGCACCTAGTCCCTTCTCTGCCCCCATCTACCCGTGTTGCCACTTCCAACAAGATGCACCAACTCCTGCACCTAGTCCCTTCTCTGCCCCCATCTACCCGTGTTGCCACTTCCAACAAGATGCACCAACTCCTGCACCTAGTCCCTTCTCTGCCCCCATCTACCCGTGTTGCCACTTCCAACAAGATGCACCAGCTCCTGCACCTAGTCCCTTCTCTGCCCCTCTGTCTACCCGTGTTGCCACTTCCAACAAGATGCACCAACTCCTGCACCCAGTCCCTTCTCTGCCCCTCTGTCTACCCGTGTTGCCACTTCCAACAAGATGCACCAACTCCTGCACCTAGTCCCTTCTCTGCCCCCATCTACCCGTGTTGCCACTTCCAACAAGATGCAACAACTCCTGCACCTAGTCCCTTCTCTGCCCCCATCTACCCGTGTTGCCACTTCCAACAAGATGCACCAACTCCTGCACCTAGTCCCTTCTCTGCCCCTCTGTCTACCCGTGTTGCCACTTCCAACAAGATGCACCAACTCCTGCACCTAGTCCCTTCTCTGCCCCCATCTACCCGTGTTGCCACTTCCAACAAGATGCACCAACTCCTGCACCTAGTCCCTTCTCTGCCCCTCTGTCTACCCGTGTTGCCACTTCCAACAAGATGCACCAACTCCTGCACCTAGTCCCTTCTCTGCCCCCATCTACCCGTGTTGCCACTTTCAAGGAACTAGTTCTCTCTGTTTTACTGCACTCTGCAAAGCCCTGCTATTTCCTATATAAGACTTACACTGCTTTAACTTCCCAAAATCCAACACTGCACATCCATTTCCTCGCCCACTTTTTCAGTTGATCTAGATCCTGCTGTAATCTTAGATAAATTTCTTCACTGTCCATAATATTTATTAACCATGCAGCTATAATCTCATCCAAACTGTTAATATAGCTGGCCCAGTACCAATCCTGACAAAGCCCTATCAGTCTGACTCACTCAAATAAGCCAGTTCTGTAAATATTGGCTAGCTCACCCTGAATGTATAAAAATCTCTGAAAATTGTAAGTGTGCAATGAAGCATAGGGGATCTTGAGATTCACAATAGGATGATAGAAAGGTCGAGAGGTGAGTTGACAGTGTATAAGATCAGGGTGTACGGCCATTCCCATCTGCATCTAGGGGACAGTGATCTGCATTTTCTGTGCAGAAGATGTAAAGATAATGTCAGGAGAAGCACTTGAGCAGGGTGGTTATTATGGAATTTACTGCTGGTGAGGAGATGTGGGAGAGAACAATCTGAAAGGGGCAGGAGAATGGAACCGTTAGTTTAAGCGGAAGCTAGGCCCAAAGTACTCATGCGTAACATTCCATCCTTCTATAATCCTAATGAAAGATGGTGCTTGTCTGTCGCATCTGAGTGATAACAGGAAACATTTTAGAGTGGAAAAGCCATTGCACTGCTCTTGAATTCAGATGCCTGAATCCAGTGGAACGAGGAGTCACAACTGGGGTCTTCCTTAGTTGGCAGTGGATGACTATGATGTCCTCCGTGCCTTGTCATGCCCTTCGCTCTCCACGGTTGCAGGCAACCTTCCTGGCCATTGTCTCCACTGAAGGTCTCGGGAGCTGGATTCACACGATAGGACAGGCATCTCCCTTTCTCACTCTGGCTCTCCTCACCTACCTGTACTAGTGTAATGAGAGCTGCACACCCCAGGTAGCTGAAAAGCACCCATATCATCGCCTGATATGGAAACAGCAATACCCTTGAATGGAAAATGTGAAACCCTCCCCATTATTAAACATATCCACATGGAGTGGTGTCAAACAAGACCAATATCCATCATCAGGGACCCCAGCACCCAGGCCGAGCTCCCTTCTCACTGCTGTCATCAGGGACCCCAGCAACCAGGCCGAGCTCCCTTCTCACTGCTGTCATCAGGGACCCCAGCACCCAGGCCGAGCTCCCTTCTCACTGCTGTCATCAGGGACCCCAGCACCCAGGCCGAGCTCCCTTCTCACTGCTGTCATCAGGGACCCCAGCACCCAGGCCGAGCTCCCTTCTCACTGCTGTCATCAGGGACCCCAGCACCCAGGCCGAGCTCCCTTCTCACTGCTGTCATCAGGGACCCCAGCACCCAGGCCGAGCTCCCTTCTCACTGCTGTCATCAGGGACCCCAGCACCCAGGCCCAGCTCCCTTCTCACTGCTGTCATCAGGGACCCCAGCACCCAGGACCAGCTCCCTTCTCACTGCTGTCATCAGGGACCCCAGCACCCAGGCCCAGCTCCCTTCTCACTGCTGTCATCAGGGACCCCAGCATCCAGGCCCAGCTCCCTTCTCACTGCTGTCATCAGGGACCCCAGCACCCAGGCCGAGCTCCCTTCTCACTGCTGTCATCAGGGACCCCAGCAACCAGGCCGAGCTCCCTTCTCACTGCTGTCATCAGGGACCCCAGCACCCAGGCCCAGCTCCCTTCTCACTGCTGTCATCAGGGACCCCAGCACCCAGGCCGAGCTCCCTTCTCACTGCTGTCATCAGGGACCCCAGCACCCAGGCCCAGCTCCCTTCTCACTGCTGTCATCAGGGACCCCAGCACCCAGGCCACACTCCCTTCTCACTGCTGCCATCTGCAGAAGCCTCAGGACCCAGGCCGAGCTCTCTGCTCACTGCTGTCATCAGGGTCCCCAGCACCCAGGCCGAGCTCCCTTCTCACTGCTGTCATCAGGGACCCCAGCACCCAGGCCGAGCTCCCTTCTCACTGCTGTCATCAGGGACCCCAGCACCCAGGCCCAGCTCTCTGCTCACTGCTGTCATCAGGGACCCCAGCACCCAGGCCGAGCTCTCTTCTCACTGCTGTCCTCAGGGACCCCAGCACCCAGGCCGAGCTCCCTTCTCACTGCTGTCATCAGGGACCCCAGCACCCAGGCCGAGCTCCCTTCTTACTGCTGTCATCAGGGACCCCAGCACCCAGGCCCAGCTCTCTGCTCACTGCTGTCATCAGGGACCCCAGCACCCAGGCCGAGCTCTCTTCTCACTGCTGTCCTCAGGGACCCCAGCACCCAGGCCGAGCTCCCTTCTTACTGCTGTCATCAGGGACCCCAGCACCCAGGCCACACTCCCTTCTCACTGCTGTCATCAGGGACCCCCAGCACCCAGGCCACACTCCCTTCTCACTGCTGTCATCAGGGACCCCAGCACCCAGGCCACACTCCCTTCTCACTGCTGTCATCAGGGACCCCAGCACCCAGGCCGAGCTCCCTTCTTACTGCTGTCATCAGGGACCCCAGCACCCAGGCCACACTCCCTTCTCACTGCTGTCATCAGGGACCCCAGCACCCAGGCCCAGCTCCCTTCTCACTGCTGTCATCAGGGACCCCAGCACCCAGGCCACACTCCCTTCTCACTGCTGCCATCTGCAGAAGCCTCAGGACCCAGGCCGAGCTCTCTGCTCACTGCTGTCATCAGGGACCCCAGCACCCAGGCCCAGCTCCCTTCTCACTGCTGTCATCAGGGACCCCAGCACCCAGGCCACACTCCCTTCTCACTGCTGCCATCTGCAGAAGCCTCAGGACCCAGGCCGAGCTCCCTTCTTACTGCTGTCATCAGGGACCCCAGCACCCAGGCCACACTCCCTTCTCACTGCTGTCATCAGGGACCCCAGCACCCAGGCCGAGCTCCCTTCTTACTGCTGTCATCAGGGACCCCAGCACCCAGGCCACACTCCCTTCTCACTGCTGTCATCAGGGACCCCAGCACCCAGGCCCAGCTCCCTTCTCACTGCTGTCATCAGGGACCCCAGCACCCAGGCCGAGCTCCCTTCTCACTGCTGTCATCAGGGACCCCAGCACCCAGGCCCAGCTCCCTTCTCACTGCTGTCATCAGGGACCCCAGCACCCAGGCCACACTCCCTTCTCACTGCTGCCATCTGCAGAAGCCTCAGGACCCACTCCACCAGGTTCAGGAATAGTTCTTACACCTCTTCCATTAGGCTCTTGAACTTTGCTCGTCCCATCAGTGAACTATTCCCACAAGCTGTAGAATCACTTTCAAGCACTCTTCATCTTATGTTTTCAATATTTATTGCTTATCTATTTATTATTGTTTTTCTCTTTGTATTTGCATAGTTTGTTGCACTTTGGTTGTTTGTCCGGTTGGATGAGGTCTTCCATTGATTTTATTGAGTTTCTTGTATTTTCTGTGTATGCCTGCAAAAAAACGAATCTCATGGTTCTATTTGGTGACATATATGTGCTTTGATAATAAATTTACTTTGAAATTTGAGAAAATGCAAGCTGAAATGAAAGAAACAATAGAAAGGCAAAGAGGGTGGAATGAAGGAAGAGGGACCCTAATGAGATACTGCTTAATGAATGCAAAAGGAATATTTGGAGTAATTACATGCCAGTCGGTGTAGCAGCAGTGCTGTATGAAATGGAAGTGATGATGGAGTTGTGAAAGGAAGGTCATGCCTATCCAAAAACTGATATTTTTGAGTTGATAACAAGAAGTGTCAATGGGCCTAGTACACTTGATATGGTATGGAACAGAGAAGATTACAGCACAACAGGCCATTTAACCCATCATTTTACCTTCTCTCTCACATTTCCCCCCTTACTTCTTTCAACCATCGCCCTATCTCAGAACCTCTTAAATGTCCCTAATGTACCTGCCTGTACCACTGCCCCAGCAAGATGTTCCAGGCACCCCCCCCCCCCACCACTCTTTGTGCAAAAAACTCTACCTCTGACATCCCTCCAGTCACCCCCATATAAAATCAAGAGATTCTACAGATGCTGGAAATCCAGAGCAGCTCACACCGAAGGAACTCAGCAGGTCAGGCAGCATCAATGGAAATGAATAAACAGTCAACATTTCAGACTGAGACCTTCCATTAGGACTGGAAAGGAAGGGGCAAGTTGCCAGAATAACAAGGTGGAAAGGGGAAGCAGGGCTACCGAAAGGTGACAGGTGAAGCCAGGTGGGAAAGGTAAAGGGCTGAAGAAGAAGACGCACTTCCCCTCCCCTTCTCTCTTCTTCTGTTCCCCATTCTGGCCTCATCTCTTCCCCTCACCACCTATCACCTCCCCCTAGTGCCCCCCCCCCCCCACCGCCCGGCTCTCTAGGCCTCACCTATCACCTTCTAACCTGTCCTTTTCCCTCTTCCTTTTCAGTCCCAATGCAGGGTCCCAGCCCAAAATGTCAACTGTTTATTCCTCTCCATAGATGCTGCCTGACCTGCTGAATTCCTCCAGCACTACCTTAGAATTATCAGCCATTTCTGCCCTGGGAAAAAGGCACTGGCTGTCCACTCTATCCATGCCTCTTATCAGCTAAACACCTCTAACAATTTGCTCCTAACAGAGAAAAAACCATAACTTGTTCAACCTACACTCATAGGTCATGCTCTCTAATCCAGGCATTATCCTGGTGAATCTCCTTTGCACCCTCTCTAATCCAGGCAGCATCCTGGTGAATCTCCTCTGCACCCTCTCTAATCCAGGCAGCATCCTGGTGAATCTCCTCTGCACCCTCTCTAATCCAGACAGCATCCCGGTGAATCTCCTCTGCACCCTCTCTAATCCAGGCATTATCCTGGTGAATCTCCTCTGCACCCTCTCTAATCCAGGCATTATTCTGGTGAATCTCCTCTGCACCCTCTCTAATCCAGACAGCATCCTGGTGAATCTCCTCTGCACCCTCTCTAATCCAGGCAGCATCCCGGTAAATCTCCTCTGCACCCTCTCTAATCCAGGCAGCATCCTGGTAAATCTCCTCTGCACCCTCTCTAATCCAGGCAGCATCCTGGTGAATCTCCTCTGCACCCTCTCTAATCCAGGCAGCATCCTGGTGAATCTGCTCTGCACCCTCTCTAATCCAGGCAGCATCCTGGTGAATCTCCTCTGCACCCTCTCTAATCCAGACAGCATCCTGGTGAATCTCCTCTGCACCCTCTCTAATCCAGGCAGCATCCTGGTAAATCTCCCCTACTCCCTCTCTAATCCAGGCAGCATCCTGGTGTATCTGCTCTGCACGCTCTCTAATCCAGACAGCATCCTGGTGAATCTCCTCTGTACCCTCTCTAATCCAGGCAGCATCCTGGTGAATCTCCTCTGCACCCTCTCTAATCCAGGCAGCATCCTGGTGAATCTCCTCTGCACCGTCTCTAATCCAGGCAGCATCCTGGTGAATCTCCTCTGCACCCTCTCTAGTGCAGGCAGCATCCTGGTGAATCTCCTCTGCACCCTCTCTAATCCGGGCAGCATCCTGGTAAATCTCCTCTGTGCCCTCCCTGAAGCTTCCACATCCTTCCTATAACGAGAGCTGAGCACAATGTGTGGATTGTAGTAAAGCCTTTGAGCTATTACCACAATGGTTGGTTGAGAAAGTAAAATCCAATGGATCCAGGGAAAAGTGTCAAGATTAAAAATTAGCTCAGTGGAAGAAAACAAAGGGTGTGTCTAATGTGAGTTTCAGTGGCTTGAAGTTGAATGCGGTGGGATTGAAGTTGAATGCGGTGGGATTGAAGTTGAATGCGGTGGGATTGAAGTTGAATGCGGTGGGATTGAAGTTGAATGCAGTGGGATTGAAGTTGAATGCGGTGGGATTGAAGCTGAATGCGGTGGGATTGAAGTTGAATGCGGTGGGGTTGAAGTTGAATGCGGTGGGATTGAAGTTGAATGCAGTGGGATTGAAGTTGAATGCGGTGGGATTGAAGTTGAATGCGGTGGGATTGAAGCTGAATGCGGTGGGATTGAAGTTGAATGCGGTGGGATTGAAGTTGAATGCGGTGGGGTTGAAGTTGAATGCGGTGGGATTCTACAGGACTCTAAAAAGCAGTGACATTCAGTGAGCGAAGACTTTTCTCTTTGGAGTGAAGGTGGACGAGAGGTGACGATAGAGGTGTGCAAGATGATAAAAAGCATAGATAGAGTGGACAGCCAGAAACTTTTTCCCAGTGTTGAAATGTCTAATATGATGGGACATCATTTTAAGGTGTTTGGCGGAATGTATAGACGAGGGGGTGTTGTCAGAATTATAGAGAGTGGTGGTGATGGTGGCATTAAAGAGATTCTTGGATGATAGAAGATGGAGGGCTAGGTGGGAGGGAAGGGTTAGACTGATCTTGGGGTAGGTTAAAAGATTGGCACAACATCATGGTCCGAATGGCCTGTATTGTATTGTTCTATGTTCTATTCTTTAAGGTACAGACAAATGATGAAGAACTTTCCTACGATTTCAAAGTTGGTAGTGTGTTTGAGCATGTGGAAGAAGATTATCGCTGTACAGAAATATGAATGGTTTAGTTAGTGGTTAGCTTGTTAGACTAGTTTCTTTTTTTTCTAGTTTTGTTTGGGGTATAATTTTTTTTCTTCTTTTTCTGTTTTTTTTTCCATATTGTTATACCTAGTTTTCTTGTCTTGTATATATTATGTTTGTATCATGTATGATTTCAGGAGACTTAATATTTTTATACCTATTGTTTATATATCCTTTTATGTTAACTTTTAATTTTGTAATCCCAATAATAATGTATTAATTATGTATCAATTTCTGTTATCTTAATATGTTGATATTAATAAAAAGATTGAAAATGAAAAAAAAGAAATATGAATAGAGTAGTTAAGATGGATATGAAAGTAGCAAAAGAAATTCAATCCAGAGAAATAAGAAGCATATTTGCAGATGACAATAAAGGCAGGGAGTATGTGATGATTGGTAGTGAAGATGAAGAGCAGCTTGGAGTACATCTCCATGAATCCCTGGAGATAGCTGGGCAGATTGATAAGAAGATATACAGAATATTGCCCTTACTGGCCAAGGCACAGTACGCCAACACCGGGAAACCATTCCAGAACAATAATATATTCTAGTTAGATTAGTTAGAAGATAATCTAAATAATTATCACTGGACCTTGCTAAGGAGGTGATAGCATTAGCCTGGCTATGGGTGAAAGAGAGAAAGAGGGCCTTGCTTGTGTTGTTCAGCTGAGCATTGTGAACATGCTACATTGGTCCCAGAATGTGGGGTGACAGCTTGCGGGCTGCCCTCAGCACAGTCTTACATGTGTTGGTTGTTAACGTAAATGACACATTTCACAGTGTGTTTTGATGCAAGTGGTAAATAAAAAGAACCTGAATCTAAGGATATTGTCAGTTATCAGGAGAAAGTTTGAAACAAAGGGGTGTAAAAGATAAATTAGTCCAGACGTGTGAAATTGTGAGAGGTCTAGACACAGTGATCAGGAAGTATCATTTTTTCTCAGCATAAAAGGCAACTACTGGAGAATATCGATTTAAATTAATTGCTAGAAGAGTTAAAGGAGCAATGAGAAAGATGGTTTCTGATCAACAAGTGATTGGATGTGGAAATCAGGCTACAAACATATAAATAAAGTACATTAGTGACTAGCTGAAGAGCCATGAATAAACCTAATGCCCACTTTGGCTGGCACGGGCATCAAAGCACAAATGCAACGGAAATTTTTTACTGAAGTTCATATATGTCACATATACATCCTTGAGATTCATTTTCTCATGGGCATTCACAGTAAATATTCAAATAAACTCAATGGGATCAATGAAAATCCACGCCCAACAGGACAGACAACAACCAATGTGCAAACTGCACAAATACAAAAGAAAAAATAAAAATAAATAAATAACCTCTAAATATCCAGACTGTGAGGTGACGAGTCCTTGAAAACGAGTCCATAATTTGTGGTGACAGTTGTCGTGTTTTTCTGCGCCTCCAAGTGTCAAAAGGCACTGTCAGGCAGAGCACTTTGTGAGCATGGGTATGCAGCTGACTGGGGACAGATCGGGTAATGCAGCCTCTGGGAATACCAAACTGGAAAGTTTGAATCATTTGGTGAGTTCACGGTGAGAGGAAAAAGATGTTAGCCAAATCGGAGAAATTAAGATGATGGGAATAACAATGTATGCATGTATCTTGGAAAACTGTAAGAATAGTTGTGATCAACACACACACAAGATGCTGGAGGAACCCAGCAGGCCAGGCAGCATCAATGGAAATGAATAAATGGTCAACGTTTCAGGCCAAGACACCTCATCAGGACTGGAAAGGAAGGGGAGGGATGCAGAATAAGAAGGTGCGGGGTGGGGGGGGGGAAGGAGGAGAGGCTAGAAGGTGATACGTGGGTGGAAAAGGAGGAGTTGAAGGAGGAACTGTGAAGTGATAGGTGGAAAAGGCAAAGGGCTGAAGAAGGGATCTGATCTGATGGGAGAGGAGAGGGGACCATGGGAGGAAGGGAAAGAGGAGGAAGGGAAAGAGGAGGCAGGGCGGCCCTTGAGGTGACAGGCAGGTGAGGAGAAGAGGTAAGAGGCCAGAATGGGAACAGAAGAGGGAAGGGGTGGTAAGATCACTGGAGGGAGAAATCGCTGTTTTGGCAGAATAGTTGTGATTTTGTTTGTTGGCAGCTGCTGAGCTGTTTCATTCTCATCAACAGCTGCAATCGGCGGCTGTAAGTGTCCACCTGAATGTTCAGAAAGCAGACTGAGTCTGACAGCCACAACTGCTCACTTGAACCCAGCTGTTACATTATATAACACCCCAGTGAGAGAAAAGAACTCTTTGGAATCTTGAAGTTTAAAAAGGATGACGGGTGTGAAACAAATAACGTAAGTGTTCTAATGAATAAAGACTGGCATTAAATTCCTTTCAGTGTGACCTATCTAGAATCCCCAAATCTAAACCATAAGATATAGCAGTAGAATTAGGCCATTTGGCCCATCAAGTCTGTTCTGCCATTCCAACATGGCTGACTTATTATCCCTCTCAATCCCATTCTCTTACCTTCTTCCTGTAACATTTGACACCCTGACTAATCAAGCACCTATCAACCTCTACCTTAAAATATATTAATATAAATTCACCAATTCAAGGTTTTTTTTAAATTGGTCCAAAGTGATCAGCATTAGACTCTCAACTTGTCTGAATGGGTGTAAAATCTCTCAATGAGCTCCATGCTTATGAAGACAAAGCAGACTCCCTAATTGATTTCTCATCCACATACTAAATATTAAGTTCTCCTATCCCAGCACAGCACAAATGCAGTGAGGCATCATCTGCAATATGCCCCACAGCTTCTTCAACTATATATTCCAACTCTGAGACCTCCACTATCTGGGGTATCTGCAAAAGCATGAGGACACTGTTTACTTCCAATTCATGCTCCTTTCAGAGTGAAAATATCTCAACATCTCCTTCAACATCTCTGCATTGGGTGGTAAATTGGCTTTGTGGGAGAAGCCAGAGAGTGATTATAAATGGCTGCCTCTCTGACTGGAGGGCTGTGACTAGTGTTGTGTTGCAGGAATCGGTGCTGGGTCCATTGTCGTTTGTTATCTACAGTATATCAATGATCTAGATGATAATGTGGTTAACCGGATCAGCAGATTTGGAGATGACACTAAGATCGGGGGCAAAGCAGACAGTGATGAAGACCATCACAGTAGGATCTAGAACAACTGGAAGAATAGACTGCAAAATAATAGATGGAATTTAATACAGACAAGTGTGAGGTGTTGCAATTTGGGAGGATAAACCAGATTGGATTTACACGGTGAGTAGTAGGTCACAGAGATGTGCGGTTGAACCAAGTGATCTGGCAACATGGATCCATCATTTCTTGAAAGTGGAATCACAGGTATATAGGGTTGTAAAGAGAGCTTTTGGCACACTGGCCTTCATAAATTTAAGTATTGAGTACTGGAGTTGAGATGCTATGTTGAAGTTGTATAAGAGACCTAATTTGAAGTACTGTGTCCAGTTTTCATTACCTACCTACAGGAAGGATATCAATAAGATCGAAACAGTGCCGTGAAGAGTTACAAGGACATTGCCAGTACTTGAGAACCTGAGTTATAGGAAAAGGTTGAATAGGTTGCATTTAATCCCTAAAGCAGGAGCTCCCAACCTTTCCTATGCCATGGACGCCTACCATTAACCGAAGGGTCCATTGGGAACTCCTGCTCTAAAGCATTGGAGAATGAACTTTGAATGAGGGGAGATTTGATAGAGGTATACAAAATTATGAGGGCATATATAGGGTAAATGCAAGCAGGCTATTCCTACTGAGGTTAGATGACTAGAACTAGAGGTCATTGGTTAAGGGGAACATGAGCAGACAGTTCTCTCAGAGAGTGGTGAGAGTGTGGGACGAGTTGCCAGCAGAAATGGTGGATGAGGGTTTGATTACAACATTTACGAGAAATTTGGATAGGTGCCTGGATGCCAGGGAAATGGAGGGCTATGGTCCAGGCGTAGATCAATGGGATGAGGCAGATTAATAGTTTGGCACAGAATAGATGGGCTGAAGGATCGGTTTCTGTGATGTAATAGTCTATTACTCTAAAATCTTGGAACTTTCTGTGCATCAACACTCTGAAAGCCCACTGTAGTGTCACTGGAATTGCCCTGCTAACAAGTACAGTCTTGCTGGGACACTATGCTGCTGTGCCCATGAGCCAAGCAAGAGTATATCCCTACACTTGTTATTCGAAACATAATGCAATGTGTAAGATGCTGTGGTACTCACTGCCCATGCAGCATTTCTGCCATGATGCAGCTCATTGTAATTCAGAAACTATTGACCAATTTCCTCAGCCAGTGAATGAACTTCAAAATGAAATGATATTTCTCTGGGATGCCCGTCTCTCGTCTCAGCACATTGGGGAAAAGCACAATACAAACCAAAAGTTAATTGTACTCAGGTCTGAAACAGAGAAGTCACCAGGTGGGTGATGAAGGGGCTGAAATATACTGTCCTCATTGTCCCAGCAAAACTGCATCTCTTCACACTACAGAATTATAGGCACTTACAGTGCTTCCAACCTCAGTGCCCTTGCATGCGAAGATCGAGGGGGTTCTGCCATGCTCCACGGAGAGAGAAGGGCATAACAAAGCACAGTCATCCACTGTCACCAAGTCCTTAGCTGTGACAACTATTCATACCACTGGAGATGGACGTGAGGTCGAGAGAGTGGAATGTCCCAGTGCAATGGCTTTCCCACTTTAAAAACTCTCCCTCACAGGTTTCCTGTCATCGTCAGATACGATGGACAACCAACAACGTGGCACAGGAACAGACCCTCCATGTCTACATCAACCACATTATTATTATTATTAATAATAACACTGGATCGAGATCGAGAGTGGAATGTCCCAGTGCAATGGCTTTTCCACTTTAAAAACTCTCCCTCACATCGTCAGATGCAGCTCCTGAAGATGTTGATTCTCCCCGTGAACCAGGTGCTCTGATAACGTCCAACATCATATAGGGCGGCATTGTGATTCCACAGATCGAGCCAGGTTCAACCCTGAGCTCTGGAGCTGTCCGTACACAGT
This sequence comes from Hypanus sabinus, assembly GCF_030144855.1. NCBI lineage: Eukaryota > Metazoa > Chordata > Chondrichthyes > Myliobatiformes > Dasyatidae > Hypanus > Hypanus sabinus. Next base: position 81,958,344 of record NC_082722.1, read on the forward strand.
TTGCACTTTTCCCCAGCTGTACTGCTTTCCTCCCACATACGAAGGTCATGTGGGTTGGTAGGTTAACTGCCCTTAGTGTGTGGGGGAGTGGCAAAATCCACAAGGAGTTGATGAGAGTGTCATTAGAATGGGATTAAAATAGGATAATGCCAATGGCTGGTTGATGGATCAGCATAGACTTGGTGGGCTGAAGGGCCTGATTTCCTTTTGTATAACACTAGGACTCTAAAAGCAAATCCTGACTCATGGCAAAAACAACACTTCAAAAGTATTATAACATTAATCTCAGCTTCTCAAAGAAAGCACAGCCCAATGGGTTCCTGTGTCCAGTTGGCTGGTTTAGTATCAAAGTTCACAGTAAATTTTATTATCAAAGTACATATATGTCGCTATATACATTCTTGAGATTAATTTTTTTGCAGGAATTTACTGTAAATACAAAGAAACACAATAGAATCAATGAAAGACCACTCACAACAAAACAGACAAACAACCGATGTTCAAACAACAAACTATGTAAAGACAAAAAGCAATAAGTATTGAGACAGGAGTTATAGAGTCCTTGAAAGTGAGTCCATAGCTTCAGTATTTTAAACACAAAATACTCTGCAGATGCTGTGGTCAAAGCAACATGCACAACACGCTGTAGGAACTCAGCAGGTCAGGCAGCATCCGTGGAAACGCTGACTGTTTGTTCGCACGGATGATGCCCGACCTGCTGAGTTCCTCTAGTGTGTTAAGCATTTTGGTTCAGTACGGGGTTGAGTGAAGTGGTTCCTGATTGGTGAGGGAGGGTAACTTTCCAGACCTGGTAGTGTGGGTCCTGATGCTCCTGTCCCTCCTTCCTGGTGGCAACAGCAAGAAGAGAGCATGGCCTGGATGGTGGCCATACAATGTAACACGCTCTTTCCAAACACAGAACGCCTTTCATTGCTTCACACCACCATTCGCACCACACCCAATGACTTCTTTCCAAATTGTCTGGAACTTACAACAGAGAAAAAAGCCCTTTGGCCTAGAAGGTTTCTTATTGAAGTTTATGCTCTTCATAAGCCTCATGCTTCATCTCTTCCCACTAGAATAATCTTCTATTCCATTACCCTCAGGTGTTTAGCCAGATTCCTTGAGTTGGGATTTGCTTTAACCACTCTCCATGGGAGTGAGTTCCACAATATCACCGTTGTCTGGGGAAGAGATTTCTCTGTCTTAATTTGTTAATATTACCTTATAACATTGGAGGACAAGGTGCAGAGAAACCAATCCGCCACACCCACCGGAACGTTAAGCTGTACAGGGGCATGGAGATATGGTCCTGGGTCCTGGTTGACACTGTGAGTACCAGCTGGTGCATCACCTGCTATTATGGACCTAGGCTAAGGAGGTGTTAAGTTGGCTAGGTCACTGACTCAAAGAGTAGGTGGGCAGATGTTAGTTGAAGACAGTCAGGAGTTCAGAAAGCCTCAGAGATAGAATGGGACAATGGTTCTATGGTATCCTTTTCGATGGATCTTTTCTGTAGAGAATTTTCACTTATACGAAGCTTAAGCTAACATCTAAACATCAGCAAAATAGACACTGATTTCTGGGGTGAGGTTACTAATTGATATTATGAGGGAAATTACTAAAATTTGTAGAGAAATAGTCTGTAAGACAGGGAGCTATTCCACCTCAGTGGGTTCTGAAGTGGCCAATGAGACCAATGTGGGAACATAGAATCTTAAAGACATAGTTCGAAGTTCATACAACCCTGGGATTTATTTTCTTGTGACTATTCACAGTAAATTTTTTAAAAAGTAATGCAAAATAAACAGTTAAGCAATAAATATCAAGAACATAGATGAAGTGTCCTTGAAAGTGAGTCCATAGGTTGTGGAAACAGTTCAGTGTTGCAGGTGAATGACCCCTTAGTTCAAGAGACTGATGGTTGAGGGCTAATAATGTTCCTGAACCAGGTGGTGTGAGTCCTGAGGCTCCTGTATCTCATTCCTGATGACAGCAGTGAGTAGAAAGCATGGCCTGGATGGTGTGGGCCCTTAACCATGGGTGCTGCTTTCCTGTGACAGCGCTCCAAGTAGATGTGGCCAGCGGAGAGAAGGATTTTACCCGTGATGGGTCAAAGTAACTTCTACAGAAGGAGTGGGTACTGCCTGACAGGATGGGTAGGTTGATTCCTCTCTTTCTGGGGGCTTCTAATAAATACATGGCTCTCAATAATATTCCCAAATCCCCTACTACACTTTGAGCAATCATAAGCCAGAGGTTCCCAGGGGTCAGTGTGGATATTGTACTTTCAAGAAAGGGGTTGAAGACATCCTTGAATCTTTTTCTCTGTCTGAATGGATATCTTTTCCAAAAGCGGAACTCTGAACAGAATAACACACACAAAGTGCTGGAGGAACTCAGCAGCTCAGGCAGCATCTATGGAGAGGAATAAATGTTGACGCTTTGGGCCAAGAACCTTCATCAGGACTGGCAAGGAAAAGGGAAGATGGGGGAGGGGAAGGAATACAAGCTAGAAGGTGATAGGTGAAGCTGGGTGGGAGGCTGGCAGGTGATACGTGGAAAAGGTGAAGGGCTGGAGAAGGAGGAACCTGATAGGAGACGAGAATGGTTAATAGAAGGAGGGGACCGGGGATAGGTGAGGAGAAGAGGAAAGAGGTCAGACTGGGGAAATGAAGAGGAGGAAACACGCAGAAATTCTGCTTCAGAACTCTTCTGTTAAGGATGTGAAAAGCTGACTGAGTGTAACTAGCATATCAGAATGAAGGTACAAGAGGTCCAGGAACAAATAAGTGAATGCAGCGGCAGTGGCATATAACAAACACCTGGCCACATTTGGGCTGAAAGAGGCAGCTTTTTTATAAACCATTGCTGGCTTACAGAATTGGAAAGATTAATGGGCAACAGATATAACACAAACAAGAGATGGATGGGGAAAGTGAGATGCAGACATGGAGATGAGCAGTCATAAAAATATCTAAGGAATTAAACTGAAGATAGTAATGATAGGTAGGTAGGCGTACCAGTCTGTAAGCGTAATCTTAAAGGTAATCTTAACAGACCATCTAATAAACAGATTTAACAAATAATCTTGGAACTAATAAGATTATCTAGCAATTCAGATATCATAATTTGGTGAATAATATAACAAATAATAGCCATGGAATGTTAATGCACAGGAAGAGGCCATTTGCCCCAACATGCCCATCCTAACCAAGGTGCCTTCATGAGCTGGCATCATTTGCCCCAACGTGCCCATCCTGACCAAGGTGCCTTCATGAGCTGGCATCATTTGTCCCAACTTGCCCATCCTGATCAAGGTGCCTTCCTGAGCTGGCATCATTTGCCCCAATGTGCCCATCCTGATCAAGGTGCCTTCATGAGCTGGCATCATTTGCCCCAATGTGCCCATCCTGATCAAGGTGCCTTCATGAGCTGGCATCATTTGTCCCAACTTGCCCATCCTGACCAAGGTGCCTTCCTGAGCTGGCATCATTTGTCCCAACTTGCCCATCCTGACCAAGGTGCCTTCCTGAGCTGGCATCATTTGCCCCAACGTGCCCATCCTGACCAAGGTGCCTTCATGAGCTGGCATCATTTGCCCCAACGTGCCCATCCTGACCAAGGTGCCTTCCTGAGCTGGCATCATTTGCCCCAACATGCCCATCCTGATCAAGGTGCCTTCCTGAGCTGGCATCATTTGCCTCAATGTGCCTATCCTGATCAAGGTGCCTTCCTGAGCTGGCATCATTTGCCCCAACATGCCCATCCTGACCAAGGTGCCTTCCTGAGCTGGCATCATTTGCACCAACGTGCCCATCCTGATCAAGGTGCCTTCCTGAGCTGGCATCATTTGCCCCAACATGCCCATCCTGATCAAGGTGCCTTCCTGAGCTGGCATTATTTGCCCCAACGTGCCCATCCTGATCAAGGTGCCTTCCTGAGCTGGCATCATTTGCCCCAACGTGCCCATCCTGATCAAGGTGCCTTCCTGAGCTGGCATCATTTGCCCCAACTTGCCCATCCTGACCAAGGTGCCTTCCTGAGCTGGCATCATTTGCCCCAACGTGCCCATCCTGACCAAGGTGCCTTCCTGAGCTGGCATCATTTGCCCCAAAGTGCCCATGCATTCTACAACCTCCCAATCCATGAGCCTGTTCAAAAGTTGTAAGAATCCCCATGTCTCTAACTTCCTTCAGCAGTTCCATCCACAGATCCACCAGCCTATGTGAAAAACTTGCCTCTCAGGTCTCCTATTGTACCCCTTTCTCTGAAACCTGTGGCCTCCAGTTTCAGACTCCCTTACCCTGGGAAAAAGACTGTGACCATCATTTTATAAACATCTATCAAGTCACCTCCTCCTCCTCCTCCTCCTTCCAAAGCCCACCACCCCTCCGAGGGCCAGAGTCCTCGGTCCTGGGCCGAAGGTGGATTGGCCCTGTGGCTTCTGATTTCACTGCACGACTTTGTAAATCCTCTCAGAATTCTTCCTCTCCCAGGAATAAGGTCTTTGGAGCTTCTGTTGGTGTTTCTGTAGCTCTGGGATTCTACGGGATGGTGTTGCTACCCCATGCCCAGCCCACTTCACTTTGCAGCCAGGCTTGAGTTCAGCCTCCGTCGCTCCAGCCTGACTGCCCCCTCCTTGTAAATCAAGCCCCCTAGTTTCAGCAACATCCTTGTGAACCTTTTCTGTATTTCTTTAGCTTAATCATACCCTTCCTGTACTACAAATACAGAATTATATTGATGTATGATATTCACTCAGTGGCCACTTAATCAGGTACACCTCGTTAATGCAAATATCTAATCAGCCAATAACGAGGCAGCAACTCAATGCATCAAAGTGTGCAGACATGGTCAAAGGTTCAGTTGTTCAGACCAAGCATCAGAAGGGCTGAGAGACTTTGACTGTGGAATGGTTGTTGGTGCCAGACAGGGTGGTTTGAGTATCCCTGAAACTGCTGATCTCCTGGGATTTTCACAAACAACAGTCTCTAAGAGTTTACAGAGAATTGTGCGAAAAACAAACAGCATCCAGTGAGCAGCTGTTCTGTGGGCGAATACACCTCGTTAGTGAGAGAGGTCAGAGGAGAACGGCCGGACGGTTCAAGCTGTAACTCAAATGACCACACGTAACAACAGTGGTGTGCAGAAGAGAATCGCTGAATGAACACATCGAACCTTGAAGTAGATGGGCCACAGCAGAAGCAGACCATGAACATACACTCAGCGGCAACTTCATTAGGTACAGGCAGTACCTAATAAAGTAACTATTGTGTGTAGATCTCAAAACTTTGAAACCAAACTATCACTTTTAAAGTGTGAGCTGTCCTGTGCAATGCAACAGACAATTGACTGAAAGTAAGCTCTTACCAACAGGAATACAATGTTTACTGTGATAATGACTGATCGATAAATACTGCATACAAGCATTTGGTAGCCAACCTTCAAGCTACTTATTCACTGAGATGGACAACATAATGGGCCTAACTCTTAACACCTGCAAAATAATAAACACAGGAGATCCTGCAGATGCAGAGCAACACACACAAGATGCTGCAGGAACTCAGCAGGTCAGGTAGCATCTATGGAAATGAATAAACAGTTGATGTTTCTGACCGAGACCCTTCATCAGGACTGGAAAGGAAAGGGGAGATGTCAGCATAAGAAGATGGGGATGGGCGGGGTGGGTGGTAAAGGGCTACCTAAAAGGTGATAGGTGAAACCAGATGGGTGGAAAAGGTAAAGAGCTGGAGAAGGAGGAATCTGATCAGAGAAAAGAGTGGACCATAGGAGAAAGGGAAGGAGGGGCACCTGGGAGGTGATAGGCAGGTGAGGAGAGGTAATAGGCTGGAGAGGGGAATAGAAGAGAGAAGCGGGAGTGAGAAAATATTTCACCGTAAGGAGAAATCAATATCCATGCCAGCAGGTAGAAGGCCAGTGAATATGAGGCAAGGACTCATCACAGCGCAAGGGGAGGCCACGGACCAATGCGGTGGATCGGGAATGGGAACAGGAAGTAAAATGATTGGCCACTGAGAAATTCTACTTCGGGCGGATGGAGCAGAGGTGCTTGACAAAGCAGTTCCCCAATTTACAATGGCTTCACCAATGTAGAGGGAGCACCGGATACAATAGACAAACCCAGCAGATTCACAGGTGATGTGTTGCCTCACCTGGAAGGTCTGTTTGGGGCCCTGACTGGAAGTGAGGGAGGTGGTGAATGGGCAGGTGTAGCACTTTGACCTCTTGCAGGGATAAGTGCCAGGAGGAAGATTAGAAGGGAGGGATGAATCATGGAGGAAGCAATTCTTGCAGAAAGCAAAGAGTTGGGGGAGTTAAAGATGTGTTTGCTGGTAGGAGAATAATGGGTTGGGTGTGAAGACTCATGAGGTGGTAGGTTTGGACAAGGGGAACTCTATCACTGTTAAGGCAGTGGGAAGATGAGGAGATTGCAGATGTCCTAGAAATGGAGATGTGGGTGATGGCAGTATCAATGGTGGAGGAATTTGAAGAAGGAGGACATCTCTGATGTCCTGGAAAGGAAAGCCTCATCCTGGGAACAGACGCAGTGGAGACGAAGGACAGTATTGTATAGGTCAGTGATTAGACCTTTGAAAACATGGCTCATCCTCCATTTCTCTGGGACTGCTTCTCAGTGTTGGCAAGCACCAATGATGAAATTCATCATAACCTTTAATGCAGCAGCCTTAGGCTACCTGGGCAAAACAAAGTTGAAAGATGCATGAAGCTCACCATCCACCAACAGCGGCAAATTGCATCCTCTTGTATACTTCTCAGGTGTAGATTACCTGTGCCAGGTATCTCAAAATACTGGCAGGATATCACTAAGATTTATCTGATTATTCTTCCAAATTCAGGTTTTTATTCCAGCTAAGATAGTCAGCAATGAGGTTCTCAATTTGTTCAATTGGCTCTACTGCACAGGCCATGTTGTTCATATGTCCAATATCAACCTTTCTACTCTGACCTGTCACTGAGAGAAACCAGCAGGTGACCAGAGGATGTCCTCAAACCTCCCCTGCCACCCCCCCCCCAGAAGTGGAGAATCTTCCCCACTAACACATAGGAATCCCTAACCAATGGTCACTCAATAAGGGAAGAAAGCACTCAGGAAGGGGTTGAGAATGTCAATGCAGAAGCACAATGAATCCCATTCCATCAACAATTCACTCCCGCTCTTTTTGTGGATTCTGCATCCATCTTATCAAGTCATCCATGAAACCAACGGACAGGCGAGAACATCCTAGCACATCGGAATAACTCTCTGACTCATCTTTGAAACACACACCTGAGAGAGCAGAAGTCTAATGACGCATTTAAATGATACCTTCAAGAGCACAACACTCCCTCAACAGAACTCTGTATAATTAGCTTTGTGATCTCATCTCTAATGTGGGGCTCAGACACAGAGTCTTTCATCCACTGGAGATACAGAGTTATACAGCACAGACACAGCCTCTTCAGGGCCTGTGCACTGACTGAACTAAGGACAACACATCACAAGTAAGAGAAAATCTGCAAATACTGGAAATCTGAACAAGACACACAAAATGTCGGAAGAACTCAGCAGGCCAGGCAGCATATATGGAAAAAAGTTTCAGGCCAAGACTCTCATTAGGTTACCATCATGTTATTGAGTAGATGATGAGGGTAAACATGATGGATAATTATCTACCTGGAGCTGTTGAAACAGACCATTCGGCCTAGTTGGGTACATGTTTGAAAGGTGGTCCACCTGAGACTCCGAACACTTTTCTTTATCTAACCCTCAAACACATCTTTCTTTTTGCAACACACACAAAATGCTGGAGGAACTCAGCAGGCCAGGCAGCATCTATGGAGAGGAACACGAAGTTAACGCTTCTGGCCAAGATCCATCATCAGGACTGGAAAGGAGGGGGAAGATAACCATATAACAATCACAGCACGGAAACAGGCCATCTCGGCCCTCCTAGTCCGTGCCGAACTCTTAATCTCACCTAGTCCCACCTACTCGCACTCAGCCCATAACCCTCCACTCCTTTCCTGTCCATATACCTATCCAATTTTACCTTCAATGACACAACTGAACTGGCCTCTACTACTTCTACAGGAAGCTCATTCCACACAGCTATCACTCTCTGAGTAAAGAAATAACCCCTCGTGTTTCCCTTAAACTTCTGCCCCCTAACTCTCAAATCATGTCCTCTAGTTTGAATCTCCCCTACTCTCAATGGAAACAGCCTATTCACGTCAACTCTATCTATTCCTCTCAAAATTTTAAATACCTCGATCAAATCCCCCCTCAACCTTCTACGCTCCAATGAATAGAGACCTAACTTGTTCAACCTTTCTCTGTAACTTAATTGCTGAAACCCAGGTAACATCCTAGTAAATCGTCTCTAATTTATTGATATCTTTCCTATAATTCGGTGACCAGAACTGCACACAATATTCCAAATTTGGCCTTACCAATGCCTTGTACAACTTTAGCATTACATCCCAACTTCTGTACTCAATGCTTTGATTTATAAAGGCCAGCGTTCCAAAAGCCTTCTTCACCACCCTATCTACATGAGACTCCACCTTCAGGGAACTATGCACTGTTATTCCTAGATCTCTCTGTTCCTCTGCATTCCTCAATGCCCTACCATTTACCCTGTGTGTTCTATTTGGATTATTCCTGCCAAAATGTAGAACCTCACACTTCTCAGCATTAAACTCCATCTGCCAACGTTCAGCCCATTCTTCTAACCGGCATAAATCTCCCTGCAAGCTTTTAAAACCCACCTCATTATCCACAACACCTCCTACCTTAGTATCATCGGCATACTTACTAATCCAATTTACCACCCCATCATCCAGATCATTTATGTATATTACAAACAACATTGGGCCCAAAACAGATCCCTGAGGCACCCCGCTAGTCACCGGCCTCCATCCCAATAAACAATTATCCACCACTACTCTCTGGCATCTCCCATCTAGATGTCAGAATAAAGTGAGGGGAGGGAAAGGAGGACAAGCTGGAAGGTGAAGCCAGGTGGGTGGGGAAGAGGGGGATGAAGTAAAAAGCTGGGAGGTGTTGTGGAAAAGGCAAAGGGCTGGAGAAGGAACCTGATAAGAGAGAAGAGTGAGCCACAGGAGAAAGGGAGGGAGGAGGGGCACAGGGGGAGGTGATAGGCAGGTCAGGAGAAGAGTAGGGAACAGAAAGGGGAAAATACCACATTTTGGAGAAATTGATGTTCATGCCATCAGGTTGGAAGCTACCCGGACAGAATATGAGGAGCTGATCCTCCAACCTGAGAGTGGCCTCATCGTGGGGGAAGAGGACCAACCTGTCTGAATGGGAATGGGGATTAGAATTGAAATGGTTGGCCACTGGGAAATTCCACTTTTTCAATCTCTTTCTCCTTAGTTTCCCATACCTACAGTCCTGTGCATTTCAGGCTTTCACATCTTTCCTGGTCTTGCTCACTCGTGTGTGCGCCCAGCTTTCCCACCTCCACTCTTTAACTCCCCCACTCATTGTGGGACAACTTTTACATTCCCACTCCCCACCCCATGAAGAACTTTTCTTGACTTCCCCATTGAATTTATGAAGATTTTCTTTTCGTGTGTGGTCTCCGGTTTTGGTCGTGTGCATGTGGAAGCCGCTCTATTTCTCATTTATCACATAGATGCATTTCAGACAAAAGAACACTGGCCTGTTCAGCCTTCTGATAATACCTCCAGTTCTGGAACGAATCCAGTAAATGTTTTTGCTGCTTTTCCATAACTCTGCGTCCTTTTTTATAAGGAGAATGCCAGAAATACTCCCAGCGCTCTGGGTGTGAGTAACCAATATTCCATGCAAGTTACTCAGGAGTCCTATTTCTCCCTGATAGGAACTAAACTGAGCAATGCTTGTTCCATTTCGCCGTCTATTAACCCGCCTCTACTTTCAGTGACAGTCCGATAAACAACGGGAAATCTGACGCGCAGCTATGCCGTCTCTTTCTCGGTGGTTTGGGTCTGAGACGGTGGGCTCCCGCTCAGAGACAGGCGGCAGTGGAGCGGAGCCACTCGGGTGACCTGCGGGGAACTGCGTGCGCTCAGCCTACAGGCCGTCTGTGGCTTTTATTCCAGCCGCAGAAGCTCCGGGATTTAACTTGGATTTAACTTCGCCAGATTCCCGTTCATTCATTCAAACTTTAAACAAATCAACATCCCCGAAATCCCATGCTAAACTTGTGTTTTACCCCTGCACATTGTCATTAAAACTCAGCCGATGCCTTCACAAAACCCAGCGACAACATTAATAAATTCAGCCAGGAGGAGACTAAAGTACTGGGAGTTTCCCAGGAAGAGATCCGTGAGCGGTGACCTCGGCGCCTGAGCCGCCGAGACCTCTGCTATCAAAAAATGACGAATAAACGGGACCTGGGGCCGAGGGGGAGCCGCACACCGGGAGGGCGGAGGCTGAACGCCGGGTAACGAAAGTCGTCGGACACCGGGAGAGGGTGTGGGCGAGGAGACACCGGCTCCGGGAGAGAGAAAGCGCGGGCACCGGACCGACAGCGGAATCGGGACAGGGAAACGGGAACCGGAGCAACACAACAACACGACCAAAGTATTAACAACCGAGACGCAGCAAGTTGCGTTTTAGCTGACAATGAATTAACAAAAGACACCGGGATTGCTCTGAAACTAGGTTACACGCCGGCGAATCTTACCGTGAACATCAATCTCTTCTCTTCCCTTTTCCCCAAACAACATTCGATAAAAATTCGGGGGGATTTCTCTCTCTTCTCCCTTCTCTCTCCCTCTCTCTCTGGCCAGCTTGTTTCTGCGTTAAAAGCAGATCGGGATCTGTTGCAGAATAAGAGAGAGAGAGAGAGAGCGAGAGCGAGAGAGAGAGCAAAAACCAATAATCAGTCTCTAAATAACACAGGGAGGCGAAGGAGGAAAAAGCTGAATTGTGCCCCTGGGCTGTTACACAGCCTCCGGCCAGGGACTATGCTCCGATTAAATCGCTCTCTGGCTCATTTCGAAATATTTTTCTCTCCTACCGAACTGATGCGAAACAGTCTCGTCAGAGCCCTCGGTGATAGGATTATTCTTTTTTTTTAGCTCCTTTCTGTTGCTAACGGTTCAATTTCTCAGTCCCCGATTCGGTGCCCTCCTCTACCCGGGATAACGGTTTTAATCAGATGTTCTGTCACATCTCAAAATACATTTGGCAACCCCCTCCCACCCCCCCCCCCCGTCCCCAAAAAATAGAGCTGATTTTAATCATTGTCATTGCTTCTGATGTAATCTTCCCGCAGGCATTCTCAACCAGGCATAAATTTTCAGTTCTGAGGAAAATAAGTAACACAGAACACGTTTGCCGCGATCTTCACCCAGCCTGATTAACAGAAATAGTGGGGGGACTTGTTGATGAAAAGGTGCTTGGTAAAATTCTATCTGCATTTTTAAACAGACTCGTGTGTGTGTGTTTTTCTGCATTTTCCTAATGTCTCCCAATGCCAAATTTCCTGCCGGCCATTAAATCCCAATGACGTGCATCCCCATGCATTCTTCTATTGTAAAAAGCGCCCTCGCAACTTGCCTCTGGCGTAAAGCGCCATTTCAATTATAGCTCCGTGTCTGGCGCTAACATTTCTCAGGGAGCACCGCCGGCCATTGGCCTCAATTGCTTTTGTTTCTTTAAAAAAAACTACATATAGATATTTTCCTGTACCCACTCTATTTTTTTCATAGATTGTTATAAAAAATGTTTCATAATTGGTTCGTTTTCGATTTTATTTGACAAATAAACTTTCCCTCCCACTCTGCAGTTCATTCTAATAACTTTGCATCCGAGGTAATGACATTGCAATTTGTTTTTTTACACACAATAAGCCTACTATTCTCTCAATGAAGCTGTTATTGTCGTGCTGTTTGAAGGAGTAATTTCGCTCCCACCTCTTTCTGGCGCGGATTGTGAAGTGGAACGAGTAGTTCTGGAGTTATGCTCCACGGTTACCTGCAGCTCAAATTCCTGGACTTTCTTTTATCCTTTCACTAGGATTTGAAAATTGATCTCTGGCGCCAACTAGCGACACTCTTAAGTAAGTGTGGCTTTTAGCTGGAATTGCTAAATCGGTTCAACAATATTAAAACGCCACAGAATACACTTGCAGGTGGAATCACTTTAGAAAATTCCTAAAATTAACATAATATCCGCAGTTTTCTTGAGATTCATTCAATATAATAATTAAAAGAGAGATAAACAGCGAAGTCATCAGATTTCTGAATGAAAAGTGAATCCATGAATGCTACTCCACTATTTTCCCTGTTTTTACTTATTTTTTATATATACATTGTAATTTATAGACTTTTGATTATGTTTCACAATGTACTGCTGCCACAAAAACAACAAATTTCACAACATATGCCGGTGATATTAGATCTGATTCTGATGGTGATTCTGAAGTCTGGAACACCACACGCAAAATGCTGGAGGAACTCAGCAGGTCAGGCAGCATCGATGGAAATAAATAAATAGTTCACATTTCAGACCGAGACCCTTCATCACTCCTTCCCCAATCTCCACCATCTTATTCTGGCATCTTCCCCCTCCTTCCCAGTCCTGATGAACGGTCTCGGCCCAAAACGTCAACTCCATTCCTCTCCATAGATGCTGTCTGACCTGCTGAGTTCCTCCAGCATCTTGTGTGTTGCCGTGGATTTCCAAATTTGGCTGAATTCTCTGTGTTATTATAGTCTGGACAGAGATTTGCAGAAACAAGAGAAAATCTGCAGATGCTGGAAATCTGAGCAACACACACAAACTGCTGGAGGGACGCAGCAGGCCAGGCAGCATCTATGGAAAAAGGTCCAGTTGACTTTTAGGCCCAAAACCCATTTCCATAGATGTTGCCTGGCCTGCTGAGTTCAGGGATCAGCAGTGGAAAGGGTGAGCAGTTTCAAGCTCTTGGGTGTCAACATCTCTGAGGGTCTACCCTGGGACAAACATATTGATGCAATTACAAAAAAGGCATGTCAGCAGCAACATTTCATTAGGAGCTTGAGGAGGTTTGGTATGTCACCAAAGACTCCAGCAAATTTCTACAGATGCACCATGGAGCATTATGAATGGATTCATCACCATGTGGTCTGGAGGAAAAGGATCAGAAAAGCTACAGAAAGTTGTAAACTCAGCCAGCTTCATCATGGGCATAGGCCCCTAGCATCAAGATTTATCATTAAAAGGCAATTCCTCAAAAAGGTGGCATCCATCGTTAAAGACCGCCATCACCCAGGATGTGCCCTCTTCTCATTGCTATCATCAGGAAGGAGGTTCTGGAGCCTGAGGACCCACTCAGCTTCAGCTTCCTCCCCTCTGCCTTCTAAATGGACTATGAGCCCATAAACACTACCTCATTTTTATTCACTCTGTTTTGCTCTACCTAACTTAATTTTATATACATTTTTATTGTAATTTATAGTTTTTATTGTTATGTATTGCAATGTACTGCTGAGGCAAAACAACAGATTTCACATCAAATGCCAGTGACATTAAACCTGTTCTGATTCAATTGCCAGTTATCATTAAAAGATGATGATTCACTGGGATCATTTGGAAATAGCTGAGTGCCCTACCTACCATCTACACAAAGTGCTGGAGGAACTCAGCAGGCCAGACAGCATCTATGGAAACGAATACAGTTGATGTTACGGTCCGAGGCCCTTCATGGAGATGAGAAGTTAGGACAAGAAGGTGAGGAGGCGAGGGAGAGCCACAAGGTGACAGGTGACTCCGGGAAGGGGTTAATCGGTGAAAGAGATACAGGGCTGGAAAAGAGGGAGTCTGAGAGGAGAGGACGGAACGCCAGGGAGGAGCACCAGAGGGAAGTGATGGGCAGGTTTGGAGAATAAAGAGAGGGAAATTTTGAAGGGGAGGGCATTACTGGAAGTTGGAGAAATTGTCATCAGGTTGGAGGTTTTCCAGATGGAATATCAGGTAAACACAAAGTTCACTGCAGATGCTGTGGTCAGATCAAGACGTACAAACAAGCTGGATAAACTCAGCAGGTCGGGCAGCATCCGTTGAAAGGAGCAGTCAACGTTTCAGGTCGAGACCCTTCGTCAGGGCTGAAGAAGGAGGGGGCAGGGGCCCTATAAAGAAGGTGGGGGGAGGGTGGAAAACCACTCAGAGGAAAGATCAAGGGGAGGGGAAGGGGAAGCAGAGAGGGGACAGGCAGGAGAGGTGAAGAAGGAATCTAAGGGGAAAGTACTATGGGTAGTAGAAGAAGGCAGAATCATGAGAGAGGTGATAGGCAGCTGGAGGAGGAAGCAGAGTGAAACTGGGATGGGGGAAGGGAGGGAGAGGGAATTACCGGAAGTTGGAGAATTCAATGTTCATACCAAGGGGCTAGAGACTACCCAGACGGTAGATGAGGTGTTGCTCCTCCAACCTGAGTTTGGCCTCACCATGGCAGTAGAGGAGGCCATGTTTGGACATATCCGAGTGGGAATGTGAAGCAGATTTGAAGTGGGTGGCAACCGGGAGATCCTGTCTGTTGTGACGGATGGAGCAGAGGTGCTGGACGAAGCGGTCCCCCAATCTGCGTTGGGTCTTGCCGATGTAGAGGAGGCCACACCGGGAGCACCGGATGCAATAGATTACCCCAACAGACTCTCAAGTGAAGTGTTGCCTCACCTGGAAGGACTGTTTGGGGCCCTGAATGGTGGTAAGAGAGGAGGTGTAGGGACAGGTGTAGCACTTGCGTTTGTAGGGATAAGTACCAGGTGGGAGTTCTGTGGGGTGGGACGTGTGGACCAGGCAGTCGCAGAGGAAACAATCCCTGCGGAAAGCAGAGAGGAAAAGGTGTCCTTAGTGGTGGGGTCCTGTTGAAGGTGGCAGAAGTTGCGGAGGATAATATGCTGGATCTGGAGGCTGGTGGGGTGGTAGGTGAGGACAAGGGGGTCACAGTCCCTTAGATTCCTTCTTCACCTCTCCTGCCTATCCCCTCCCTGCTTCCCCTCTCCCACCCCTTGATCTTTCCTCTGATTGGTTTTCCACCCTCCCCCCACCTTCTTTATAGGGCCCCTGCCCCCTCCTTCTTTAGTCCTGACGAAGGGTCTCGGCCCGAAACGTTGACTGCTCCTTTCAACGGATGCTGCCCGACCTGCTGAGTTCATCCAGCTTGTTTGTACATCTGGAATATAAGGTGTTGCTCCTCCAACCTGATTGTGACATTAGAGGAGGCCATGGATAAACATATTGGAGACTTCCAGTGTTGCCTGTATATTAGTGAGACCCGACGTAGACTGGGAGACTGCTTTGCCAAGCTCCATCTGTCAGAAAAAGCAGGATCTCCCAGTGGCCAGCCATTTCAATTGTACTTCCCATTCCAACATGACGGTCCATGGCCTCCTCCACTGTCGCAATGAGGCCACACTCAGGATGGAGTCTTTCCTCACTGTTACCATCAGGTCGGAGGTACAGAAGCCTGAAGGCACACACTCAGCGATTCAGGAACAGCTTCTTCCCCTCTGCCATCCGATCTATTAATGGGTGTTGAACCTGTGAACTCCACCTCACTTTTTTTAATATATGTTATTTCTGTTCTGCAAAATGTTTAATCTATACATATACTGTAATGGATTGATTGATTTATTTCTTCTATATTACATATTGCATTGAACTGTTGCTAAGTTAACAATTTTCACGATACGGGACGGTGATAATAAACCTGATTCTGATTCTTATATTCCATTTGGGTGGCCTCCAACCTGATGGCATGAACATCGATTTCTCAAACTTCTGGTAATGCTACCCCCACCCTCTCCTTTAACATTCCCCATTCTCATTTCGCCTCCTCACCTTATCTCCTTACCAGCCCATCACCTCTCTGGTGCTCCTCCCACTTTTCTTGGCCTTCTGCCTTATCCTATCAGATTCCTCCTTCTCCAGTCCTGTATCTCTTTCACCAATCAACTTCCCAGCTCTCCCCCAGTTTCACCTGTCACCTTGTGTTTCTTCCTCCCCTCCCCCCCCCCCTCGCCTTCTTACTCTGACTCCTCATCTTTCTTTCTCCAGTCTTGAGGAAAGGCCTCGGCTCGAAATGTTGACTGTACTCTTCTGCTGAGTTCCTCCAGCAACTTGTGGTATCTTGTTTGGATTTGCATCTGCAGATTTTCTCTTGTTTGTGAGTGTCTTCCCACATTGTGTGTTTCCTCTTCCTTCCTGGGCAACCCTTGATGTCAAGAATAACTAGTTTCCAGTCCAATTCTACATTGTTAAGTTTAATAACTGTTCCTGAACCTATGGCTCTTGTACCTCCTGCCTGATGGTAGTAGCGAGGAGACAGCATGGCCTGGATAGTGGAGGAAATTGTTTAGATCACAGCTGGAAGCTCTGGTTATCACACTGTAGAAGGTTGTGAGAGTAGTGGAGAAGGTGAAGATGAGATTCCACAGCAGGATGCCTGGGATGGAATGCTTCAATTTGTTTTTCTTTGACCAGGAGAAGCTGAGGAGTTATGGCAGGAAGTTGGTGGGGGGAGGGGAGGTGGAAACTGACAGAAGTATAATGGATTCCAGTTAATTGGGACACACTGGGACCAGGACACTTTGACCCACATAAGCAGCTACCTCGACTCAACTTAGCCAAAGTTTCATGGAAATAGTTAAAATGTAGATCACATTAGAACACTACCAATACCTCTACTATGAATCTGTGTATTAGTTCACAGTTATAATAACAGTTATTGATGGAGGAATTCCTTTGCCATGTTCTTTTGATTAACTGTAAATGAACAAGCTCAACGCAGACAACTAGTGCCTTCATATGGACTGCCTTCATACATTGCTAGATGGTGGCACCCTCCAAATCTTAATGTTCATTGTAACATTCAAGAAGATTGTCAATACCTTTGTAATTCCTAACTTGTAAAGTAGTGAAATTGGTTCATTTTCACTCCTGGCCATTTCTGGCATCTCCAAGGCTGAATGCTTGAAACCACAGTGAGCAAAACAATTCCAAATTGTTTTACTGGTTATTTCTCATCAGCTATCAGTGACAAAAATCACTGTTTTTGAAAACAAACAAACAATTGGCCCTGTATAGTGTTTAACAGCCATACGAGTGCATGCAGGTAACACTAGTTAAAAGCAGTTCAGCAAGTCTCCTGTCCCAAATAAGTAGCATAGTGTCCCAAATAAACAAAGGAAATTTTAGCTATTTTCTTGATTTAGTTTTTGTTCTTTAAGAGTTGGCCCAAATAAGCAGCTGCTCCTATTAACAGATGGCCCAATTAACAGGAATCCCCTGTATACAAAGTTCTGAGTGGAATGAATTCAAGATCCAAGACTGTTCAGTGTCACTCCCAGTACACAAGTGTAAAGGAGAATGAAATAATTGTTACTCCAGACCTGCTGCAGCACAAACAGAAACACAACAAGATAAGGAAGACAGTAATAAAGACAATAAATATAAATACATAAGAATAGCTTGTATACATTGACTGTATGTCCGTAAAGCTCAGGATTGTCTGTACATAAGGTGACTGACAGAAAATTATAAGTGACCAGTGGTGGATGGGGGTGTGGAGGGGGGGGTTAGTGGTGGTTGGGGGTGTGGAGAGATGGGTTAGTGGTAGTTGGGGGGTGTGGAGGGATGGGTTAGTGGTGGTTGGGGGTGTGGAGGGATGGGTTAGTGGTGGTTGGGGGGTGTGGAGGGATGGGTTAGTGGTGGTTGGGGGGTGTGGAGGGATGGGTTAATGGTGGTTGGGGTTGTGAAGGGATGGGTTAGTGGTAGTTGGGGGGTGTGGAGGGATGGGTTAGTGGTAGTTGGGGGGTGTGGAGGGATGGGTTAGTGGTGGTTGGGGGGTGTGGAGGGATGGGTTAATGGTGGTTGGGGTTGTGGAGGGATGGGTTAGTGGTGGTTGGGGGTGTGGAGGGATGGGTTAGTGGTGGTTGGGGGGTGTGGAGGGATGTGTTAGTGGTGGTTGGGGGAGTGGAGGGATGGGTTAGTGGTGGTTGGGGGTGTGGAGGGATGGGTTATTGGTGGTTGGGGGGTGTAGAGGGATGGGTTAGTGGTGGTTGGGGGGTGTGAAGGGATGGGTTAGTGGTGGTTGGGGGGTGTGGAGGGATGGGTTAGTGGTGGTTGGGGGTGTGGAGGGATGGGTTAGTGGTGGTTGGGGGGTGTGGAGGGGTGGGTTAGTGGTGGTTGGGGGTGTGGAGGGATGGGTTAGTGGTGGTTGGGGCTGTGGAGGGATGGGTTAGTGGTGGTTGGGGGGTGTGGAGGGATGGGTTAATGGTGGTTGGGGGTGTGGAGGGATGTGTTAGTGGTGGTTGGGGGTGTGGAGGGATGGGTTAGTGGTGGTTGGGGGTGTGGAGGGATGGGTTATTGGTGGTTGGGGGGTGTAGAGGGATGGGTTAGTGGTGGTTGGGGGGTGTGGAGGGATGGGTTAGTGGTGGTTGGGGGGTGTGGAGGGATGGGTTAGTGGTGGTTGGGGGTGTGGAGGGATGGGTTTGTGGTGGTTGGGGGTGTGGAGGGATGGGTTAGTGATGGTTGGGGGGTGTGGAGGGATGGGTTAGTGGTGGTTGGGGGTGTGGAGGGATGGGTTAGTGGTGGTTGGGGGGTATGGAGGGATGGGTTAGTGGTGGTTGGGGGTGTGGAGGGATGGGTTAGTGGTAGTTTGGGGGTGTGGAGGGATGGGTTAGTGGTAGTTTGGGGGTGTGGAGGGATGGGTTAGTGGTGGTTGGGGGGTATGGAGGGATGGGTTAGTGGTGGTTGGGGGTGTGGAGGGATGGGTTAGTGGTGGTTGGGGTTGTGGAGGGATGGGTTAATGGTGGTTGGGGGGTGTGGAGGGATGGGTTAGTGGTGGTTGGGGGGTGTGGAGGGATGGGTTAGTGGTGGTTGGGGTTGTGGAGGGGTGGGTTAGTGGTGGTTGAGGGTGTGGACGGATGGGTTAGTGGTAGTTGGGGGGTGTGGAGGGATGGGTTAGTGGTGGTTGGGGGTGTGGAGAGATGGGTTAGTTGTAGTTGGGGGGTGTGGAGGGATGGGTTAGTGGTGGTTGGGGGTGTGGAGGGATGGGTTAGTGGTGGTTGGGGGTGTGGAGGGATGGGTTAGTGGTGGTTGGGGGTGTGGAGGGATGGGTTAGTTGTAGTTGGGGGGTGTGGAGGGATGGGTTAGTGGTGGTTGGGGGTGTGGAGGGATGGGTTAGTGGTGGTTGGGGGGTGTGGAGGGATGGGTTAGTGGTGGTTGGGGGTGTGGAGGGATGGGTTAGTGGTAGTTGGGGGTTGTGGAGGGATGGGTTAGTGGTGGTTGGGGGGTGTGGAGGGATGGGTTAGTGGTGGTTGGGGGGTGTGGAGGGATGGGTTAGTGGTGGTTGTGGGGTGTGGAGGGATGGGTTAATGGTGGTTGGGGGGTGTGGAGGGATGGGTTAGTGGTGGTTGGGGGTGTGGAGGGATGGGTTAGTGGTAGTTGGGGGGTGTGGAGGGATGGGTTAGTGGTGGTTGGGGGGGTGTGGAGGGATGGGTTAGTGGTAGTTGAGGGGTGTGGAGGGATGGGTTAGTGGTGGTTGGGGGGTGTGGAGGGATGGGTTAGTGGTGGTTGGGGGGTGTGGAGGGATGGGTTAGTGGTGGTTGGGGGGTGTGGAGGGATGGGTTAGTGGTGGTTGGGGGGTGTGGAGGGATGGGTTAGTGGTAGTTGGGGGTGTGGAGGGATGGGTTAGTGGTGGTTGGGGGGTGTGGAGGGATGGGTTAGTGGTGGTTGGGGGTGTGGAGGGATGGGTTAATGGTGGTTGGGGGGTGTGGAGGGATGGGTTAGTGGTGGTTGAGGGGTGTGGAGGGATGAGTTAGTGGTAGTTGAGGGGTGTGGAGGGATGGGTTAGTGGTAGTTGGGGGTGTGGAGGGATGGGTTAGTGGTGGTTGGGGGTGTGGAGGGATGGGTTAATGGTGGTTGGGGGGTGTGGAGGGATGGGTTAGTGGTGGTTGGGGGGTGTGGAGGGATGGGTTAGTGGTGGTTGGGGGGTGTGGAGGGATGGGTTAGTGGTGGTTGGGGGGTGTGGAGGGATGGGTTAGTGGTAGTTGGGGGTGTGGAGGGATGGGTTAGTGGTGGTTGGGGGTGTGGAGGGATGGGTTAATGGTGGTTGGGGGGTGTGGAGGGATGGGTTAGTGGTGGTTGGGGGGTGTGGAGGGATGGGTTAGTGGTGGTTGGGGGGTGTGGAGGGATGGGTTAGTGGTGGTTGGGGGGTGTGGAGGGATGGGTTAGTGGTGGTTGGGGGGGTGTGGAGGGATGGGTTAGTGGTGGTTGGGGGGTGTGGAGGGATGGGTTAGTGGTGGTTGGGGGGTGTGGAGGGATGGGTTAGTGGTGGTTGGGGGTGTGGAGGGATGGGTTAGTGGTGGTTGGGGGGGTGTGGAGGGATGGGTTAGTGGTGGTTGGGGGGTGTGGAGGGATGGGTTAGTGGTGGTTGGGGGAGTGGAGGGATGGGTTAGTGGTGGTTGGGGGTGTGGAGGGATGGGTTAGTGATGGTTGGGGGGTGTGGAGGGATGGGTTAGTGGTGGTTGGAGGTGTGGAGGGATGGGTTAGTGGTGGTTGGGGGTGTGGAGGGATGGGTTAGTGGTGGTTGGAGGTGTGGAGGGATGGGTTAGTGGTGGTTGGGGGGTGTGGAGGGATGGGTTAGTGGTAGTTGAGGGGTGTGGAGGGATGGGTTAGTGGTAGTTGAGGGGTGTGGAGGGATGGGTTAGTGGTGGTTAGGGGGTGTGGAGGGATGGGTTAGTGGTAGTTGGGGGGTGTGGAGGGATGAGTTAGTGGTGTTTGGGGGGTGTGGAGGGATGGGTTAGTGGTGGTTGGGGGGTGTGGAGGGATGGGTTAGTGGTGGTTGGGGGGTGTGGAGGGACGGGTTAGTGGTGCTTGGGGGTGTGGAGCGATGGGTTAGTGGTGGTTGGGGGTGTGGAGGGATGGGTTAGTGGTGGTTGGGGGGTGTGGAGGGATGGGTTAGTGGTAGTTGAGGGGTGTGGAGGGATGGGTTAGTGGTGGTTGGGGGGTGTGGAGGGATGGGTTAGTGGTAGTTGGGGGGGTGTGGAGGGATGGGTTAGTGGTGGTTGGGGGGTGTGGAGGGACGGGTTAGTCGTGGTTGGGGGTGTGGAGGGATGGGTTAGTGGTGGTTGGGGGGTGTGGAGGGACGGGTTAGTCGTGGTTGGGGGGTGTGAAGGGATGGGTTAGTGGTGTTTGGGGGGTGTGGAGGGATGGGTTAGTGGTGGTTGGGGGTGTGGAGGGATGGGTTAGTGGTGGTTGGGGGGGTGTGGAGGGATGGGTTAGTGGTAGTTGAGGGGTGTGGAGGGATGGGTTAGTGGTGGTTGGGGGGTGTGGAGGGATGGGTTAGTGGTAGTTGGGGGTGTGGAGGGATGGGTTAGTGGTGATTGGGGGTGTGGAGGGATGGGTTAGTGGTGATTGGGGGTGTGGAGGGATGGGTTAGTGGTGGTTGGGGGGTGTGGAGGGATGGGTTAATGGTGGTTGGAGGTGTGGAGGGATGGGTTAGTGGTGGTTGGGGGGTGTGGAGGGATGGGTTAGTGGTGGTTGGGGGTGTGGAGGGATGGGTTAGTGGTGGTGGGGGGTGTGGAGGGATGGGTTAGTGGTGGTTGGGGGGTGTGGAGGGATGGGTTAGTGGTGGTTGAGGGGTGTGGAGGGATGGGTTAGTGGTAGTTGAGGGGTGTGGAGGGATGGGTTAGTGGTTGTTGGGGGGTGTGGAGGAATGAGTTAGTGGTGGTTGGGGGTGTGGAGGGATGGGTTAGTGGTAGTTGAGGGGTGTGGAGGGATGGGTTAGTGGTGGTTGGGGGTGTGGAGGGATGGGTTAGTGGTGGTTGGGGGGTGTGGAGGGATGGGTTAGTGGTGGTTGGGGGGGTGTGGTGGGATGGGTTAGTGGTAGTTGAGGGGTGTGGAGGGATGGGTTAGTGGTGGTTGGGGGGTGTGGAGGGATGGGTTAGTGGTGGTTGGGGGGTGTGGAGGGATGGGTTAGTGGTGGTGGGGGGTGTGGAGGGATGGGTTAGTGGTGGTTGGGGGGTGTGGAGGGATGGATTAGTGGTGGTTGAGGGGTGCGGAGGGATGGGTTAGTGGTAGTTGAGGGGTGTGGAGGGATGGGTTAGTGGTGGTTGGGGGGTGTGGAGGGATGGGTTAGTGGTAGTTGAGGGGTGTGGAGGGATGGGTTAATGGTGGTTGGAGGTGTGGAGGGATGGGTTAGTGGTGGTTGGGGGGTGTGGAGGGATGGGTTAGTGGTGGTTGGGGGGTGTGGAGGGATGGGTTAGTGGTGGTGGGGGGTGTGGAGGGATGGGTTAGTGGTGGTTGGGGGGTGTGGAGGGATGGGTTAGTGGTGGTTGAGGGGTGTGGAGGGTTGGGTTAGTGGTAGTTGAGGGGTGTGGAGGGATGGGTTAGTGGTTGTTGGGGGGTGTGGAGGGATGAGTTAGTGGTGGTTGGGGGTGTGGAGGGATGGGTTAGTGGTAGTTGAGGGGTGTGGAGGGATGGGTTAGTGGTGGTTGGGGGTGTGGAGGGATGGGTTAGTGGTGGTTGGGGGGTGTGGAGGGATGAGTTAGTGGTGGTTGGGGGTGTGGAGGGATGGGTTAGTGGTAGTTGAGGGGTGTGGAGGGATGGGTTAGTGGTGGTTGGGGGTGTGGAGGGATGGGTTAGTGGTGGTTGGGGGGTGTGGAGGGATGGGTTAGTGGTGGTTGGGGGGGTGTGGAGGGATGGGTTAGTGGTAGTTGAGGGGTGTGGAGGGATGGGTTAGTGGTGGTTGGGGGGTGTGGAGGGATGGGTTAGTGGTGGTTGGGGGGTGTGGAGGGATGGGTTAGTGGTGGTTGGGGGGTGTGGAGGGATGGGTTAGTGGTGGTGGGTGTTGTGGAGGGATGGGTTAGTGGTGGTTGGGGGGTGTGGAGGGATGGATTAGTGGTGGTTGAGGGGTGCGGAGGGATGGGTTAGTGGTAGTTGAGGGGTGTGGAGGGATGGGTTAGTGGTGGTTGGGGGGTGTGGAGGGATGGGTTAGTGGTAGTTGAGGGGTGTGGAGGGATGGGTTAGTGGTGGTTGGGGGTGTGGAGGGATGGGTTAGTGGTGGTTGGGGGGTGTGGAGGGATGGGTTAGTGGTGGTTGGGGGTTGTGGAGGGATGGGTTAGTGGTGGTTGGGGGTTGTGGAGGGATGGGTTAGTGGTGGTTGAGGGGTGTGGAGGGATGGGTTAGTGGTGGTTCAGGGGTGTGGAGGGATGGGTTAGTGGTGGTTGGGGGTGTGGAGGGATGGTTTAGTGGTGGTTGGGGGTGTGGAGGGATGGGTTAGTGGTGGTTGGGGGTGTGGAGGGATGGGTTATTTGTAGTTGAGGGGTGTGGAGGGATGGGTTAGTGGTGGTTGAGGGGTGTGGAGGGATGGGTTAGTGGTGGTTGAGGGGTGTGGAGGGATGGGTTAGTGGTGGTTGGGGGTGCGGAGGGATGGGTTATTTGTAGTTGAGGGGTGTGGAGGGATGGGTTAGTGGTGGTTGGGGGTGTGGAGGGATGGTTTAGTGGTGGTTGGGGGTGTGGAGGGATGGGTTAGTGGTGGTTGGGGGTGTGGAGGGATGGGTTATTTGTAGTTGAGGGGTGTGGAGGGATGGGTTAGTGGTGGTTGGGGGGTGTGGAGGGATGGGTTAGTGGTGGTTGGGGGGTGTGGAGGGATGGGTTATTGGTAGTTGGGGGGTGTGGAGGGATGGGTTTGTGGTGGTTGGGGGTGTGGAGGGACGGGTTAGTGGTGCTTGGGGGTGTGGAGGGATGGGTTATTGGTAGTTGAGGGGTGTGGAGGGATGGGTTAGTGGTGGTTGGGGGGTTTGGAGGGATGGGTTAGTGGTGGTTGGGGGGTGTGGAGGGATGGGTTAGTGGTAGTTGGGGGTGTGGAGGGATGGGTTAGTGGTGGTTGGGGGTGTGGAGGGATGGGTTATTGGTAGTTGAGGGGTGTGGAGGGATGAGTTAGTGGTGTTTGGGGAGTGTGGAGGGATGGGTTAGTGGTGGTTGGGGGGTGTGTAGGGATGGGTTTGTGGTGTTTGGGGGGTGTGGAGGGATGGGTTAGTGGTAGTTGGGGGTGTGGAGGGATGGGTTAGTGGTAGTTGGGGGTGTGGAGGGATGGGTTAGTGGTGGTTGGGGGGTGTGGAGGGATGTGTTAGTGGTAGTTGGCGTGTGGAGGGATGGGTTAGTGGTGGTTGGGGGTGTGGAGGGATGGGTTAGTGGTAGTTGAGGGTGTGGAGGGATGGGTTAGTGGTGTTTGGGGGGTGTGGAGGGATGGGTTAGTGGTGGTTGGGGGTGTGGAGGGATGGGTTAATGGTGGTTGGGGGGTGTGGAGGGATGGGTTAGTGGTGGTTGGGGGCGTGGAGGGATGGGTTAGTGGTAGTTGAGGGGTGTGGAGGGATGGGTTAGTGGTAGTTGAGGGGTGTGGAGGGATGGGTTAGTGGTGGTTGGGGGGTGTGGAGGGCTGGGTTAGTGGTGTTTGGGGGGTGTGGAGGGATGGGTTAGTGGTAGTTGGGGGTGTGGAGGGATGGGTTAGTGGTGGTTGGGGGTGTGGAGTGATGGGTTAGTGGTAGTTGGGGGGTGTGGAGGGATGAGTTAGTGGTGTTTGGGGGGTGTGGAGGGATGGGTTAGTGGTGGTTGGGGTTGTGGAGGGATGGGTTAGTGGTAGTTGGGGGTGTGGAGGGATGGGTTAGTGGTGATTGGGGGTGTGGAGGGATGGGTTAGTGGTGGTTGGGGGGTGTGGAGCGATGGGTTAGTGGTGGTTGGGGGTGTGGAGGGATGGGTTAGTGGTGGTTGGGGGGTGTGGAGGGATGGGTTAGTGGTGGTGGGGGGGTGTGGAGGATGGGTTTGTGGTGGTTGGGGGTGTGGGGGGGGGGTTAGTGGGTGCAGGTGTTGATCAGCCTTATTTCTTAGAGAATGTAATTATTTTGTGACTGGTGGTTCTGTTGTGGATGCTACGTAGCCTGCTTCCTGATGTGAATGGACGTAGAGACCATGAACAGGAAGGGTGGCATCCTTCACTGTTCCATATATACTGTTTGCCCCCGATAGCGGGTAGGAAGGTTCTGTTGATCTGCTGGGCTCTTTTCACTACCTGTTGTAGCCTTTCTAAGAGAATTTTGCCCCATACTGGGATGTCTAAGTCCAGAGGTGCGGAGTAAAACATTTGGGGGAGAGAGGTAGTTAGAATGCCTGAAAGGTGCTGGAGGTAGTTGCTCTCACAATTAATAAGCACAGAATCACAGAACGTTACAGGACAGAAACATGCCCTTTGACCTGTCTGTGCCATGCCAAACCGTTAATCCGCCTAGTCTCATCAACCTGGACCCAAACCCTTCCTATCCATCCAAATTTCTGTTAAATGTTGAAATCAATAACACATTAACCACCTGAGCTGACAGTTTATCCACAACCTCATGACCCTCTGAGTGAAGAAATTTCACCTTTTACCCTCAACCCATGGTCCCTGGTTGTAGTCCCACCCAACCTCAGTGGAAAAAGCCTGCTTGCATTTACCCTATCCATCTCCTCATAATTTTGTATACCTCTATCAAATCTCCCATCTTCTGCATTCTAAGGAATAAAGTCTTAATCTATTCAGCCTTTCCTTATAACTCAGATCCTCAAGTCCCAGCAACATCCTTATAAATTTTCTCTGTACTCTTTTAATCTTGTTTACATCTTTCCCATAGGTAGGTAACCAAAAATGTACACAATACTCCAAATCAGGCCTCACCAATATCTTATGCAATTCCATTATGACATCCCAAATCCGATACTCATTGATTTATGAATGCCAATTTGCCAAAAGCTTTCTTAACAATCCTATCTACCTTGAAAGTCACTTTTTAGGAATTATGGATTTGTATTCGGAGATCTCTCTGTTCTACCATACTCCTCAATGCCCCACTGCTATCCCAGTTGGCCCTCCCAAAATACAACACTGTACACTTGTCTGCATTAAATTCCATTTCCAATTCTTCAGCCACTTTTCCACTTCAGGCTTTGATAGTCTTCCTCGCTGTCCACTGCACCCAAAATCTTGGTGTCATCCGCAAGTTTGCTGATCCGGTTAACTACGTTATCATCCAGATCATTGATAATAGATGACAAACACAACAGACCCACTGGTCACAAGCAAAGCATCTTCAAGGCAAAGTGGTCATTGACAAGGGAAGTAGTCAGTGGTACACGGGATTAATACTAATAGAAGTTGATAGTCAGCATAGACTGTGCAGCTCTATAGAAAGTCAGAAGCCAAACTGAGAAGGATCCTTCACTGCTGATGAGTCGAAAGGTTTTGTAATCTATACACTACTAAAACTCTCATGCTCTGTTTGTGACCTCCAATTAGTGCAAACTGTGCATTACAGCAGCACTATTTTTGGCTAAATTGACGAAATGCGCGAACTTACAGAATAAAGGCACAGTTTAGGGTTATATATTTGTATAAAATTGCTCACTCGCCAAAATCAACAGCCCCGCTTTCACCCGAGAGCCAACGTCAGCCATGATGGAAACCGCGATGTGACACCACGACGCATGCGCACGGCCAGCCTCAGCAGTGACACCAAGTGGAGTGGCAGGGCAGGGCAGCTCTATTTCCAGCGGTCACATACTGCTGATCACCATCAGCATGTGCAGGATTGGGACAGATCTAACTGCCACCCATCAATAAATCTTATTGTAATGACGCACTTCGAGACATTTGCCGCAGTCAAAGGACAGCAGTGACTATATCACGTCCATTTAGGAGAGCGCCAACCGCATCATCAAGGATAATCAGCATCCTGGAGGCTTTGGTGTTACTGCTTTGTATCCAGCATCAGGGTAAAAAAATATGGTCAGCCTAATTATGCCGCGTGGAAAGAGAAGGCGGACATTATGGTCAAGAGATGATGCCAAACATCGTCGGGATGTGGCAAGGAGAGGGAGAGAACAAGAATCGGATGAGGCCAGGGCCGCACAACTCCAGGATCAAAGAGTCTGGACAAAAAAGATGAGAGAAGAAGAGACAGAGGGGGAGAGGAATGCTCTCCTGAATGCTCTCATGAATAACCTCTGAGGCCGAGCTTCGGGCCCTGCTCAAAGGGGCAAGTCAGTTAAAACTGTAACTATATGGATTTGATCAAAGATACTCCATATCAGAGAGAAACATCATTACTTTAGTACACTTCACGTCTCAGGTCAGCCTGTAGCAGATTATTATGAGGTACTCTCACTGGAGTCTTATTCTCTGTATTTGTCAATCCCTCAGGACAAAGGATGACTTGTATTCTGTTTTATAGGTTCAAATTGCGTTGTTATCTCATTTGTTTTGTTATGTAAATTGATACTATAAGTCAAAGCTAACTTTGTCATTTTTGTATCGTGCTGTCCTGCTGATCTGAAGTTTATAACATGGGCGTGTGCATATGACAATAAACCTGAACTTGTAATTTATTATCTAAATGGGAGAAAGATTGCGGATGAACAAGGGATTTAAGTGTGCTTGTGCAAGATCTGCAGAAGTTAGCAAGCAAGTGCCAGCGACTGGTTAGGAAGATGAATGGCGTGTTGTTCTTCATTTCCGAGGTGTTGGGGTTCAGATATATGCAAGTATTGCTACACCTATACGGTGTGGGGCCACACTTGAGTACAGTGCACAGTTTTGCTCCCCTTATTCATAAAAAGATACATTGGCTTTGGAGTCAGTCCAAAAGAGATTCACTAGACTAAACTAATTGTTGGGATGAAAAATTTGGATATCACCAATGGCTAAAGAAATTAAATCTATATTCCTCTGAGTTTAGAAGAATGGAGAGTGATCTTACTGAAACATGTTAAGATCCTTGAGGGGGCATATCAAAGATGTTTCCATTAGTGGGAAAATCTAAACGAGAGGACACAGATAGAAGATTAAGGGATGGTTATTTAAAATTGAGGTGCTTTGGAACAACAGAAGACGGTTAATCTCTGGAATTCTCTACCCTGAGGGTGTAGAAGTGTAGAAGGAGAGGTAATAAGTATTGATTGATTAGGACCCTGGGGAACAGACTCAAAGGAGGCGAAGAGGCTGAGTGGCCAAGCACCTCCTCCTCATCCTGTCATTGAATATTACAGTCACCAAGTACCCAACCATCCGCTTACTGGGGTTCGCCAAAGTTAACCGAATCAGCCAAATAAACACTGTGATTAGAAGATTAGAAGAGGAGAAAAGGGTTTCCGCCACC
The DNA here is from genome assembly GCF_030144855.1 of Hypanus sabinus. Classification (NCBI taxonomy): domain Eukaryota; kingdom Metazoa; phylum Chordata; class Chondrichthyes; order Myliobatiformes; family Dasyatidae; genus Hypanus; species Hypanus sabinus. The sequence goes on from NC_082722.1 coordinate 81,986,553, forward strand.
CACAAGGCACAAACCAGGATTTTAATGGAACATCCTCCTTGTTCCAATACCAAACAGTTGAGGACCAAGCACAACAAGTTCACCTACTGACTGACCACCCCTCCAAACCACACATTCTCACCACATCCTCATAATGGAGAGGGTTGGTCATTCGGCAAATTTCCACACACGAACCATGGAGCGAATTCGAACTGACTGCACCACCATGTGGCTGGAGGGCAGGGATCAGAAAGAAATGCAGGAAGTTGAAAATTTAGCCAGCACCATCGTGGGCACCAACCTTCCCAGTATTGAGTTCACCTTCAAACGGCAATGTCTCAAAAAGGCGGAATCCATCATGAAGGATCTCCTTCCCCCAGGACATGCCCCTTCACATTGCTACCATCAAGCAGGAGATAGAGGAGCCTGAAGACACACACTCAATGTTTCAGGAACAGCTTCTTCCCCTCTGTCTCAGATTTCTGAATGGACAATGTACACTACCTCACTATTTCTTTTTCCATTACATAAATTCATTTTAATATATATTTCTTACTATAATTTATAGTTTTTTATTATTTTGTGTAACAATGAACTGCTGCCATAAAACATCAAATTTCATGACGAATGCCAGTGATATTAAACCTGATTTGTTTTCACCCGACAACTCTGGTGGGGTTTGCAAGACATTACTTCCTACAAAGCGAAACCCAATAGTATGAATGGCAGGGGCAACACGAGTGAATCTGCAGATGCTGGAAATAAATAAAAACACAAAATGCTGACAGAACTCAGCAGGCCAGACAGCATCATTCCTGATGAAGGGTTTCGGCCTGAAACGTCATCACCACCTCCTCCCATAGATGCTGTCTGGCCTGCTGAGTTCTGCCAGCATTTTGTGTTTTTATATGAATGACAGCGATGCTTCACTACCAGGTAAATTCAACACCTCCTATGCACGCTTTGAAAGGGAGGACACAACTACAGCTGTGAAGATCACCTGACGACCCTGTAATCTCCGTCTCAGATGTTGGGCTGTCTTTAAAGAGAGTGAACCCTCGCAAGGCAGAAGGTCCCGATGGAATACCTGGTAAGGCTCTGAAAGCCTGTGCCAACCAACTAGCAGGAGTATTCAAGGACATTTTCAACCTCTCACTGCTATGGGCAGAAGTTCCCACTTGCTTCAAAAAAGCAACAATTATACCAGTGTCTAAGAATAAGAATGTGAGCTGCCTTAATGACAATCGCCCGGTAGCACTCACATTTCCTCACTGACGATCAACACTGGCGCACCTCAGGGGTGTGTGCTTAGCCCACTGCTCTACTCTCTATATACACGTGACTGTGTGGCTAGGCATAGCTCAAATACCATCTATAAATTTACTGATGATAAAACCATTGTTGGTAGAATCTCAGGTAGTGACAAGAGGGCGTACAGGAGTGAGATATGCCAACTAGTGGAGTGGTGCCGCAGCAACAACCTGGTACTCAACATCAGTAAGATGAAAGAGCTGATTGTGGACTTCAGGAAGGGTAGGACAAAGGAACACATACCAATCCTCATAGAGGGATCAGAAGTGGAGAGAGTGAGCAGCTTCAAGTTCCTGGATGTCAAGATCTCTGAGGATCTATCCTGGTCACAACATATTGATGCAGTTATAAAGAAGGCAAGACAGCAGCTATACTTCATTGGGAGTTTGAAGAGATTTGTTATGTCAACAAATACATTCAAAAACTCCTATAGTTGTACCACGGAGAGCATTCTGACAGGCTGCATCACTGTCTGGTATGGAGGGGGCTACTGCATTCTGACAGGCTGCACCACTGTCTGGTATGGAGGGGGCTACTGCATTCTGACAGGCTGCACCACTGTCTGGTATGGAGGGGGCTACTGCATTCTGACAGGCTGCACCACTGTCTGGTATGGAGGGGGCTACTGCATTCTGACAGGCTGCACCACTGTCTGGTATGGAGGGGGCTACTGCATTCTGACAGGCTGCACCACTGTCTGGTATGGAGGGGGCTACTGCATTCTGACAGGCTGCACCACTGTCTGGTATGGAGGGGGCTACTGCATTCTGACAGGCTGCATCACTGTCTAGTATGGAGGGATGGGTTGGGGTTACTGCACAAGTCCGAAAGAAGCTGCAGAGGGTTGTAAATCTAGTCGGCTCCATCTTGGGTACTAGCCTACAAAGTACCCAGGACATCTTCAGGAAGCGGTGTCTCAGAAAGACAGCATCCATTATTAGGACCTCCAGAACCCAGGACATTCCCTTTTCTCACTGTTACCATCAGGTAAGAGGTACAGAAGCCTGAAGGCACACACTCAGCGATTCAGGATCAGCTTCTTCCCCTCTGCCATCCGATTCCTAAATAGACATTGAACCCTTGGACACTACTTCACTTATTTTAAAAAATATATAGTCTTTATGTTTTGCACAATTTTTAATCTATTCAATATACATATGCTGTAATTGATTCTTCTAGATTATGTGTTGCATTGAACTGCTGCTTCTAAATTAACAAATTTCATGTCACTTGCCGGCGATAATAAACCAGATTCTGAGTCTGAAATGCTTTGAGAGGTTGGTCATGACTAGACTGCACTCTGGCCTCAGCAAGGACCTGGACCCATTGCCACAATAGGTCAATGGCAGATGCAGTTTCAATGGCTCTTCACATGGCTTTAGACCACCTGAACAACAGAAACGCCAATGTCAGGATGCTGTTCATCGATTATACAGTAGCTCAGCATTCCCACAATCCTGATTAAGAAGTCACAGAACCTGGGCCTCTGTGCCTCCCTCTGCAATTGGATCCTCGACTTCCTAACTGGAAGACATCAATCTGTGCAGATTGGTGATAACACCTCCTCCTCACTGACGATCAACACTGGCGCACCTCAGGTGTGTGTGCTTAGCCCACTGCTCTACTCTCTCGATACACATGACTGTGTGGCTAGGCATAGCTCAAATACCATCTACAAATTTGCTGACGATACAACCATTGTTGGTAGAATCTTAGATGGTGACGAGAAGTGAGATATGCCAACTAGTGGAGAGGTGCCGCAGCAACAACATCAGTAAGATGAAAGATCTGATTGTGGACTTCAGGAAGGGTAAGATGAAGGAACACATACCAATCCTCACAGAGGATCAGAAGTGGAGAGAGTGAGCAGCTTCAAGTTCCTGGCTGTCAAGATCTCTGAAGAATTAACCTGGTCTCAACATATCGATGTAGTTATAAAGAAGGCAATACAGTGGCTATACTTCATTAGGAGTTTGAAGAGATTTGGTATGTCAACAAATACACTCAAAAACTTCTATAAATGTACTGTGGAGAGCATTCTGACAGGCTGCATCACTGTCTGGTATGGAGGGGAACTACTGCACAGGACCGAAAGAAGCTGCAGAGGGTTATAAATCTAGTCAGCTCCATCTTGGCTACTAGTCTACAAAGTACCCAGGACATCTTCAGGGAGCGGTGCGTCCATTATTAAGGGTCTCCAGCACCCAGGACATGCCCTTTTCTCACTGTTACCATCAGGAAGGAGGTACAGAAGCCTGAAGGCACCCACTCAGAGATTCAGGAACAGCTTCTTCCCCTCTGCCATCCAATTCCTAAATGGACATTGAACCTGTGAATACTACCTCACTTTAAAAAAAATATATAGTATTTCTGTTTTTGCGTGATTTAATCTATTCAATATACATAAACTGTAACTGATTTACTTATTTATTTTTTATTACTTTTTTTTCTCTTCTATATTATGTATTGCATTGAATTGCTGCTGCTAAGTTAACAAATTTCATGACACGACCCGATGATAATAGCTGATTCTGATTCTGATGTGAAACTGGCCCAAGTGTGAAATATCTGGTCAATTGTGTGAGTAATATGCTCACGTGTACTATCGCAGAGGAAGATAGTTACTTCTTCATATGCAGCATCTCTTTGTCCCTGTAGAATTGCCAGTTGCTCATGGGTGAACCCCTGTCTACTGTCAGATATGTACCAAGGGCATTTCACTGTGGTATGTTTTCATTCATCTCTTTGCTCCATGAGAGCACTAAGCTGTTCTGGTGGCATATCTGTGTTCTCCCTTGTGGCAGAACTCCAGCTGGAGAGGAAAGATATTGTGTGTGCACCCATGGCACACATCACCTGATCTTGAGGGTGCTTCGTGTGGATTATATGTAAAGATTGTGGTTTGCTGGCTTCATGCCACCATCAGGAAAGTGGACACCATCTTGCTTCTTATCATCTCCTACATTTGGAGATGCATCTTGATTCTGTGGACCCTTCTGAAAGCGTGAGACTGGAATTTAATAGGGCACATTAATTATTAACTCTTGGTCTTCTATGTAACAGAATAAAGTTGATTAGGTACAGAAAAGTATCTTGATATCAAATCAAGCCGTAATGAGATCTCAAGTGAGGGTAGAAGGGAGGAGATAAACTGGAAAAAAAACAATATATGACATCCCTCTGAAGAACTCGTCGCCTGATTTCCTATATCTTGTGTCAGACTGCAGCCAGCAAATGCCTGCTTCTTCTTCCCTTTTCCACTTGAATTATTGAACATATTTCTGTGTTAATTCCTTAACTTACTTTACCCTCAATCATTCTTTGCTCAAATGCTCCATTATCTGTGGATTTTCATAACTGGATAAAACTATTTGATCTACAGACTTTCAACCTCTTCTTATATTGGTCATAGAGAATTGCCCAGCACCTTCCTCATCCCTCCCACACACATATGCAAAAAACTTTCCACTTGATATTCAACTTCCTGATAAGAATGCTCGTCAATGCATTTAAGACCTCTTTTTCAGCTGCAGCCTTTCTCTGTGACAGTGTTTATCATTGTTGCTGTCATACAGTACTAAAACAGGCCTTTTGACCCACCATAACCTCTCCTGTTTGTCCTCCTTCCCCTCCCCCCCACCTTCTTATTCTGGCATCTTCCCTCCTTCATTTCCATTCCTGATGAAGAGTTTTGGCCTGACACATTGACTATTTATTCCCCTCCATAGATGCTGCCTGACCTGCTGAGTTCCTCCAGCATTTGGACCTGTCTTCACTAGGGAAGACACAACAATCTCCCAGATGTAATAGTGGCCAGAGGACCTAGGGTAATGGAGGAACTGAAGGAAATTCACATTAGGCAGAAAATGGTGTTGAGTAGACTGATGGGTCTGAAGGCTAATAAATCCCCAGGGCCTGATGGTCTGCATCCCAGGGTACTTAAGGAGGTGGCTCTAGAAATCGTAGACAAATTGGTAATCATTTTTCAATGTTCTATAGATTCAGGATCAGTTCCTGAGGATTGTAGCTAATGTTATCCCCCTTATTAAGAAAGGAGGGAGAGAGAAAACAGGGAATTATAGACCAGTTAGCCTGACATCAGTGGTGGGGAAGATGTTGGAGTCAATTATAAAAGATGAGACAGCTGCACATTTGGATAGCCGTAACAGGATCGGTCTGAGTCAGCATGGATTTATGAAGGGGAAATCATGCTTGACTAATGTTCTGGAATTTTTTGAGGATATAACATGAAAATGGACAAGGATGTAGTGGATGTAGTGTACCTGGACTTTCAGAAAGCCTTTGATAAGGTCCCACATAGGAGATTAGTGGGCAAAATTAGAGCACATGGAATTCGGGGTAGGGTACTGACATGGATAGAAAATCGGTTGGCAGACAAGAAACAAAGAGTAGGGATTAACGGGTCCTTTTCAGAATGGCAGGCAGTGACTAGTGGGGTACCGCAAGGCTCGGTGCTGGGACCACAGCTATTTACAATATACTTTAATGATTTAGATGAAGGGATTAAAAGTAACATTAGCAAATTTGCTGATGACGCAAAGCTGGGTGGCAGTTTGAAATATGAGGAGGATGTTAGGAGAATGCAGGGGTGGACAGGTTGGGTGAGTGGGCAAATGCAGTTTAATGTGGATAAATGTGAGGTTATCCACTTTGGTGGCAAGAACAGGAAGGCAGATTACTACCTGAATGGTGTCAAGTTAGGAAAAGGGAAAGTACAACGAGATCTAAGTGTCCTTGTTCATCAGTCACTGAAAGTAAGCATAGAGGTACAGCAGGCAGTGACGAAAGCTAATGGCATGTTGGCCTTCATAACAAGGGCAGTTGAGTAAAGGAGCAAAGAGGTCCTTCTGCAGCTGTACAGGGCCCTGATGAGACCCCACCTGTATTATGTTCAGTTTTGGTCTCCAAATTTGAGGAAGGTCATTCTTGCTATTGAGGGAGTGCAGCGTAGGTTCACGAGGTTAATTCCCGGGATGGCGGGACTGTCATCTGTTGAAAGCTTGGAGCAACTGGGCTTGTGTTGAAACATATAATATTATTAAGAGATTGGACATGCTAGAGGCAGGAAACATGTTCCCGATGTTGGTGGAGTCCAGAACCAGAGGCCACAGTTTAAGAATAAGGGGTAGGCCATTTAGAACAGAGTTCAGAAAAAAACTTTTTCACCCAGAGAGTGGTGGATATGTGGAATGCTCTGCCTCAGAAGGCAGTGGAGGCCAATTCTCTGGATGCTTTCAAGAAAGAGTTAGATAGAGCTCTTAAAGATAGTGGAGTCAAGGGATATGGGGAGAAAACAGGAACGGGGTATTGATTGTGGATGATCAGCCATGATCACAGTGAATGACGGTGCTGGCTCGAAGGGCCGAATGGCCTACTCCTGAACCTATTGTCTATTGTGAGTGTGTTGCTCGAGATTTCCAGTATCCACAGAATCTCTTGGCTTATACCCATGCCAGCCTTTCTGCTCATGTGCCCACAATTGAAGCCAATTGAATTGCTCCATGCTTTTTGAATATCCTGATTAAATTTGACTCACCAAGTCCTCTTGCAGCACCAGCCAACATAAAAGACAAAGATAGAGCAAAAATTAGTGGGAAGTTAGAGGATTGGGAAATTTTTGAAAACTAACAGAAGGCAACTAAAAGGTCATTAAGAAGGTAAAGATGCAATACGAAAGTAAGCTAGCCAATAATATTAAAGAGGATACCATAAGTTTCTTCAGATACATAAAGTGTAAAAGAGAGGCAGGAGTGGATATTGAACTGCTGGAGAGGTAGTAATGGGGGACAAGGAAATGGCAGACGAACTGCAACAGTTTTCACTGTGGAGGACACTAGGAGGATGGTTGAAGTTCCAGGCGTCAGGGCTCATGAGTGAGTGAAGTAGAGAGCAGGATCTTGGGAAACTGAACGGCCTGAAGGTACATAAGTCACCCGGACCAGTTGGTGTACATCCCAGTGTTCTGAAAGAGGAGGCTGAAGAAATCATGGAGACATTAGTAATAATCTTTCAAGGATCATCTTGCCTGACTAATCTGTTGGAATACATTGAAGTAACAAACAGGATAGACAAAAAATAATTGGTTGATGTTGTGTGGTTGGATTTTCAGAAGGATGAGGCTGCTTAACAAGCTACGAGCCCATGGGATTACAGGAAAGATTCCAGCATGGATGAAGTAGTGGCTGATTGGCAGGAGGTAAAGAGTGGGAATAAAGGGAACCTTTTCCAGCTGGCTGCAGGTGACTAGTGGTGTTCCACAGTGGTCTGTGTTGAGTCAAATTTCTTTTAAGTTACATTTCAATGATTTGATGATGGAATTGATGGCTTTGTTGCAATGTTTGTATATGAGGTGAAGAGAGGTGGAGGGGCAGGTAGTTTTGAGGAAGTAGAGAGGCTACAGAAAGACTTGGATAGATAAGGAGAATGTGAAAAGAAATGGCAGATGGAATACAATGTCGGGAAGTGTATGGTCATGCACTTTGGTAGAAGAAATAAAAGGATTGTCTACATTCTAAATGGAGGAAAATACAAAAATCTGAGGTGCAGGGGGATTTGGGAGTCCTTGTGCAGGATTCCTTAGAGGTTAATTTGCAGGTTGAGTCAGTGGTGAGGATGGCAAATGCAATGTTAGCATTCATTTCAAGAGAACTAGAACATAAAAGCAAAGATAAATACAAGAGATTCTGTAGATGCCGGAAATCTTGAGTAACACACTCAATGCTGGAGGAACTCAGCAGGTCAGGCAGCATCTATGGAGGGGAACAAATAGTCAATGTGTCAGGCCAAAACTCTTCATCAGGACTGGAAAGGAAGGAGGGAAAAAAAACCCGAATAAGAAGGTTGGGGGAAGGGAAGGAGGACAAACCAGGAGGTGTGGATATGGTGAGTCAAAGGGCCATGTGTGACTATAAAGCACTGGTGAGGCCTCACGTGGAGCATTGTGAGCAGGTTTGGGCTCCTTCTCTTAGAAGGGATGTGCTGAACTGGAGAGGGTTCAAAGGGCATTCACAAAAATGATTCTAGGGTTGAATGGCTTGTCATATGATGAGCGTTTCATGGCTCTGGGCTGTATTCACTGGAATTCAAAAGTATGAGGGGTGACTTCACATATTTATCGAATGGTGAAAAGCCTTGATGGAGTGGAGGTGGAGAGGGTGTTTTGTTATGGTGGGAAAGTCTAAGGCCAGAGGACACAGCCTCAGAACAGAGGGGGGTCCTTTTAGAATGGAGATGAGGAGGGATTTCTTTAGTCAGACAGTGGTGATTCTGTGGAGTCCAAGTCTTCACGTAAGTTTTTAAGGCAGTGGTTGACAGATTCTTGATTGGTCAGGGCATGAAGGGATATGGGGAGAAGTCAGGAGATTGGGGCTGAGAGGAAAATTGGATCAGCCATGATGAAATTGTGGAGCAGACTTAATAGGCTATATGGCCTAATTCTTCTCCTATGTCTTAGGGTCTTACATTAACCACTCTGCGCAAAAAAAATCTAATAGCCTGGATGCCCTTTAAATCTCTTTCCTCTCACCTTCAAGATATGCCCTCTTGTTTTCGATAGCATTGTTATGGGAAAAGGTTTGTTTCCCCATCAATGCCTCTCATAGTCTGGATTGATTTGTCCCATTAACGCAGGGCAAGCATGGTCCGATGAAGGAACCATGGTTGACAAGAGATATGAAACATCTGGTCAACAGGAAGAACGAAACATACAGGAAGCAAGAATCAAATAGGGCTCCAGATTGCCAGGAAGGATCTTAAGAATAGAGTTAGGAGAGCTAGAAGAGTGCATGAGAAGTCCTTGAAGAATTCTACATGTATGTAAAGAACAGGAGGATGACCAGAGGGAGGGAGGACTGATGAGAGGTAGAAGAGGATACCTGCCTGGAGTTGGAGAAGATAGGGGAGTTTCTCAATGAATGCTTTGCTTCAATATTCACCCGAGAGGAACCCTGATAAATGTGAAAACAGTGTAAAACTGGCTGATATGCTTCAACATGTCAATGCTAAGAAAGAGGATATGCTGGAACTTTTGAAAAACATTAGGACAGGTAAGTGCCTGGGAACAGATGGGATGTGCCCCACGTTACCATGAGAAACAAGGGAAGAGGTTGCTGCTCCTTTAGTGATAATCTGAATGTATCAGAAGATTGGAGGATGGCAAATGTTATTCCTTTGTTTAAGAAGGATAATAGGGTAATCCTGGGAATTGTAGACCAGTGAGTCATACTTTAATTGGTGGGCAAATTATTGGAGAAAATTCTTAAAGAGAGGATTTGTGAGCATTTGAAGAAGCATAGTCTAATTAGGGACAGTCAGCATGGCTTTGTGAGGGGCAAGTCGCACCTCATGAGCCTGAATAAATTCTTTGAGGGAGTGGCAAAACAAATTGGTGAAGGTAGAGTGGTGGCTATGGTTTATATGAATTTTAGTGAGGTGATTGACTAGGTTTCCCATGATAGGCTCATTCAGGAGGTCGGGAGGCATGGGGTGCAGGGAAACCTGACTGTGTGGATTTAGAATTGCTTCACAAAGAGAGGGTGGTAGTAGATGGACCATATTCTATCTGGACGAACATGACTGGTGGTGTCCCACAGGAATCTGTTCTGGTACCCCTGCTCTTCGACCTTTATAAATTACTTGGATGAGGAAGTAGAGGAGTGTGTTAGTAAGTTTGCAGATGAAATAAAAGTTGGTGGTGTTGTGGATAGTGCAGGTTACCACAGGACTTTGATAAAATGTGGAGCTAGGCAGATGGAGTTCAATCTGACATAGCCATAACCTTTCACTGGAAAGGAAAGATGCTTCAAAGGGATCGAAACAAGTAAACAGAATGTTTATCCCAGTCTCCATCTCCAGTCACCAAGTCAGCCCACTTTGGATTCCATATGCCTTAATCTCTGGGCCAGCCTACTATGTAGGACCCCCTCAAAAAATCTGAAGCTAGTGAGACAGGATTTCACTCAGACAAAGCTATAGAACCAGGCCATTCGGCCCACTGAGTCTACTCCATCATTCCATCATGGCTGATCTATTATCCCTCTAACCCCCTTTTGCCCATAATTTTTGATGGCCTGACTAATCAAGAACCAACCAACCACTTTTTAAAATATACCCACAGACTTGGCCTCCATTCCTCTGTGGCAAGGGATACCACCCTCTGGGTAAAGAAATTCCTTCTCGCCTCTGATCTAAATGAATGTCCTTCTATTCTGAGGCTGTGGTCCTAAATTCCCTAACTATAGGACACATCTTCTGCATGTCCATTCTATCTAGGCCTTTCAATATTTGATGGATTTCAATAAGAGCCCCCCCCCCATTCTTCTAAACTCCAGCAAGTACAGGCCCAGAGCCTTCAAACGCTCCTCATTCATTAACTAGGAATGCCCACGACAACCATTCCTAACAAACATTGCCTTTCCAAAAGCACATAAATCCTGTCCCTTAAGAATTTCTCCAGTATTTCCCTACACTGGTCTATAGTTACCTGGCTTATTCCCATTGTGCTTCTTAAATAAGGGAATAACATTTGCAATCCTCCAATCTGTTCGTACCTCGCCAGATCTCATAAAGATGTGTCAGAGACCCAGTTATCTCCTCGTTTCCTGCAGCCACCTGGGAAAGATCTTGTCTGGCCCCAGGGATTTCTCTAGGCCTCCACTGGCAAAGCGAAAACATCTATGTGTGAATTCCAAGTTCATCTTTTAGATGTTAACCAGCCAAATCCTGTTTCAACTTTCTTTTAAACCTGTTTTTTTAAGGAGTCCAATTTAGCACTGTCTGAATTGGTGTAATCTTATTTCTAGGGTGTGTCTGGGAATCATGGTAACACTGCTGATGACAAAATGAAGGAAATGCATAAAAGGTTATGGTCAGAGAAACAGCGGTTACTTAATTGTTAAGAAGAAATGCTTTGAAGGGATTGAAACAGTTAAATAACATGATCCAGCCTGGTCTCTGCCCATATAAACTGGGACGGTAGTGAGAGGTGAACAAAAAAGTACTGGCTGTGGTTCAAGACATGAAGAGTGAACACCACAGATACCTTCTGCAGTGTAACTGCTGATCTCCAGGGATCTCTGCTGTCTTCTCCAGGTAAGGGGACCATACGGTAACAACTGCATGTTTTGATTTCAAGTGAGGACAGGATCAGGATCTGCATCAAATGCACCAGCCTGTGCAATTGATTGGTCTAAAGAAATCAGGCTTCATAATAAAGCAATTGATTGAATGCCCTCAGGGTAACTAGGGAAGGGCAGAAATTCCTTCCTTAGTAATCTATCCACATGCTAAAAACAAACCTTGTAAAAATTTGAAGGCCCATTCAAAGTGAGCAGGGCAGACTAGTTATTAGCTCTTTCAAAGCACAAGTCCTAGCTTTCTTTGTAATAAAATAAAAGTTGATTAGATATGGAAAAGCATCCCAGTATCATAGAACCAGACAACTGTGAGATGTTGTTACATTAAAGGATAGAAGGGAGGGTACAAATTGGTGTAAAAACTATGCGCTACATCCTGCCTTGAAGAAATCAGGGTGTAGGCTGATTGCTGGAGGCATGTTTAACATCTCCAATTCCAACGAAGGCCTCACATTTTGCCTCGGAGGCTCTGGCTCACCTGGCAGGCTGGGGCCGCGCCCCTTCAGACAAGCTGCAGTTTCCCTTAAGGCCGTAAGTGATCTGTTCCAGCTTTCCAGCCTGTGGCTGTTATAATTAAGTAGCTGAGAGTGCCTTGCAAAACCAGAGACAAATACCTATTAGAAATATATCTGCAACTGAAGTACAGTGTTTCTCTTGCTGCCTTAGTATTTCAGAGCCCAGATAATCTGAATTCAAATCCTACCAAAACACATCATCAACTTGATTCACTCTTACAAGTCTGCAAATAAAACTCTGGAGTTTCCCTAAAAATAACCTTGAAGCTTTTAGATAATCAAAAAGCCTAATAGTTCACCAATATATTTGAGGGACAGACAGCAGTGTCCCCGCTCTTATTGGACCCATAAGTGACTTTACTCCCAACATGACGATTAATCTTTACGTCTTCTTACTGCAGAGCAAGGTAATTTGGTAAAAATTAGCTTCTGAAATACTCGGAGCCGCAGCAGTTTAAGAGACTGTGTTCTTTTACTATAGTTCAACAACCTCATGATTACTTGCATTGAAGTTAGCTCTTCAGTTTCCAAATTCTTAAATTAGTTCAAATTCTAGAATCCCAAGTTGTGACTGGGGCATGTTATCCTTCTTATGAATTCTCCTAAGGCCTTCTATCCATTTAATTTTCTCCACAGCCCATGTACTCACTAATTTGAATCTTTTAATAGCAAAACTCAGGAAAGTGGAGTGATTATCTGAGAGGCAGGGAGGGGTCTCTAACTGCTATTATATTGAGATTCAGATCAGAACTTTCTAGGCTTGATCCCAATTAGTGTTAATGAAATCGATTTCAGAGTAATAATGCTGCAGTTTTCTTGATATATCTGGCTGAGTGAAAGGAAATTAAGTGGAAACCGTGCTCTGTTCAATGTCAAACGATCCATCTGGCATATCGGTGCATGAACATGATGGATACAAACAAACTCTATGAACACTCAGCCGGTCAGACAGCAAAGTTCAAAGTCCATAGATGTCACCATATACGAACCCCGAGATCCATTTTCCCATGGGTGTTCACAGTAAGTACAAAGAAACACCAGAGAATCAGTGAAAGACCGCACACAAACAGTGTGTAAAAGACAACAATCTGTAAAAATACAAAAGAGAGAAAATAATAACAATAAGCGATAAATATCCAAAAAATCAGCAAAAATATATTACTGAAAAAATACATTTTACAATACAAAAGATAGATACATTTTCCCAGTTTGAATTCTTTTTAAGACCATAAGATATAGGAGCAGAATTAGGCCATTTGGCTCATTGAGTCGGCTCCACCATTTCACCATGGCTGATCCATTTTTCCTCTCAGCCCCAGTCATCTGCCTTCTGCCCGTATTCCCTAATACGTTGACCAATCAAGAATCTATCAACCTCTGCCTTAAATATACATAAAGACTTGGCCTCCACAGCAGCCTGTGGCAAAGAATTCCACAGACTCACCACTTTCTGGCTAAAAGAATTTCCCCTCCTCTTCAGTCTAAAAGGATGTCCTTGCTTTTATATTCTTGTCCTCTTGAAATGAATGCTAACATTGCATTTGCCTTCCTCACCACAGACTCAACCTGCAAATTAACCTTTAGGGAATCCTGCACAAAGGCTCCCAAGTCCCTTTGCACCACAGATTTTTGCATTTTCTCTCCATTTAGAAGAGTCAACCCTTTCATTTCTTCTACCAAAGTACATGACCGTACATTTCCCAATGCTGCATTCCCTTTGACGCCCATTCTCCTAATCTGTCCAAGTCCTTCTGTCTCCTAACTTCCTCAAAACCACCTGGCCCTTCGTATCATCTGAAAACTTTTCAACAAAGCCATCAATTCCATCATCCAAATTATTAACATACAACGTAAAAAGAATCAGTCCAAAGAACACCACTAGTCACCAGCAGCCGACCAGAAAAGGCTCCCTTTATTCCCACACTTTGTCTCCTGCGAATAAGCCACTGCTTTATCCATGCTAGAATATTTCTTGTAATACCGTGGGGTTGTAGCTTGTTCAGCAGCCTCATGTGTGGCTCCTTGTCAAAGGCCTTCTGAAAATCCAAATACACAACATCAACTGATTCTCCTTTGTCTATCCTGCTTGTATTTCTTCAAAACATTCCAACAGATTTGTCAGACAAGATTTTCCCTTGAGGAAATCATACTGACTACAGCTTATTTTATCACGTGCTTCCAAGAACCCTAAAACAATATCCTTAAAAACTGACTGTAATATTTTCCCAACACTGAGGTTAGACTATAATTTCCTTTCTTCTGCCTCTCTCCCTTCTTGAAGAGTGGAGTGACATTTGCAATTTTCCAGTCTTCCAAAACCACTCCAGAACAAGTGATTCTTGAAAAATCATTACCAATGCCTCCATGATCTCTTCAGCTACATTTTTCAGAACCCTGGGTTGTCCACCATCTGGTCCAGGTGACTTATCTACCTTCAGTTTCCTCAAGAACCTTCTCCCTAGTTTGGTAACTTCATGATCCCTGACACATGGAACTTCCATCGTACTGCTAGTGCCTTCCACAGTGAAGACTGCTGTCAAACTCAGACTTCAGTTCTTTGCAGTGGTGAGATCCACTCCTGGTGGCTCGAACAGACCAGGGACGTGGCCTAGAAGACAAGCATGCTTTCAGGGTTCCAGTTTTTCACGGCCCTGCAGACAGGCTGATTCTAAGCCAGTGCCGCTGAATGGAGCGTTCCGGGAGAATACAGGTAAACAGGAAGAGCGAGCCAGCTGTCCAAGCATTGTTGCCAAGCATCTGGGCAGAGAAGTCTGGCAGAACAAGCAGCACAACAGACTTTTGACACGGTAAATCAGAGAGTTGTTTTGTTACGTCTCCCCTCTTGCTGTGGAAGGGGACACCTCCGTTTCTCTTTATTAGGGAGAGAGAGAGAGCCTGTGGATGAATGATTAGTTTTTGTTGTACTGCAGATCATGGTCTCTATTGGGGGCTTTGCTGTTGCCCACGGTGGGTGTGAGGTACTGATGCTTCTTGAGGAAATGGGTGGATGGGGGCAAGTTGTTACTTTGCTGTGCCTGTGCCTGGGGGAGGGAGGGGGCTTCGGGGTTCTAACCTTTAACTGTCATTCATTCTTTGGGGCACTCTTCTGTTTCATAGATGTTTGTGAAGAAGAATTTCAGGATGTACAGTTCATACATTTCTCTGACATTTAATGGAACTATCAAAAATACTTATTCAGTTTGTCCCCCATTACTAGCACGCCAGCACCGTTTACCAGCAGTCCATTATCCACCCTCACCTCTCTTTTACACTTTATGATCTGAAGAAACTTTTGGTATTATCAACTATTAACTGTTTCCATTTCCACAGATGCTGCCTTATTTGTATTTATTGCATTATTTCAGATTTCCAAAATTTGTATTTTTTTAAATTTTCACAATGAAGACCAAATTGATCTTTTTTTTAATATTTGATTTTTTGACAAAGAATTATTTCAACTGTGACTCCTTCCTGGACGATGGGGCACCACTAGTCATTGAATTCGAATCACAAAAACACCCTCTCCTATCCAACTATTCACTGTGGATCTTGAAAAGGTCAAATGGTACAAAAGCATACATTTTGAGATTCAAGACTGTTTAATGTCATTTTCAGTACACACGGGTAAAGGAGAACAAAATAATTGTTACTGAGGATCTGCTCCAGCACAAAAAAAGCAATAAGATAAAGAACATAATAATAATTAAAGAACACAATAAATATAAATACATCAGAGAGCTTACCGTGTATGTCCATAGAGTGGCACCTGGCTCAGGAGTGTCTGTACATCGGGTGACTGACAGGAAATGATAAAGTAGTGGTGGTGGTGGGGGTGGGTTAGCGGGTGGAGGTGTTGATGTATATACATGTGTATACATAGCTTGTGTATGTCCATAGAGTGACGCTCAGCTCAGGAGTGTCTGTACATCGGGTGACTGACAGGAAATGATACAGGACATGGAATCTCATGTTTCGAGCAATAAAGCAGCTTACCCTTCATTACCGAGTGACTGTGGGTCTCACTGAGATGCGGGGTCAGACTGTCACTCAGTGCATTTTGCTGGGCATTACCTTAGCTCTATTGGCTGCAGTGCTGACGAGCCACCGTCAATACTTGACAACACCCCAAGTTTAAACTTGCTGAATAGAGCTTCTCCTAAGCATGTGCATTTTGCACAGAGGCCGTAGCTGTTCAGACGCAGCGCTACTCAGTATAACAAGTATTGGTATGATTGTTCCCTCTCGGCTCTAGGCTGTGTGGGAGATGAGGGTGTTGACATTTAGTTAGGAAATCTTCGAGAGTCTTCCTCATATTCTCTCCTTCTTCATATGAGTCTATAAGACCATAAGACACAGGAGCAGAATTAGGCCATTCAGCCCATCAAGTCTGCTCCACATTTCCAGCATGGCTGATTTATTATCTCTCTCAGTCCCATTCTCCTGCCTTCCCTGCATAACCTTTGACGCCCTGACTAATCAAGAACCTATCAACCTCCACTTTAACCATACTCAATGACATTGCCTCCAGAGCCAAGGCTCCAAAGGTATTCATAGCCGGAGGGTGGTAGTGGGGACGAGCTCCCACTGCTAAACAAATGCTCTACATGGTGTGTGTCTCAAACAGCGGCTATACCCACTCACAGGAAAGGCTTTGGGGGTAAACCCCGAGGAAAAATCCGGAGTCGGGGTCCCGAAGGCGGCCGACTGCTGTACCCAGCACCGGCATGAAACTGGCACCAAACCGTATCGACTTTCGTCATTCCTTTGGATCTGTCATCAGCTTGGAGCGGGGAGTCCCACTGCATGGGCAACAGATGGATTTCCATATCAACTCTGCCCTGGCTTGCGCCCTGGAGAGGCCCTCCCAGTGACCACCAGAGGCGTAGTACCCATGGTCGACCACGACCGACGGAGGCCACATATGGCCTCCACAGCCATCTGTGACAATGAATTCCACAGATTCACTACCCTCTGGCTTAAGAAATTCCTCCTTATCTGTTCTAAATAGAGGTCCCTCAATTCTGAGACTGTGCCTCCGATCGTAGCCTCACCTCTATAGGAAACATCCTCCCCACAGCCACTCTGTCTGTGTTAGGCCCTTCAATATTTAATAGGTTTCAATGAGACACTGCACAGCAAGTTCAGTCCAAAAGCCAGCAAATCCTTTCATTTCCTGAATCATTCTTGTGAAGCTCCTCTGGACCCTCTCCAATGCCAGCACATCTTTGCTGAGTCCTCAGACTGTAATCCCAGGTGCTCAGGTTGCAGGCCTGTGTGCTGTGCATCCTCTGGCACTGGCTGCTGTTTGTGTTTGGCAAGTCTGTGAAGCATGCAACACACTGTGATGTAGTCTCCATTGCTGAAATGCACGGAGTGTGCTGCTGGGCATCTCCATACTAATGCGATCAACAGAATCGCATGTTTTAAGCAACCAGAATGATTCTGGTATTTGTTGTAGTCAGACTCATTTACCGAGTTGACTGAACGAGCCACCAAAGTAAAGGATCCACATCTCCAACCAGTGCTGGCTCTGAAATGTCCAGCAGCGTGTCGCACCTTCATGACCCAGGAAGCATTATAATGACTATCAAGAAATTGTTCTGCTTATCCACAAACAGCTGTATCCTTTTCAGTCTATGGAAAGGTCTCAGAATATTGTACTGGTACAAGTGCACTCAAGTCCCAGATGTTGATTTCTTCTGACAAATCAACGAGAAGAAAACAGATCGAGGGCCTCAGCAGCCGGACGACTTGAGAGTCCGTGTTATGCTGCGATGCGCAGTCAATTAAGGCACAGAGCATAGATCTGTGTTGCTGTCTGGATAGCGACAATCACCTTCACCTCATTATGAGAAAGAGAATTTCAGGCACAAAAAAAGGCCAAAGGTTGCCCTGCTGATTGTCACGTGTAGCTATGACTGTCTTTGAAAATCTAAACCTGCAAAATGCATTGTTCTTCAGGCAGACAGGTAGAATGTGACATCTCCTGACCCTCTGAGAATAGGATATTTACAGATACCTCCTGCCCCAAGCTTCCAAGTGGCCTAAACCAAACCTCCCAAAGTACCTATCACAATGAGTAACTGAGTACCGCCAGCAGTATCAACACTGGGACACCTATTGAAAATATTACTGTGACACACTCCGTTAACAATGGAAGCTGCCTGAGCTACCCTGAGGTCTCCGTTGAAATAGGGAGAATGTCTTAAATAAAGGTTAGTTTGAGAGACTATCCCACAAAAGACACGGAGAGCACTCAGCTCCAATTTATGATGGTGTAGGTGGAAACATGCTATGCAAGGCGTTAGAGACACAGGCGATTCTGCAGATGCTGGAAGTCTTAAGGAACACACACAAAATGATGTTGGGCTCAACAGGTCAGGCAGCACAAGGAGCAGTATTAGGCCATTTGGCCCATTGGGTCTGCTCTGTCACTCCACCATGGCTGATCCAACGCCCTCTCAACCCCAATCTCCTGCCTTCTCTCCATTTCTCTTCATGCCCTGACCAATCAAGAATCGATCAACCTCTGCCTTAAATATGCGTAAAGACTTGGCCTTATTCACCACTCTCTGTCTGGCAACACACACAAACTGCTGGAGGAACTCAGTAGAGCAGGCAGCATCTATCGGAAAAAGTAAAGTTGACGTTTCGGCTGAAACCCTTCGGCAGATTTTCTCTTGTCTTAAGAAATTCCTCCACATTTCATTCTAAAAGGACCCCCTCTATTCTGAGGCTGTGCCCTCTGGTCTTAGACTCTCCCATCATAGGAAGCATCCTCTCCACATCCACTCTATCAAGGCCTTTCAACATTCAATAGATTTCAATGTGGTCACCCCTCATTCTTCTAAATTCCAATGAACACAGGCCCAGAGCCATCAATCCCCCCACCCCTTCATATGACAAGCCATTCAATCCTGGAATCATTTTGATGAACCTCTTTTGAAACCTCTCCAGTTTCAGCACATCCTTTCTAAGACAAGTGCCCAAACCTGCTCACAATACTCCGTGAGGCCTCACCACTGCTTTATAAAGTCTCAACATTACATCCTTGCTTTTATATTCTAGTCCTCTTGAAATGAATGCTAACATTGCATTTGCCAACCTGCAAATTAACCTTCAGGAATCCAGCACAAGGACTCTCAAGTCCCTTTGCACCTCAGTTTTTGTATTTTCTCTCCATTTGGAAAGTAATCAACCTTTTCATTGCTTCTACCACAGTGCACTGCCCGACACTGTATTCCATCTCACATTTCTTTGCTTATTCTCCTCATCTAAGTCCTTCTGTAGCCCCTCTATTTCCTCAACACTACCTGCCCCTCCACCTATCTTCATATCATCTGCAAACTTTACAACAAAGCCATCAAATCCATCATCCAAATCATTGACATATAATGTAAAAAGAATCGGTACCAACACCAGCCCCTGTGGAACACCACTAGTCATTGGCAGCCAACCAGAAAAGGCCTCCTTTATTCCCACTCTTTGCCTCCTGCCAATCAGCCACTGCTTTATCCATGCTAGAATCTTTCCTGTAATGCCATAGGCTTGTAGCTTGTTAACAGTCTCATGTGGGGCACTTTGTCAAAGCCTTCTGAAAATCCAAGTACACAACATCAACTGATTCTACTTTGTCTATCCTGCTTGTTACTTCTTCAAAGAGTTCCAACAGATTTGTCAGGCAAGATTTTCCCTTGTGGAAACCTTGATGACTACGGCCTATTTTATCATGAGCCTCCAAGTACCTTGAGACCTCATCCTTAATAATCGACTCCAACATCTGAGGTCAGACTAAATGGCCGAGAGTTTCCTTTCTTCTGCCTCTCTCCCTTCTTGAAGAGTGGAGTGAAATTTGAAATTTTACAGTCTTGCAGAACTAATCCAGAATCTGGTGATTCTTGAAGTATCATTTCTAATATCTCCACGATCTTTTCAGTCACCTCTTTCAGAACTCTGGGTTGTACACCATCTGGTCCGGGTGACTTATCTACTTTCAGCTTCCCACCCTTCACCCTACCACCTTTTCAGATAAAGGTCTGAAACCATGCATAATTAGACTGCAACCTACTGTCACAAAAATATTAGATGAATCCCTAGAATGATAAGATGGACTCTTGACCTCACAATCTGCTTCTCAACCCCATTCTCCAGCTTTCTCCCCATAACCTTTGACACCCTGACTAATGAAGAACCCATCAACCTCCATTTTAAATATATTGAATAACTTGGCATCCACAGCTGTCTGTGGCAATGAATTCCACAGATTCACCACCCTCTGGCTAAAGAAATTCCTCATCTCTGTTCTCAATGGACATCCCTCTACTTTGAGACTGTACCCTTTGGTCCTAGACTCCCCCTCAACAGGAATCATCCTCTTCACATCCACTCTATCTAGGCCTTTCAGCATTTGATCGGTGTCAATGAGATCTCCCCCCCCCCCCCCCCACCACCATTCTCCTAAATTCCAGCGAGTACACTGAGCCATTAAATGCTCTTCATTCCCAGAATCAATCTCATGAACCTCCTCTGGACCCTCCCCAATACCAGCACATCCTTTCTTCAAATGAGAGGCCCAAAACTGCTCACAATACTCCAAAGGTGGTCTGACCAATGCCTTACATTCTTGCTTTTATATTCTAGTTCTCTGGGAATGAAAAGTTCTACATCCAAAGTTAAATTTATTATCAGAGTACGAACATATTACCTCGTACAACCCTGAGGTTATTTTTCTGTGGACATACTTAGCAAATCTATAGAACAGTAACTGTAAACAGGATCTGTGGACTGTGAACGTCAAGAACTATAAACTGTAAACAAATTGCAAATGCAGATAATAAATAAAACAGCAATAAACAGAGAGAGTACAGAGGAGATTTACTAGAATGTTACCTGGGTTTCAGCACCTAAGTTACAGAGAAAGGTTGAACAAGTTAGGTCTTTATTCTTTGGAGCATAGAAGGTTGAGGGGGGACTTAATAGAGGTATTTAAAATTATGAGGGGGATAGACAGAGTTGACGTGGATAGGCTTTCTCCATTGAGAGTAGGGGAGATTCAAACAAGAGGACATGAGTTGAGAGTTAAGGGGCAAAAGTTTAGGGGTAACACGAGGGGGAACTTCTTTACTCAGTGAGTGGTAGCTGTGTGGAACGAGCTTCCATTAGAAGTGGTAGAGGCAGGTTCGATTTTGTTATTTTTTTAAAAATTGGATAGGTATATGGACAGGAAAGGAATGGAGGGTTATGGGCTGAGTGCAGGTGGGTGGGACTAGGTGAGAGTAAGCGTTCGGCACAGACTAGAAGGGCAGAGATGGCCTGTTTCCGTGCTGTAATTTTTATATGGTTATGTGGTTATAAATAACAAGCATGAAATAACAAGATAAAAGAGTCCTTAAATGAGTGTAGCTACCCCCTTTTGTACAAGAATCTGATGGTTGAGGGGTAATAAGTTCTCAAATCTGATGGTGTGAGTCCTGAGGCTCCTGTAACTTCTACCTGATGGCAGCACCAATAAGGAGCGTGGGCTGGGTGGTGAGGATCTTTGATAATAGGTGCAGTCTTTCTATGACAGCGTTTCATGTAGATGTACTCAATGGTTGGGAGGGTTTTACCCATGATGAACTGGGCCAAACCCACTTCCTTTTGACCTGGCCTTCGCCACAGACTGTGGCAGCATAGTCCACGGGTTCACTGCTCCCTGGCTAAAAAAAAAATCCTCCCTACCTCTGTTCTAAAGGGTTGCCCCTCAATTTTGAGGTAGTGCTTTCTAGTTCTGGACACACTGACCATAGGAAACATCCTCTCCACATCTCCGTATCTAGTCCTTTCAACATTCAGTAGCATCAATGAGTTTGCCTGGCACTTTTTCCTTTGTAATAGCGATGGCGCTCACTCCTGCTCCCTGACACTCATGGACCTCTGGCACACTGCTAGTGTCTTCCACAGTGAAAACAGGTGCAAAGAACCCATTAAGTTCATCTGCAATTTATTTGTCCCCCATTACTACCCCACCAGCATCATTTTCCAGTGGTTCAATATCTATTCTCACCTTCCTTTTACTCTTAATATAACTGAGAAAACTTTTAGTATCCTCATGCACAAAAGCTGGATGAACTCAGCATCCGTTGAAATGAGCAGCCAATGGATACTGCCCGGCCTGCTGAGTTCATCCAGCTTTTGTACTTGTTGATTTGACCACAGCATCTGCAGTGTCCTTTGTGTTTACTGTCAGTATCCTGCTTTATATCATCGGCTAGTTTGCCCTCACATTTCATTTTTTCCCCTTCTTATAGCTTTTCTAGTTGCCTTTTGTTGGATTTTGAAAGCTTCCCAATCCTCCAACTCCCCAATCACTTTTGCTACCCTATATGCTCTTTCCTTGGCTTTTATGCAGTGCTTAACTTCCGTCGTCAGCCATGGTTGCCTACCCCACCATTTGAGAACTTCTTCTGTGGGACTTCTCTATCCTGTGCCTTGTGAACTATTCCCAGAAACTTCAGCCATCTCTGCTCTGCCGTCATCCCTGCCAGTATCACCTGGGCAAGCTCCTCTCCCATGCCTCTGTAATTCCCTTTATTCCATTGTGATACGGATACATGTGACTTATGCTTCTCCCAATCCCCCTACATATTGCAGTCCCCCAATACAATTGTGTCATTACTTATTACAGGCCTTTTCCAGCTCCCTTTGCAATCTCATCCCCACATCTTGGCTACTATTTGGAGGTCTATATATGATTCTCATAATAGTTTTCTCACTCTTCCAATTTCTTAACTCCACCCACAAAGATTCAACATTCTCTGACCTTATGTCACCTCTTTCTAAAGATGTAATTCCATCTCTTACCAACAGAGCCACACCACCACCTAGGCCTTCCTGCCTGTCCTTTTGATACAAGTATATCATTTGATGTTAAGCTCCCAACTATGGCCTTCTTTCAGCTACGACTCAGTGATACCTACAACGTCACACTGACCAATCTCTAATTGCGCCACAGGTTCGTCCACCTGTTTCCGAATGCTACGCACATTTAAATACAGTACCTGCTCTTGCCTTCTCCACCCTTTAGAATTTTGCCTCTGTGGTACAATTTAACTTTTTGCACTCTCCACTTTTGTACCCAATCATTGGCTTGTCCTTCCTTACATTCATATTACACCCGTCATCTACTTGTAAACCTGCTGGCTCATCCTCAGCTCTATCTCTCTGTCACACTAGCTTAATCCACTCCCAACAGCTCTAATGAATCTGCCTCTAAGAATATTGGTCCTCCTCGATTCATCACTTCTGTACGGGCCCCTCCTGCCCCAGATGAGGTCCCAATGATCCAGAAATCTGAATCCCTGTGCCCTGCTCCAACTGTTCAGCCACTCATTTGTCTACCACCTCATTCTATTCCTATCCTCACTGTCACGTGGCACAGGTAGTAATCCTGAGATTACTACCCTTGAGGTCCTGCTTCTCAGCTTCCTTCCTAATTCCCTGTATTTTTATTTCAGGACCTCCTCCCTTTTTCTTCCTTTGTCGTTGGTACCAATATGTACCACGACCTCCGGCTACCCACCCTCGCATTTCAGGATATTGTGGACACTTTCAGAAACATTGTGGACCCTCGCACCTGGGGGGCAAACTACCATCTGTGTTTCCTTTTTGTGTCCACAGAATCTCCTATCTGTCCCCTGACTATAGAGTCCCTATTACTGCCACCCTCTTCCTTTCCCTTCTGAGCCAGAGGCACGGCCACTGTTGCTTCCTCCAGGTAAGCCGTCCCCCCCAACAGTACTCAAAATGCAGAACTCATTGTTGAGAGGGACGGCTACAGGAATGTTCTCCACTATCTGACGTTCCCCCTTCCGTCTCCTGACAGTCACCCATTTATCTGTCTCCCTGTAGCTCCTGTCGACCACTGCTTCACTTTCCCTAAAAAGCCGAAGTTCATCGGGCTGCAGCTCCAGTTCCCTAACCCGGTCCCTCAGGAGCTGCATCTCGATGCACCCGGTGCAGATATGGCCAACGGGGAGGCTGGGAGTCTCCTGGAAATCCCACATCTGACACCCAGAACAGAACGCTGGCTCTGCAGACATACCCTCTATCAGAACTTACCTAGACTCCACCTGTTCTCACCAAAGCCCGACCACTCTGACTCAGACCAGTCTAACGATAACCGCTTCCACAAAGACTGCTCCACTAGATGAAATAAGGAATGAACTTACCTAACCTCCACCTGTTCTCGCCAAAGCCCCGTTGAGCCAAAGCCTTCCTACTCTGACTCAGACTACTCTGATGACGACCACTCTGCTGCGGTACCTCTCTTACAAAGACTGGGTTTCCCATCAAAACTCTTGTTGGACCTGCGCGGGAACACTCCTGTTGCATCTGTCAGTTCTTCTGTTGAAAATCTCCTTGTCACACTGCACCCAGACCCAGCCACTCCGTCCATACACCACATGCCCTAACAACACCGTGGGCGAACTCCACCTCAGGGATAGTAGCAGTTCAAGGGGACAGCTAGGGATGGGCAGTAAATGCTGGCTCAGCCCACATCCTGTCAATGAATAAATAACGTTAATCCTAGCCACGGTTCATCCACACAAATGAGGACATGGACAATTTGTTATGGAGCTGAACTAGAGTTGATTGTCGCCATCACTGGTTCAGAGGCCTTGCATTGCAGAACAGCTCCCTCTACTGAGCTTTCGTGGTACATCATATTACATATAACGCGTCATTATCTGCAGACACTGTTGTTTACTCAATCATAAAGAGACCTTTGTGACTTTACTGATGTTTTGTTTCTGTCTTAAAAAATATTCACATATGGAAATACATGCCAAAGTGGTAGTGCATACAAGGCCTGTGGCAATTTCCTGTCAGTCACCTTATATCCAGACATTCCTGTGCCGAGCGTCACTTTATGGACATACAATCAATCAATGTATATAAACTATTTTATGTATTTATATTTATTGTGTTTTTTATCACTGTGTTCTCTATCTTATTGTGCTTATTTTGTGTTGCATCGGATTCAGAGTAACAATTATTTTATTTTGATCTCCCTTACACTTGTGTGCTGGAAACGAGGTTAAACGATCTTGAATCTTTAATTTCATCCAGGGCCAAAGTTAGTGATTTTCAGCTAAGGATGAACCAACATTGGTTAAAAGTTCAGAACAATTTCCCTGTTTTTTGTTCAAGTTCAATTTTTTGTCATTCAGCCAAGCGCATGTATACAGCTAAACAAAACATTGTTCCTTTGGGGCCAAGGTGGAAGACATAGTATATTTATCCAAATGTTCACAGCTCATTTATTCTTTTGTGCCTTTATTAATAAAACTCCAAACTGCTCATCAACATTTCAATGATCTCTCTGCTCCTGCGATAATTTTAGAATAATATATTGTATTCTCTATAGTGTTTCTCTTTACCTACCAAAAAATATCACCTTGTGTTCGGAGGAAGAAGGCTGCGCGTGAACAGCTGATTTTTCGGAGTGAAGGGAGTTTTTTAGTACTCGGGGTAAAAGAGAGGTGAGACTGCGCAGGTGCGTGACATCAGCCAGTAATGCGCGAAAGGTTTAAAAAGAAGTCCGCCACATCCAGCGGGCAGCGTCGGAGCGGGCAGCGGAGTGAGAGGTAGCAGAGTGGTGGGGCTTTGGCTCAATGGGCCTAGGCAGTAACGGGTTGAGGCGAGGTAGGTTTAACTGTGTGTGTGAGGCCAGTTTTCTGTGCTTGGTGCCAGCTTCCCAACCTCCTGGATGGCCATATATGTGTCGAGATGCAGCTCCTAAGGGACCGTGTTAGGGAACTGGAGCTGCAGCTCGATGACCTTCGTCTGGTCAGGGAGAGTGAGGAGTTGATAGAGAGGAGTTACAGGCAGGTGGTCACACCAGGGCCACGGGAGGCAGATAGGTGGGTCACAGTCAGGAGGGAGAAGGGGAAGAGTCAGGTACTAGAGAGTACCCCTGTGGCTGTACCCCTTGACAATGTACTCCTGTTTGAGTACTGTTGGGTGGGACAGTCCACCTGGGGGAAACAACAGTGGCTGAGCCTCTGGCACAGAGTCCGGCCCTGTGGCTCAGAAGGGTAGGGAAGGGAAGAGGAAGGAAGTAGTGATAGGGGACTCTACAGTTAAAGGGTCAGACATGCGATTCTGTGGATGCAGAAAAGAAACTTGGATGGTAGTTTGCCTCCCTGGTGCCAGGGTCCGGGATGTTTCTGATCATGTCCACGATATCCTGCGATGGGAGGGAGAACAGCCAGAGGTCATGGTACATATTGGTACCAATGACATAGGTAGGAAAAGGGAAGAGGTCCTGAAAGAAGATTACAGGGAGTTAGGAAGGAAGGTGAAAAGCAGGATCTCAAAGGTAGTAATCTGGGGATTACTGCCTGTGCCACGCAACAGTGAGAATAGGAATAGAATGAGGTGGAGGATAAATGTGTGGCTGAGGGATTGGAGCAGGGGGCAGGGATTCAGATTTCTGGATCATTGGAACCTCTTCTGGGGCAGGTGTGACCTGTACAAAAAGGACGGGTTGCACTTGAAACCCAGGGGGACCAATATCCTGGTGGGGAGGTTTGCTAAGGCTGTTGGGGAGAGTTTAAACTAGAATTGTTGGGGGGTGGGAATCAAACTGAAGAGACTGGGGAAGAGGAGGTTAGCTCACAAATAGAGAAAGCTTGTAGACAGTGTGAGAGGGAGGATAGGCAGGTGATAGAGAAGGGATGTGCTCAGACCGATGGTTTGAGATGTGTCTATTTTAACGCAAGGAGTGTTGTGATCAAAGCGGATGAGCTTAGAGCGTAGATCAGTACTTGGAGATATGATGTGGTGGCCATTACAGAGACTTGGACAGCTCAGGGACAGGAATGGTTACTTCAAGTGCCAGGTTTTAGATGTTTCAGAAAGGACAGGGAGGGAGGCAAAGGAGGTGGGGGCGTGGGACTGTTGATCAGAGATAGTGTCACAGCTGCAGTAAAGGTGGACGCCATGGAGGGATTGTCTACGGAGTCTCTGTGGGTGGAGGTTAGGAACAGGAGGGGGTCAATAACTTTACTGGGTGTTTTTTATAGGCTGCTCAATAATAACAGGGATATCGAGGAGCAGATAGGGAAATAGATCCTGGAAAGGTGTAATAATAACAGAGTTGTCATGATGGGAGATTTTAATTTCCCAAATATCGATTGGCATCTCCCTAGAGCAAGGGGTTTAGATGGGGTGGAGTTTGTTAGGTGTGTTCAGGAAGGTTTCTTGACACAGTATGTAGATAAGCTACAAGAGGAGAAGCTGTACTTGATCTGGTATTGGGAAATGAACCTGGTCAGGTGTCAGATCTCTCAGTGGGAGAGCATTTTGGAGATAGTGATCATAATTCTGTCTCCTTTACAATAACATTGGAGAGAGATAGGGGCAGACAAGTTAGAAAAGCGTTTAATTGGAGTAAGGGGAATTATGAGACTATCAGGCAGGAACTTGGAGGCTTAAATTGGAAATAGATATAACCATATAACAATCACAGCACGGAAACAGGCCATCTCGGCCCTCCTAGTCTGTGCCGAACGCTTACTCTCACCTAGTCCCACTGACCTGGACTCAGCCCATAACCGTCCATTCCTTTCCTGTCCATATACCTATCCAATTTTTTTTTTAATGACAGTATTGAAACTGCCTCTACCACTTCTACTGGAAGCTTGTTCCACACAGCTACCACTCTCCGAGTAAAGAAGTTCCCCCTCGTGTTACCCTTAAACTTTTGCCCCTTAACTCTCAACTCATGTCCTCTTATTTGAATCTCCCCTACTCTCAATAGAAAAAGCCTATCCACGTCAACTCTATCTAACCCCCATAATTTTAAATACCTCTATCAAGTTCCCCTTAATCTTCTACGCTCCAAAGAATAAAGACCTAACTTGTCCAACCTTTCTCTGTAACTTAGGTGCTGAAACCCAGGTAACATTCTAGTAAATTTTGTACTCTCACCATTTTGTTGACATCTTTCCTATAATTTGGTAACCAGAACTGTACACAACACTCCAAATTCGGCCTTACCAATGCCTTGTACACTTTTCAGGGGAAAGTACAGAAGAAATGTGGCAAATATTCAGGGGATATTTGTGTGGAGTTCTGTACAGGTACGTTCCAATGAGACAGGGAAGTTATGGTGGGGTACAGGAACCGTGGTGTACAAAGGCTGTAATAAATCTAGTCAAGAAGAAAAGCTTACAAAAGGTTCAGAGAGCTAGGTAATGTTAGAGATCTGGAAGATTATAAGGCTAACAGGAAGGAGCTTAAGAAGGAAATTAGGAGAGCCAGAAGGGGCCATGAGAAGGCCTTGGCGGGCAGGATTATGGAAAACCCCAAGGCATTCTACAAGTATGTGAAGAGCAAGAGGATAAGATGTGAGAGAACAGGACCTATCAAGTGTGACAGTGGGAAAGTGTATGGAACCAGAGGAAATAGCAGAGGTACTTAATGAATACTTTACTTCAGTATTCACCATGGAAAAGGAAGTAAAGAGCTGGGAATTTGATTGGTGAAGAAGATGCAGGGCTGCCCGTCGCCTCCCGCTGGTGCTCTTCCCCCTTCATGGCCTTCTGTCCTCTCCTGTCAGATTCCTCCTTCTCCAGCCCCGTATCTTTTTCACCAATCGACTTCTTGGTTCTTCACCTCCCCCGTCCCCTCCCAGTTTCAGCTAGTGTTTCTTCTGTTACGAACCCCGTAACTGGGTCACTTACCAGCAAAGATAGAGAGGTCCCTTGAAGTCTGATGGTACTATTTTTAACAGTATTTATTGGTAAAAATACACAAAAACAATATCAATGCAAACATACAGATAATATACATCGTCAATACTAAATCTAAAAGTGCGGGTATAATAATAATCAATAAGAAATAAGCTCTATCGTTGTCTAGGGTTTAATGTACTGTCCGATGGAAATATAAAAGTCACTCAGTTCATGCAGGCTGCAGCCTTTGGTTGGAGAGAGAGAGAGATTTTGAGAAACTTGCCAATTCCTTTTATGATTTTGATCCATCAGAGTCCTGTTGGTGTGGCCGGTCACTCGTGGCCTCTCCTTTAGCTAAGCCGTTCTTCCGTGATGAGCCCACCAATCCCAGGCAAGGGAAGGAAGCACACAAGCCCCCCACCGGCTGTCACTATTAAACGCTGTCACGGAATTTCTAGGGTTTCTTCTGGTGCGTCTAAAGGGGTTGTTCCCCAGACCCTCTTTTATCCTTACTCACGGGGTCTCAGATGTCAATCAGGTTGGGATGATGCAATCCCTCAACCAGCCCACTCTGGTTATCCCCTGAGGGCTTCAATGAATAGTACAGTACTCAATACACAATTCTGTCTCCAAGAGACAATAGCCGTTATCAGGGGTTTTTGTTTCGCTGAGGCCAGGACACATTCCAAACCCTGTGTATTCTGGATGTCTCTCTCTCATTTCCTGGGTCCCAGATCCGAATTAATATCGATCTTGTGATTCTCAAAAAGGAGGGGACGACTTTGTACAATTCGGCCCCTCAGAGTTGTGGCACATTCGTAACACTTCCTCCCCTCCCCACACCTTCTCACTGTCACTCCTCATCTTTTTCTTCCAGTCCTGATGAAGAGTCTCAGCCCAAAACATCGACTCTTTTTACCTTTTACCCAGATGCTGCCTGGCCTGCTGAGTTCCTCCAGCATGTTGTGTGCGTCGCCATGATCTTGTACTTTATGCTTTAGCCACACTGCACTTCTTTTCGGTTTTACACTTAATTCTGCATGGTTGTTTTATCCTATTCTAGATCAGTGCACTGAGTAATGATTTGACCTGTGTGAACAGTGTGTAAGGCAGGCTTTTTACTGTATCAGCTGCCTCTTCCGAAAGCTCCCTTCAGAAAGAGCTACAGGGATGTTAAAACAAAAAAACTTCATGCCTTCTTAAAAGTTTCTTCCCCCTGGCAAATAATCTGATTAGACACACTAGTTCGCCCACCCCACCCCCGAGTCACCGTGTTCGCTGTAAACACGTTTTATAATGTTGAAGCTACATGCTGGTATTTATGTATTTATGCACATTTTATTCCATACCCGTGCTCCAACCTCTAACTTATTTTTATATCATTCTTTGTTCTGTATAATTGTTGTTTTGTTGCGTGTCACACCAACACTCCACAGCAAGTTCCTAATGCGTGTAACTGTATGTGGGGAATAAAGCCGATTAACACCAAACCCATCGGCATGATAGCACACACTCGGTGCTGGGGGAGTTCAGCAGGTGGAAGTGAATGAACTCTCGACGTTTCGGGCCAAGATTCTTCAACTCCAGTAAAAGAAGCATCGTGGCCTTCACCAGAGTTAAGGAAGGCAGCTCATCTTCTCACTGGCAGCGAAGAGCAGACACGTTCTGGCCTTCGCCTTGCAATCAACAAACTAGTTTTTGAATAAATATTTAACTATTTCCACTCCAGTTAGTTACGGCTCATTCGGGTTCATTCTTCGTTAGAGTCTCCTGCAGACTTGAGGTGTGGTACGGGGAGAGGAATACAAAACCAGGAGGGTTAATTCAGGAAAGATGTAAACAAGGTTGAAAGAGTGCTGTGAAAATATACAAGGAAGTTGCCGGGTCTGGAGGACCAGAATTTAAAGAAAAATTGAATATGTTAGGACTGTATTCCTTAGAACATGGAAAATTGAAGGGAGATTTTATAGATGTATAAAATATGATTGGTATAGAAAGGGTAAACGCTAGCAGCCTTTTTTCCACTGAGGTTTGATGGGACTACAACCAGAGGTCATGGGTCAAGGGTGAAAGGTGAAAGGTTTATGGGGAACATGAAGGGAAACTTCTTCACTCAGAGGATTGTGAGAGTGTGGAATGAGCTGCCAGCACAAGTGGTACATGTGAGCTCAATTTCAATGTTTAAGAGAAGTTTGGATAGGTATATGGATAGCGAGGGCTATGGTCTCAGTGCAGGTCGATGGGAGAAGGCAGTTTAAATGGTTTTGGCATGGACTAGTTGGGCCAAAGGAACTGTCTCTATGCTGTCCATTTCTATGATTCTGCCCTGCATACAACAGAGGCAATAAAGAGGTGGTTGTGTGAAGCAGGGGAGCGGCTATGGTATTGGCCATGTTCAAGGACTTAACTGTGGATCTGAATGAATACGCTGTGGTTGTCATGGACTTTATAAAAGCAGTATTAGACGAGCATGTCCCCACAAAAATCAATCAGTATTCCCCAATCACCCCTGGATGAACCACAAGAAGCACAGACTCCTGAGGGTCAGATCAGAAGCATTCAAGAATGATGACCAAGTAAATTATGAGAAGTCCAGGTGCGACCAGCGGAAAGCCATTTCACGGGCAAAGTGGCAATTCCAGACGGAACTGAATCCATGTTCAACAGTTGTGCAGTGATCATAACATGATTGAATTCAGACTGCAACTTGGGAGGGAGAAAGACAAATAACATGAATGAGTTCACAACAGAATAACGGGAATTACAGAGGCATGGGAGAGGAGCTTGCCCAGGTGATACTGGCGGGGATGACGGCAGAGCAGAGATGGCTGAAGTTTCTGGGAATAGTTCACAAGGCGCAGGATAGATACGTCCCACAGAAGAAGTCGTCCTCAAACTGCAGGGTTGGGTAACCATGGCTGACAAGGGGCGTTAAGGACTGCATGACAGCCAAGGAAAGAGCATATAAGTTATCAAAAGTGAGTGGAAAGTGGATGATCGGGAAGCTTTTAAATCCAAAAAAAGGCAACTAAAAAGGTATAAGAAGGAAAAAGATGAAATATGATGCAGACTAGCCAATAATATAAAGCAGGATACCAAATGTTTTCCAGTTATATAAAGAGAAAAGGGAAGTGAGAGATAATATTGGACCACTGGAAAATGACGTTGGTGATGTAGTAATGGGGAACAAAGAAATGACAGATGAACTTAATGAGTATTTTGCATTTGTCTTCACTGTGGAAGCCACGAGCAGGGTGCTAGAGATCAGTGAGTGTCAGGGAGCAGGAGTGAGGGCCAGTGCTATTACAAAGACAAACTCTAAGGTCTGAAGGTGGATAAGTCACCTGGACCAGATGGACTCAGAGTCCTGAGAAATGTTGTTGAAGAGCTAACTGATGCATTGGCCATGATCTTTCAAGAAATGGAAAGTCTGCAAATGTCACTCCACTCTTTAAGAAGGGAGGAGGGCAAAATAAAGGACATTATGGGACAGTTAGCCTAACCTCAGTGGCTCGGAAAGTGTTGGAGTCTATTATTAAGGACGAAGTTTTGGTGTACTTGGAGACTAATGATAAAATAACTCAAAATCAGCATGGCTTTTGTAAAGTGAAATTTTGCCTGACAAATCTGTTAGAGTTCTTTGAGGAAGTAACAAGCAGGGTGGACAAAGGAGAGGCAGTGGATGTCATTTACTTGGATTTTCAGAAGGCATTTGATAAGGTGCCTCACATGAGGCTGCTAAACAAGATAAAATCCTGTGGTGTTACAGGAAAGATACCGGCATGGATAGAGGAATGACTGACAGGCAGGAGGCAGCGAGTGGGAATAAAGGGGCCTTTCCTGGTTGGTTGCCAGTGGCTGATGGTGTTCCTTAGGGGTCAGTATTGAGACCGCTACTTTTCACATTGTTTGTCAATGATTTAGATAGTGGAATTGAAGGCTTTGTGGCAAAGTTTGCAGATGATAAGAAGGTAGGTGGAGGGGTAGGTAGTGCTACCTACAATGAGATTGCAGCAGGACTTAGAGAAATGAGTAAACAATTGGCAGATGGAATACAGTGTTGGGAAATGTATGTTGGTAAAAGGTACAATAGCGCAGACTGTTATCTAAATGGGGAAGAAGGTTAAAACTTCAGAGGTGCAGAGGGACTTAGGAGTCCTCGTGCAAGTCTCCCAGTTCACAGGTTGAGTCTGAGGTAAAGAAAGTAGATGCAATGTTCGCATTTATTTCAAAGGGAATGGAAAATAAAAGCAAGGAGATAATGCTGAGGCTTTTTAAGACACTAGTCAGGCCACACTTGGAGTATTGACAACAGTTTTGGGTCCCATATCTCAGAAAGGATGTACTTTCATTAGAAAGAGTCCAGAGGAGGTTCATGAGGATTCTGGGAATGAAGGGGTTAACATATGAGGAGTGTTTGGCAGCTTTGGGCCTGTACTTACTGGAATTTAGAAGAATGCAGGGGGATTTCATTGAAACCTACCAAATGTTGAAAGGACTAGATAGGGTGGATGTGGAGAGGATGTTTCCTATGGTGGGGAAGTCCAGAAATGGAGGGCACAGCCTCAAAATTGAGGGTCAACCTTTTAGAACAGAGTTAAGGAGGAATTGTTTCAGTCAGAGTGGTGGATCTGTGGAATGCTCTGCCAGACTGGGTTTCAGCTAAAGGAGACGTGGTGATCAACTCCGGATGGTAGGATCAGGAGAAGGTTCTAGATAGAGCTGGGTGGAGAGAGATTTGTGGGGGACAGTAGTGTGAGCAGGACACAAGGGAAGATGCCACAGAATGGCTTTGAGAGGAGTGTCTCCGGTGCAAGGAATGTTTTGTGAAGATGAGTGGCTCTGAGGTGGAGGGCCAATCCTCCTGAGAGAGAGCCGGTTTGTTCAAGATGGACTTTGAGGGAAGTTTGTAGTGTGGCGGGTGCTTTCACGCAGACCGTGGGTTGTGGTAAACTATGTAAACCTGCCCCTCTGCTGACTGCTCCTGAGACCCCGGTATAAAGGCGATTGGAGGCACTGCTCCCCCTCAGTCTCCGAGATGCTGTGCTCCGTGTTGCTGCTAATAAGAGCCTATCGTTCGCCTCCCATCTCCGAGAGTTATTGATGGTGCATCAATTTTATTAGCAGAAATTTTAAAACATGGAGTGCATTTTATGACCTGACAGATTGGATATTGACCCTCAATCTCTGGAAGCTGGCATCGCTTTTGAACTAGCATGCTTCGAATCGTAGCTGGAGGAGATTCCTGTGACCGAGCCTGCCACGATGCACAGGGTTCTCTCCAGGGTCAGTCTGCGGGTCTACTCCCTGATCAGCAACCTGCTGACCTACCAAGGGGCACTGGACACCCTCAAAAGACAATACCTGTGGCTGGTGAACACCATCTATGCAAGACATCACTTAGCGACACGGTGGCAGCGGGCCGGAGAGTCGAGCGCTGAGTTTGTCCGGGCCCTACAGACACTCATGTGGTTCCTGCGACTGCAGGGGACTGATGGCAGAACAGCATGCGGAGCTCCTGGTACGAGACGCCTTCGTTATGGGGATCAGGTCACTGTACGTGAGCCAGCGGCTGCTGGAACACGCTGATCTTACCTTACAGTCGGCGATTGAGCTGGCTGACATGCTGGAGGCCGCTCTGCACAACGCTGATGCTGTCCAGGTGCGCGATGTCCCGCCGGCCCTGTGGACGCCGCAGACCCTGCAACCCCCTCAGTCGTGAGTCCGTGAAGTCCCCGCAACCCGCCGGCGGGTCGACCACGGCTGCTGCCAGTCGCAAGTCCGCACAGTGTTACTTCTGCGGACTCGAAAAGCACCCCCGAAAATACTGCCTGGCCCAAGAAGCTACTTGCTCCAGCTGCGGAAAGAAGGGCCACTTCACCAAGGCCTGTAAGTCCAAACCACGAGCGGGGTCGAGCAGCGCCGCGTGCGAGGCATGGGGATCACTGCTAACTTGCCTGCCCACCTCGTGCGAGGCATGGGGGTCACCATCTTGCCTGCCCGCCGCGTGCAAGGCATGGGGATCACTGCTAACTTGCCTGCCCACCTCGTGCGAGGCATGGGGGTCGCCATCTTGGTCGCCGCCATCTTGCCTGCCCACCTCGTGCGAGGCATGGGGATCACTGCTAACTTGCCTGCCCACCTCGTGCGAGGCATGGGGGTCGCCATCTTGGTCGCCGCCATCTTGCCTGCCCACCTCGTGCGAGGCATGGGGGTCACCATCTTGCCTGCCCGCCGCGTGCGAGGCATGGGGATCACTGCTAACTTGCCTGCCCACCTCGTGCGAGGCATGGGGGTCGCCATCTTGGTCGCCGCCATCTTGCCTGCCCACCTCGTGCGAGGCATGGGGATCACTGCTAACTTGCCTGCCCACCTCGTGCGAGGCATGGGGGTCGCCATCTTGGTCAC
This sequence comes from Hypanus sabinus, assembly GCF_030144855.1. Taxonomy (NCBI): domain Eukaryota; kingdom Metazoa; phylum Chordata; class Chondrichthyes; order Myliobatiformes; family Dasyatidae; genus Hypanus; species Hypanus sabinus. The sequence continues at coordinate 82,021,641 of NC_082722.1, forward strand.
CGCCATCTTGGTCGCCGCCATCTTGCCTGCCCGCCGCGTGCGAGGCGTGGGGGTCACCATCTTGCCTGCCCGCCGCGTGCGAGGCATGGGGATCACTGCTAACTTGCCTGCCCACCTCGTGCGAGGCATGGGGGTCGCCATCTTGGTCGCCGCCATCTTGCCTGCCCACCTCGTGCGAGGCATGGGGATCACTGCTAACTTGCCTGCCCACCTCGTGCGAGGCATGGGGATCACTGCTAACTTGCCTGCCCACCTCGTGCGAAGCATGGGGGTTGCCATCTTGGTCGCCGCCATCTTGCCTGCCCACCTCGTGCGAGGCATGGGGATCACTGCTAACTTGCCAGCCCACCTCGTGCGAGGCATGGGGGTCGCCATCTTGGTCGCCGCCATCTTGCCTGCCCACCTCGTGCGAGGCATGGGGATCACTGCTAACTTGCCTGCCCACCTCGTGCGAGGCATGGGGGTCGCCATCTTGGTCGCCGCCATCTTGCCTGCCCGCCGCGTGCGAGGCGTGGGGGTCACCATCTTGTCTGCCCGCCGCGTGCGAGGCATGGGGGTCGCCATCTTTGTCAGTGCCACCTTGCCCCGCCTCCAACCTGCTTACTGGGCACCAAAACAACGGTTCAACTCTGGCCTCCGTGACCCTCGACCAAAGCGCTCCACACCAGCTTGCAAGGTCAATGGTGGACATCCTGGTGGAGGGGCACAGGACTAGCTGCCTGTTTGACACGGGCAGCACTGAGAGTTTTATTCACCCGGACACGGTGCAACGCTGTGGACTCCTGACACAGCCGGTAAGCCAGAGGGTCACCATGGCTTCTGGGTCGCATTCCACAGACATCCGGGGGGGTTGTGTAACGACGTTGGTGGTGCAGGGCACAGAATATCGGGACTTTGCGTTACTGGTCATGCCTCAACTGTGTGCCCCTGTGCTATTGGGGCTCGACTTCCAGAACCACCTGAAAAGTGTGACAATGGAGTATGACGGGTCCCACCCACCAATCACTGTCAGAAATCCTCAGTTCTGTGGAGTTTCGTCATATACCCCACTACTGACCACACACACACACACCGTACCTGCACATCCCACCCAGCACCATGCCGACAGCTGCGCTACTGACACCACTTGCAGCCTCTCCACCCTCAAGGTCCCTCCCCCACCACTGTTCGCCAACCTGACCCCCGACTGTAAACCTGTGGCAACTAAAAGCAGGAGGTACAGCAAGGGGGACAGGGCCTTCATTCAGTCCGAGGTGCAGCGGCTGCTCAGGGAGGGGATCACTTGTCCTTGGAGGGCCCAGGTGGTCATTCTTTGGACCGGGCAGAAAAATAGGATGGTCATGGACTATAGCCAGACCATCAATAGGTTCACGCAGCTTGACGCGTACCCCCTACCCCGCATTGCGGATATGGTCAACCAGATAGCTCAGTACAAGGTGTACTCGACCATAGACCTAAAATCCACTTACCATCAGCTCCCCATCTGCCCGGAGGATTGCCCCTACACCGCCTTCGAGGCGGGCGGCAGGCTCTATCACTTCCTGCGCGTCCCCTTCGGTGTCACAAATGGTCTCTGTCTTCCAGAGGGAAATGGACCGGATGGTGGACCAGTGCCAACTGAAGGCCACATTTCCCTTTCTGGATAACATCACCATCTGTGGTCACAACTGGCCGGATCACAACACCAACCTCCAACAATTTTTCCAAGCGGCCAAAGCTCTTAACCTTACCTATAACAGGGACAAGTGTGTGTTTGGAACCACCCAACTTGCTATCCTAGGGTATGTCGTGGAGAACGAGGTCATGGGCCCTGACCCTGACTGTATGCGCCCCCTGTTGGAACTCACTCTTCCCACCACTCTCAAAGCCCTCAAACGGTGCCTGGGCTTCTTTTCTTATTACGCCCAATGGGTCCCTCATTACGCAGACAAGGCCCACCCCCCAGTCAAGTCTACCACATTTCCCCTCTCAGCCGAGGCCCCCGTGGCCTTCAGCCGCATTAAAGGGGACATTGCCAAAGCAACGATGCATGCGGTGGACGAGACCGCTCCCTTCCAAGTAGAGAGTGACGCCTCCGATTTCGCTCTGGCTGCTACCCTCAATCAGGCAGGCAGGCCAGTAGCATTCTTCTCTCGTATCCTTCAGGGCCCTGAAATTCGGCACTCCGCAGTGGAGAAAGAAGCCCAGGCCATAGTGGAAGCTATTAGGCACTGGAGGCACTATCTCGCTGGCAAAAGGTTCACCTTGCTGACCGACCAGCGCTCGGTTGCGTTCATGTTTAGCAACCAACAGCAGGGCAAAATCAAAAATGATAAAATTTTGCGGTGGAGAATAGAACTCTCCACCTACAACTATGATATCCTGTACCGGCCTGGAAGGCTCAATGAGCCCCCTGATGCCCTATCCCGGGGAACATGTGCCAGCACGCAGCTCGACCGGCTATACGCCCTCCATGCAGATCTTTGCCACCCGGGGGTCACCCGGAACCTGCCGTACTCCCTTGACGACATCAGGACGATGACCAGGGACTGTCAAGTCTGCGCTGAGTGCAAACCGCACTTCTACCATCCTGAAAAGGCACAACTTATCAAGGCCACCCGCCCCTTTGAGCGACTGAGTGTCGACTTTAAGGGCTCCCTTCCCTCCACTGACCGCAATGTCTACTTTCTCAACATAATCGACGAGTACTCACGGTTCCCCTTTGCCATCCACTGCCCCGATACCACTGCCACGTCCGAGCAGTCCACAGGGGGGCGCGTCCAGACAGGTATACATAGTTTACCACATGGGTCCAGCATATGAGTAAGGGATACACTCCCAAATCTTTCAGTATGTGCACATTGGACTGGTTTAAAAGAGATGGGCCCTTCTCTTTTCTTTTTCTCCTATCAACTGTTCGGTAAAGCTAAAATTGGTAAATATACTTTCTTTATAATTCTATGCAGTGTACAATCTGCTTTTTCTTCCCGACTGATAATTGTGTGTGGCCAGTATTTACACAGCATTCAGTCCCATTGAGGGTCCTTTAATCAGAACATCCACCACATTCCTGTTTGGCTGAACCCTAAATCATACCGACCCAAGACGTATATTACTTGTACATGAGCCCTGGTGAGAGGGTTACACAAACTTCACTTCCTGTTCGTAAAAACTTCACTTCCTGCACCTATTAATTTGGATTTTGACTTGAAGCACAACGGTAGAAAGATATCCATCTTCATCCACTCTTTATTTGCCCTTGAAACAGCAATTTTTGTGAAATTAAGTTTCTTAACATTGGTAAACATTTAGTCGATTTCCTTCCAAATTTACCAAGGGTATTTATTATCAGAGAATGTACAAATTCTACAGCTTTGAGATTTGTTTGTTCACAGGAAGTTGCAAAGCGAGGAACTGGAAAGAGCCCAATTGAAGAAAGATCAACCCCTGATGCACACAGAGAAAGCACAAAACAAATGAAACAGCTCGGCCTCCTTGGCCGTGCAAGTCTAGGGAAGCGATCTCCTGCCCCACCAGACTCGGGAGACTGAGGCGTGCTCAATCCTACCCCAGCCTCGGTTTGTGTGGATGCTGTGTCTTTTGCTACCCGTTACAAATTAGTGCCATGAAATAACAGTACAGTGCATATGATTAAAGGAATAATATTTATGAATCTTAACTGAAGGGTTAGTAAAGAATAACAAAAACAAAAGGGCCTATTCTAATTAAACAGTCAAGTGTGAACAAGTTGGAGCTCATCTTGAACTTCTCTGTCACTCATGCCCTGGGCCCTCAGTCAACGTGAAAGCCCACACCACCTTCCGAATGTTGCTCACAATCCATCTTGAACAATCAGGTATCCCACTGGGTCGAATCCTACAACGGGTTCACCCCAGCATCTTCTCTCTTCATCTCATCCCAAACAAAAAACCCAAGACCACCCTTAGTGTCCCTCACCAAGAACACCTCCTGCTCATTGGATGAAATTGGATGACACCTTCCACATCATCCCTTATCTTCAACAATAACCCAAACAGGCTGAAAGCAGAACAGAGCTGCTAAATGAGATACCTAGAGCATAACAGTAAAGATGTGAACCAGGGCATTACATAAATCTTATAAACAATAGAAGCAACAGCGACAGCATTCTGAACCAAATTGGGTCCTTAGATCCAAATCCTTGGAGCACCTGGAGCAGGCTCAAAGCCTTGGTATTCAGTTCATGATATTAGCGGGGCAAATCGCCGCAAAGTTCGCGGACACGAAGCATAGCAGCTGGGTAGCAGTCTTGCAGCCTTAGTGTCGATGGGAGAGGAGCTCCCAGACTACCTGGGCTGGCTTTTAAGTTCTCCAAACCTCACACTAGGACCCAGGCCCCGTCACCAGCCAATCACTCCAGGCCTAGATTTTCTGGCTGGAGAAGCCATTCTCAACCTCTCAATTTGGCCATACGCTCAGAGTGATCAAACCTCGCCCGACTCTCGACTCTCTGCCTTTTCAGTCTATCTGAGCCGGCATTTCAATCGTCCAAACAGTGTATTGTACCTCGCAGTAGTGCCCAGGCCTCATCACCGTGAGTTGCCCCAGGCCTAGAACACACCACCCAGTGACTCATTTTATCTTGCTGCCGAAAGAGCCATTCTTGACTGCTCAGTTCGGCTCGGTACAGAGTGATCCACCTCGTATCCCCTTTAGTTGAACAGGCATTGGACTTCGTCTACCCGTCTTCTCCCCGCAGAGTCATTCACTCCAACCAGCACGACTCCATCTCCAAGTGTGTCGATTTTCCAGCACACATCCTGCGAATTTGCTTTGCCTTCTCTCGCCTTTATGGTGATAGTTCACCACAATTTACTTTGAAGGAAGTGTTATTAATAACAGTTTTAATCAAATTCCTTTGCTTTTGAACTACCAGTGATGTTGCACCTTAAACAGGAACTTTGAGGGAAGTATTATGTTTATCGTTCATCACTATTAAGCTACGGTGTGCCATGGGTGTGCTCTAGTCCACAGCACAGCTATAGAATGTTGAATGTGTGTGTGTATTACCTGAAAGTAACTGATAATATTAGTATATTCAGGCATGTGACTATTCTGTATTGACTTAACTTTTACTTAAGTTTTCACTGAACTTTCTGCAGTTTCACCAAGTTTTCTCATTAAAAACCATGAAGTAAGCTGCCAGCTCGGATGATTTTTGAGAAGGTATTTAACTCCCGGCCTAGCTTTGTGCACAATGCACTGCGAGGGCAGTAGAATGATTTTCTATATATATCAAATTTCATTATCCAATATATGCAAACTGAAAATAAAATAAATTTTAAAACAATTCCATCAAAGTGAATTTTTTTATTCCACAAGTATTTTTTGTTTCTGAATTCTGAATGAACTTCCATTACCAGAACTGCTGTAACGTGGGAAGTCAACAGTGATCCACAAACTATGGATTCATTGATCAAACTGGTGACCCCTGTTTCCATCCAAGGGGTCAGTGTGGACATGGTGGAGGATTACAAATACCTGGGGATACGAATGGACAATAAACTGGACTGGTCAAAGAACACTGAGGCTGTCTACAAGAAGGGTCAGAGCCATCTCTATTTCCTGAGGAGACTGAGGTCCTTTAACATCTGCTGGACGATGCTGAGGATGTTCTACAAGGCTGTGGTGGCCAGTGCTATCACGTTTGCTGTTGTGTGCTGGGGCAGCAGGCTGAGGGTAGCAGACACCAATAGAATCAACAAACTCATTCGTAAGGCCAGTGATGTTGTGGGGGTGGAACTGGACTCTCTGACGGTGGTGTCTGTAAAGAGGATGCTGTCCAAGTCGCATGCCATCTTGGACAATGACTCCCATCCACTCCATAATGTACTGGTTAGGCACAGGAGTACATTCAGCCAGAGACTCATTCCACCGAGATGTAACACTGAGCGTCATAGGAAGTCATTCCTACCTGTGGCCATAAAACTTTACAACTCCTCCCTCGGAGTGTCAGACACCCTGAGCCAATAGGCTGGCCCTGGACTAATTTCTACTCGGCATAATTTACTTATTATTGTTTAATTATATATGGTTTTATTTTGCTATATTTCTACTCTATTCTGGGTTGGTGTGGCTGTATCGAAACCCAGTTTCCCCCGGGATCAGTAAAGTATGTCTGTCTGTCTGTCAAACGGGGTAAGGAAATGTTGGCTTTCTGCTGAGACAGGGTGACTCCCTGACCTGCTTGTCCTGTTTCTTGGTGCAATGGCTCCCTCTCCTGGAACAAACTGGCTTTGCTGCTCATATCATTGCAAATTGATGCAGGGGAAATAACCGATACAGGAGAGATTTTAAAGTGGAAAAGCCACTGCACTGGGGCAGTTCCTCTCTCTTGACCTTGGAAGTCCAGGTCCCACCACAAACTGGGGACAACCTTAGTTGCAGTGGATGACCATGATTTACTACTTCTGTACCTTGTTATGCCCTTCGCTCTCTACGAAGTTTTGCCTGGCCATTGGATCTCACTGGAGTTGACTTCACGAGTTAGGACAAGCATGTCCCTATCTCATTGGGGTATGAGGCCCACCAGCTACTCTCGTGCAAATTTTTGCACGATTAATGTGGCACTGATTTGCACAGTGCGAAGGTACCTGACTAACTTATTAGTCTCATTAGCAAAGTCTGATTGCAAACACAAACCAGCTGACTTTACTAATTCCCTTCTTCCTGTGAATGTTTTGCCGGACGGTGAAGACTGTCTAACCTATTATGCCTTGCCATGGGAGTGCGTGATATGAAACTTACGTTGTATGTAAACCATACTGCCTCTGTTCTGGAATAATGTAGAGGGAGTTTTACTTCACGTCTCACCCTGTGAGTGTGTGATGGGATAATGTAGAGGGAGTTTTACTCCACGTCTCACCCTGTAAGTGTGTGATGGGATAATGTAGAGGGAGCTTTACTCTGTGTCTTACCCTGTAAGTGTGTGATGGGATAATGTAGAGGGAGTTTTACTCCACGTCTCACCCTGTAAGTGTGTGATGGGATAATGTAGAGGGAGTTTTACTCCACGTCTCACCCTGTAAGTGTGTGATGGGATAATGTAGAGGGAGTTTTACTCCACGTCTCACCCTGTAAGTGTGTGATGGGATAATGTAGAGGGAGTTTTACTCCACGTCTCACCCTGTAAGTGTGTGATGGGATAATGTAGAGGGAGTTTTACTCCACGTCTCACCCTGTAAGTGTGTGATGGGATAATGTAGAGGGAGTTTTACTCCACGTCTCACCCTGTAAGTGTGTGATGGGATAATGTAGAGGGAGCTTTACTCTGTGTCTCACCCTGTAAGTGTGTGATGGGATAATGTAGAGGGAGTTTTACTCCACGTCTCACCCTGTAAGTGTGTGATGGGATAATGTAGAGGGAGTTTTACTCCACGTCTCACCCTGTAAGTGTGTGATGGGATAATGTAGAGGGAGCTTTACTCTGTGTCTCACCCTGTAAGTGTGTGATGGGATAATGTAGAGGGAGTTTTACTCCACGTCTCACCCTGTAAGTGTGTGATGGGATAATGTAGAGGGAGTTTTACTCCACGTCTCACCCTGTAAGTGTGTGATGGGATAATGTAGAGGGAGTTTTACTCCACGTCTCACCCTGTAAGTGTGTGATGGGATAATGTAGAGGGAGTTTTACTCCATGTCTCACCCTGTAAGTGTGTGATGGGATAATGTAGAGGGAGTTTTACTCCACGTCTCACCCTGTAAGTGTGTGATGGGATAATGTAGAGGGAGCTTTACTCTGTGTCTCACCCTGTAAGTGTGTGATGGGATAATGTAGAGGGAGTTTTACTCCACGTCTCACCCTGTAAGTGTGTGATGGGATAATGTAGAGGGAGTTTTACTCCACGTCTCACCCTGTAAGTGTGTGATGGGTTAATGTAGAGGGAGCTTTACTCTGTGTCTCACGCTGTAGGTGTGTGATGGGATAATGTAGAGGGAGTTTTACTCCACGTCTCACGCTGTAGGTGTGTGATGGGATAATGTAGAGTTGATCAGCACATTATGAGAAGGAAGTAAAGAGTCTACAAAAGGACCAAAATAGTTTGAGTGGCCAAGAGGTGGGCAGGTGGAATGAAATATAGGGAAATGAGAGGTTAACTGGAACATAGAACAAATAGAGTACAGGCTTTTTGGCCCACAATGTTGTGTGACCTTTTATCCTACACCACAATCCTTTGTGGAAGTTACACTTCCCTCCAACATCTTTTTCTTTCATTCATGTGCCTATCTAAGTTGTTTTTTTTAAAGATTGTCCCCAGTGTATCTGGGTCTGCCTGCACTCCTGGCAATACATTTCATACACCTACCAGTCTTGTGTTTATAAAGCCCGACATCTGACCTCTCCTGCACTTCCCTCCAATCAACTACCCTCTCATATTAGCCATTTCCACCCTGGGGAAAAGAGTGGCTGTTCACTCAATATACACAGATACAACAGGGTCTTTTAAGAGACTCTTAGATAGGTATATTCAGCTTAGAAAAATGTAGGGCTGTGTGGTCGGGAAATTCTAGGCAGTCTCTAGAGCAGGTTATGTGGTTGGCACAACATAAAGGGCCAGTAATGTGCTGTAGATTCTATGTTCTATGTCTCGTATCATTTTGTACACAACTATTAAGTCACCCTCACCCTCCTTCACTCCAGTGAGAAGTCCATCTTGCGCAACCTCTCCTCATATGTCAGTGTTACGTATCCCGTAACTGGATAACTTACCAGCAAAGATAGAGAGGTCTGTTGAAGTCTGATGTCACTATTTTCAAATGTTTTATTCGTAAAGGGACACAAAAGTAGGGATAATACATACATTCAGATAGTGCACATTGTCAACACTCAACCTAAAGCGCAGGTATATTAATCATCATTATTAAGACGTGAGCTCTGCTGATGTCTAGGGGTTAATAGATTGTCCGTTGGAAATATAAAAGTCACTCAGAAAGTCTGCAGGCCTCAGCCCTTTGAAAATCGCTGGGTTTCACGTGGGGCGACCGAGAGAGAGAGATTGGGGGAGAAGAGAAAGAACTTGCCGAGTCTTGATGAAGCTTCCGTGAAATCGGGGGAGCGTTGGTTTCCTCTCCCCAATGTTAGTTAAAAGCGGTTTTCTGTGATTCCAGCCACAGATTCCAATCCCGGAATCTAACGCACGTGGCTTCCTTCAGAATGGCTTCCCGCTGCTGCGGGATCACTCTCTCGTGTCTTCTTGGTGCGTCTGAGGGGGCTGTCCCCCTGAGACTCTCCTTTATACTTCCTCACGGGGTCGCAGGAGTCAGTCAGGTTGGGATGATGCAATCTCTCTCTCAACCAGCCCACCTTGCCCGAGGGCTTTTCACGTGGTCTCCATGAGACAATAGTCGCTGTTGTCTTTATTCTGTATCGCTGGTGGTACCTGCAGTTTGGCACATCTCTCTCTCCTACTGGGTCTACTGACCCCCCCCCCCTCAACGGGTGCTCTTGCGATTCTCACAAAGGAGGGGGCTGGGATCATAACAACAGATGAATAACACGTGATGATTAGAAGTCTGTGAAGATTTGGCATATCTAAAATTTGTATAGATGTGTGGTGGAGAGTGTATTAACTGATTGCATCACAGCTCGACATGGAAGCACCAATGCCCTTGAATGGAAACCCTACAAAAGGCAGTGGATAGCACCCCGTCCATCGCCAGTAAAGCCCTCCCCAGTTTTAAGTACATCTGCATGAACCTCTGTCACAGAAAAGCAGCATCCATCATCAGAGACCCCCACCCTCCAGGCCTCGCTCTCTTCTCGCTGCTGCCATCGGGGAGGGGGGACAGGGACTCAGGGCTCACACCACCAGGTTTCAACCTTCAACCATCAGGCTCTCGAGCCAAAGGAGACACACTTCATTCAACATCACTCGCCCCATCACTGAACTGGACTCACATTCAAGAACTCATCATCTCAAATTTTTGAAATCTTTTGCTTATTTATTATTATTATTATTATTTCAGCTTATCCTCTTTCATATTGTACTTACACAGTTTGTTTTCTTTCTACACGTTGTTTGTCTGCGAGTTGGATGAGGCTTTCATTGAGTCTGGATTATTATGAATGCCTGCGAGACAATGGGTCTCAGGGCTGTACCATGTGACGTACATGGACTTTCATAACAGGTTTACTTCGAACGTAGGTCACCAGACAACCCATCACCTGGACGGAAACGTTAAAAAGCAGAGGCTCCAGTCAATGAGTTACATTGCAGCCAGTACTTGGCAGTGATGAAGAAAAGGAGCGAGGAGTTTGGGAGCTGGATCGGAAGATATTCAAACTGGCTGGTATATGGTTTATTACTTACAGATACCGAGATACAGAGGAAAGCTTTGCAGTGTGCCAGTGGTGTTAGTGAGTTGTTGGCATGGCAATCATCTGTGTACTCCATCACATCCTGGCTCTTGTGCTGCAGGTGATGAAAGGCGTTGGGAGTGTCAGCAGGTGACTCACTCACCACAGGACGTGCCCTCTTCTCTTCGCTACGTTCAGGTAGGAGGTACAGGAGCCAGAAGGCACACACTCACCATTTCAGGAACAGCTTCCTCCCTGCTGCTGTCAGATTTCTGAATAGACAGGGACAAGAAGGGTTTTCAAAGCTGGTCTTCACCTGTGGACAAATTGAAAGACTGGCCTAGGACAGAGAATTCTGATGAGCTGCTTTTGGTAGCCTATGCCCCAGTGGGGGTGATGGGCTGAGGCAAGATTGACATCCCCCTCCTCCCTATTTCCCTCTACACTGTCTTGTCACACAGTCCTCAAGGCAGCATAACATGAGAAACACATACAAGCCACAGGATGTAGAAGCAAAATTACGAACCTGCTCTGCCATTCTATCATGGCTGATCTATTATCCCCCTCTACCCTGTTCTCCTGCCTTCTCCCCATAACCTTTCACACCCTGACTATCAAGAACCTATCAAACTTCACTTTAAATATACCCAGAGACAGCCTCCACAACTGTCCGTGGCAGTGAATTACACAGATTCACCCCAGAACAGACTCCCCACTACAGGAAATATCCTCTCCACATCCACTCTATCTGGCCATTCAATAGGTTTAAACAAGATCAGTATTTTACACAAGTGCTGGAGTATCTACAGAGCAGAATAAACAGTTGATATTTCAGGCCAAGACTATTCAGGAGAATGTGAAAATATTGAGAGGTAAGAAAGGAACGTAGGGGTTTAAATAGATTCTCGGCAGAATACCATCAAAACCTCACTACCCTAACATTTCCTCCATTCTCAGAGCAATTTTTATCGGTTTCATTGGAAAATTGACTTGAGACGGCTTTGATGTCAATTCCAGAGCAAACAAAAGCCTATTATCGTTTTCTCCAAGACTGAGAACCCCACACTGGGAACACAAGGGCACCCAAGATTAAGACAATAGACTTGTGAGAACATCAAGGACTTTGGATCCAAAGATGATCTTGGTACAAGTTGAGAGGTGTGGGGGGGGGGGGGGTGCACAAGATGAATAGACAATAGAGAAGTTGTTTCAAGAACATATGGACGTGCTGTGATGGAGAAGCTGTGGGGATCATTGTGGCATTACCATCATGTTAAGTGGGGCAGAAATCAAATGTGTCCAGCAACTCAGGACAGGACAATCACGAGGCACTGGGAACTACCAGCTAAAAGCAGAATTGCACTCACCCACAATCGGAAACATACAACTCTACAGGCCCAACACATCCACCACTCTGTGTATTAAAAAAAATCCCACCTCTGACATCTGCGACATTGGCAACTGTCTGGGAGAAAGAACTTGCCAAGTCTCGATAAACCTTCCGTGAAATCAGGGGAGCGCTGGTTTCCTCTCCCCGATGTCTGTCCATTCCATCCAAGCCTCCTGTATAGCTCCATCAGGACTCCTTTGCTCCTCCAATAAGAAAAGCCTTAGCTTGCTCAACTTTTCATCATCCCTTCTCTAATCCAGACAGCATCTTGGCAAATTGCCTCTTCACCCTCTGTACCACCAGGAAGGGGGTACAGGAGCATCAGGACTGGGACTGCCAGACGGGGGAACAGCTTCTTCCCTTGGGCTGTGAGACTAATGAATACCCTGCCACCACCGGGGTCTCGTCACCAGGAGTTTACTGTTTCAAAGTTCAATGTAAAGAGTTTTTATCAGAGTACAGATATGTCACCATATACAACCCTGAGATTAATCTCCTGTGGGTATACTCAGTGAATCTATACAATAGTAACTTTAACAGGATCAATGAAAGATCAAGTAGAGTGCAGAAGACAACAAACTATGCAAATACAAAAACAGTGCCAGTGAAAAGTATTCACCCTCCCCCCTTGGAAGTTTTCATGTTTTATTGTTTTACAACACTATATCACAGTGGATTTAATTTGGCTTTTATTGACACTGATCAACAGAAAAGGCTTTTGTGTCAGTGAAAACAAATTTCTACAAATTGGTCTAAATTTATTACAGTTATTGAACTCAAAATAATTGATTGCATAATTATTCACCCCCTTCAAGTGAGCATTTAGTAGATGCACCTTTCACAGCAATCAAGCCCAGCCACAAATTCTCAGTTCGATTGAGGTCTGGACTCTGACTCGGCCACTCCAGGACATTAACTTTGTTGTTTTTAAGCCATTCCTGTGTAGCGTTGGCTTTATGCTTGTGGTCATTGTCTTGCTGGAAAAACAGATCCCCCAAGTCGCAGTTCTCTTGCATCAGGTTTTCCTCCAGGATCTCCCTGTATTTTGCTGCATTAATTTTACCCTCTACCTTCACAAGCCTTCCAGGACCTGCTGCAGTGAAACATCCCCACAGCATGATGCAGCCACCACCGTGCTTCAAGGTAGAGATAGTGTGTTTTTGATGATATACAGTGTTTGGCTTATGCCAAAGATAAGAGTTTATTCAAAAAGCTCAGTTTTGGTTTAATGCGACCATAGAATTTTCTTCCAGCCTACTTCAGAGTCTCCCACATGCCTTCCGGCAAACTCTAGCCAAGATTTCCTGTGAGTTTTTTTTCTCCAACAGTGTCTTTCTCTTTGCCACTCTCCCATAAAGCTGTGACTGGTGAAACACCCGGGCAACAGTTGTTGTATGCGCAGTCTCGCCCATCTCAGTCACTGAAGCTTGTAACTCCTCCAGATACAAGTACAAACAAACTGGATGAACTCCACAGGTCGGGCAGCATCCGTTGAAAGGAGCAGTCAACGTTTCGGGCCGAGACCCTTCGTCAGGACTAAAGAAGGTGGGGGGAGGGTGGAAAACCAATCACAGGAAAGGTGAAGGGGAGGGGGAGGGGAAGCAGGGAGGGGATAGGCAGTAAAGGTGAAGAAGGAACGTAAGGGGAAAGCACTATGGGTAGTAGAAGGTGGCAGAATCATGAGAGAGGTGATAGACAGCTGGAGGAGGCAGAGTGAAAGTGTGATAGGGGAAGGGAAAGGGAGGGAGTTACTGGAAGTTGGAGAATTCAATGTTCATACCAAGGGGCTGGAGACTACCCAGACAGTATACGAGGTGTTGCTCCTGGTTTTCACCTGCACCTTCCCCCTCCCCCCCCCCACCTTCTTTATAGGGCCCCTGCCTCCTCCTTCTTCAGTCCTGACGAAGGGTCTCGGCCCGAAACGTTGACTGCTCCTTTCAACGGATGCTGCCCGACCTGCTGAGTTCATCCAGCTTGTTTGTACGTGTTGATTTGACCACAGCATCTGCAGTGAACTTTGTGTTGACTCCTCCAGAGTTGTCACAGGTCTCTTGGTGGCCTCCCTCACTAGTCCCCTTCTACGGTCACTCAGTTTTCGAGGACAGCCTGTTATAAGCAGATTTACTGCTATACCATACTCTTTCCATTTCTTGATGATTGACCTAACTGTACTCCAAGGGATATTCAGTGACTTGGAAATTTTCTTGTGTCCATCTCCTGAACTGAGCTTTTCAATAACTTTTCACAGAGTTGCTTGGAGTGTTCAGGACACTGACTCACCAGCAGTGGGAGCTTCCAGACACAGGTGTACTTCTCCTGTGATCGATTGGAACACGTGACTGCACACAGGTGATCTCCATTTCACTGACGATGTGGCTTCTGAAACCAACTGGCTGCACCAGTGATGATTTGCTGTGTCATGGTAAAGGGGGTGAGTACTTGTGCAATCCATTATTTTGTGCTTTATATTAGTAATTAATTTAGACCACTTTGTAGAGATCTGTTTTCACTTTAACACAAAACAGTCTTTTTCTGTAGATCAGTGTCAAAAAGGTCAAATTAAATCCACTGTGATTCAATGTTGTAAAACAATAAAACATGAAAATTTCCAAGGGAGGGGGGTGGTGAATAGTTTTTATACAACCCTGAGATTCATTTTCTTGCGAGCATTCACAGAGAAGCACAGGAGAATCGATTAAAGATCACATACACCAAGATGGACAAACATTCAATGTGCACACAACAACAAACTTTTTATAGGCTTTGTATAAATAAACAGCAACAAATAATGAGAAAGATCATGAAATAACAAGATAAAGAGTCCTTAAAGTGATATAATTGATTGTAGGAACATCTCAATGGATGGACAAGTCAGTGTAGTTATCCCTTTTTGTTCAAGAGCCAGATGGTTGAGGGATAGTAACCGTTCTTGAACCTGGTGGTCCAAGTCCTGAGGCATTTGGACCAGTACTGTTTACTGTCTAACTGCACATGCACTTTTGAATTATATCTTATCTTAATTATGGTAATATTTTGGCTTATGTGCTATGTAATATGTTTTTTAGCTGCACCATGGTCCAGAGGAACATTGTTTCATTTGGTTGCATAGATATACAGTCAGGTGACAAGAAACTTGAACTTGGAAATGTCCTAGCTGCTTGCCTTCAATGGGTATTTTCTAAAATCCTGGCATGTATTTAGCTTCAGCATGAACTTTCTCAGAAGCAAAAAATAGTGATTCCCATTGAGAAGTTCTGAAAACTTCGGTATCCTCCAATTTTACAAAACAATGTGGTTGAACTGCTCAAGTTCTTTCAAAGTGGCCAGAGTCAGTGAATGGAGATGGAGCTAGCTGGAATTTGCTAGAAATGTTCATCACCAAGTTATTGTGTTGTTCTTTCCTCTCTGTACTATCCAGAAACTTGGCCTTGCTTTTTTTAAATGATCAAGTTTATTTCCCCCGGCAGTTCCACTCTGATTTGTTCTGAGTTGCTTATCTGTGAAAGGACATGGAATCACGCTCAGAACTCTCTACCTTCTTGAGGTGCTCTATATCCATGCTGTCTGCTCTGTCATCGTAGATCAGAAATAACATCTCCTCCTGGCAGACAATCAACCCAGGTGCACCTCAAAGACACACGCTTAGCATGTTGCTCTGCTAGACCTGGAGAGGATGCATCCCATAGTGCTGGAGTAGAAACATAGAAAATAGGTGCAGGTGTAGGCCATTTGGCCCTTCAAGCCTGCACCGCCATTCAGTATGATCATGGCTGATAATCCAACTCAGAACCCTGTACCTGCTTTCTCTCCATACCCCCTGATTCCTTTAGCCACAAGGGCCATATCTAACTTCCTCTTAAATATAGCCAATGAACTGGCCTCAACTGTTTCCTGTGGCAGAGAATTCCACAGATTCACCACTCTCTGTGTGAAGAAGTTTTTCCTCATCTCGGTCCGAAAAGGCTTCCCCTTTATCCTTAAACTGTGACCCCTCGTTCTGGACTTCCCCAACATCGGAAACAATCTTCCTGCATCTAGCCTGTCCAATCCCTTTAGAATTTTATACATTTCAATAAGATCCCCCCTCAATCTTCTAAATTCCAGTGAGTATAAGCCTAGTCGATCCAGTCTTTCTTCATATGAAAGTCCTGCCATCCCAGGAATCAATCTGGTGAACCTTCTCTGTACTCCCTCTATGGCAAGAATGTCTTTCCTCAGATTAGGGGACCAAAACTGCACACAATATTCTAGGTGCGGTCTCACCACGGCCTTGTACAACTGCAGTAGAACCTCCCTGCTCCTGTTCTCAAATCCTTTTGCTATGAATGCCAACACACCATTTGCCTTTTTCACCGTCTGCTGTACCTGCATGCCCACCTTCAATGACTGGTGTACAATGACACCCAGGTCTCGTTGCATCTCCCCTTTTCCTAATTGGCCACCGTTCGGATAATAATGTTTTCCTGTTCTTGCAACCAAAGTGGATAACCTCACATTTATCCACATTAAATTGCATCTGCCATGAATTTGCCCACTCACCTAACCTATCCAAGTCACCCTGCATCCTCTTAGCATCCTCCTCACAGCTAACACCTTTGCCCAGCTTCGTGTCATTCGCAAACTTGGAGATGCTGCATTTAATTCCCTCGTCTAAATCATTAATATATATTGTAAACAACTGGGGTCCCAACACTGAGCCTTGCGGTACCCCACTAGTCACTGCCCGCCATTCTGAAAAGGTCCCGTTTACTCCCACTTTGTGCTTCCTGTCTGCCAACCAATTCTCTACCCACATCAATACCATACCTCCAATACCGAGTGCTTTAAGTTTGCACACTAATCTCCTGTGTGGGACCTTGTCAAAAGCCTTTTGAAAATCTAAATATACCACATCCACTGGCTCTCCCCTATCCACTCTACTAGTTACATCTTCAAAAAATTCTATCAGACATGATTTTCCTTTCACAAATCCATGCTGACTTTGTCCGATGATTTCACCTCTTTCCAAATGTGCTGTTATCACATCTTTGATAACCGACTCTAGCATTTCCCCACCACCGATGTCAGACTAACCGGTCTATAATTCCCTGGTTTCTCTCTCCCTCCTTTTTTAAAAAGTGGGGTTACAATAGCTACCCTCCAATCCTCAGGAACTAATCCAGAATCTAAGGAGTTTTGAAAAATTATCACTAATGCATCCACTATTTCTTGGGCTACTTCCTTAAGCACTCTGGGATGCAGACCATCTGGCCCTGGGGATTTATCTGCCTTTAATCCCTTCAATTTACTTAACACCACTTCCCTACTAACATGTATTTCCCTCAGTTCCTCCATCTCACTAAACCCTCAGTCCCTTACTATTTCCGGAAGATTATTTATGTCCTCCTTAGTCTCAAACCAGAGGACATCCTTGTCTTCCGAGTCTAGGATCAGAATACAAGGACGTCTCTTTAGAATGGAAATGGGGAGGAATTTCTTTAACGGGGGTGGTGAATCTGTGGATTTCATTCCCACAGGCAACTGTAAAGGCCAAGTCATTGGGGATATTTAAAGTGGAGATTGATAGGTTCTTGATTCGCCAGGACATCAAAGGAAGAAGCAGGAGACTGGAGTCGGGAGGGATACTAAATCAGCCATGAAGTAGTGGAACAGAATCAATGGGCCGAATGGCCAGATTCTGTTCATGTCTCATGGTCTTATGGTCTAAACTTCAAATCCTTCCTCTGATCACATGGCCCAACATTTCCCCACTCTACCTTCACCATGACGGCAGGGGCTTGACTCTGGTTTAAGGGAAATTGCAGGAGGCTATGCCTGGAGCAGCATCAGACAGTGCAGACCTAGCAGTTAGCACAAAACTTTTCAGCACCAGGGTTCACTGTTCGAGGTCAAATCAAAAATCTGGCTGAATGGTGTCATAACACCAACCTCTCACTCAATGTCAACAAGACCAAAGAACTGACTGTAGACTTCAGGAGAGAGAAACCAGATGTCCATGACCCAGTCCTCATCGGAGGATCGGAAGAGGAGAGGGTTAGCAACTTTAAATTCATGGGTGTCACTATTTCAGATGGCCTACCCTGGCCCCAGCATATAAATGCATTTGTGAAAAAAGCACGGCAGCACCTGTACTTGGTTCAGAGTTTTCTGAGATTCAGCATGACATCTAAAACTTCGACAAACTTCTACAGATGTGTGGTGGAGAGTATACTGACTGGTTGCATCACAGCCTGGTATGGAAACACCAATGCCCTTGAACAGAAAATCCTACAAAAATAGTGGATTTGCCCTGGTAGGTCATGGGTAAAGCCCTCCCAACCATTGAGCACATCTACATGAGACACTGTCGCAGGAAAGCAGCATTCAACATCAGGGACTCCCACCACCCAGGTCATGCTCCCTTCTCGCTGTTGCGTTCAGGAAGAAGGTACAGAGCCTCAGGACCTGCACCAGGTTCAGGAACAGTTAATATCCCTCAACCATCAAAAGGGGTTAACTTCACTTGCCCCTCCATTGAAATGTTCTCACAACCAATGGACTCACTTTCAAGGACACTTCACCTCATATTTATTGCTATTTATTTATATTTGCCTTTGTACAGGTTGTTGTTTTCTGCATTCTGGTTGATCGTCCATTAATGTTGTTATAGTTACTATTCTATAGATTTGTTGAGTATTCCCAAAAGAAAATAAATCTCTGGGTTATATATGGTAACGTACGTGTACTTTGATAATAAAATTTACTTTGAATTTTGAATTTCCACCACTAACTGTAAGAGGTTTCTATGTTCTCCCCATAACGGAGCACCTGGAGAAAACCTACACTATTTTCCTCCTACATTCCAAAAGAAAATCGTAGGTGTTAGGGTTAGAAAGTTGTGGGTATGTTATATTGGTTCCAGGAGCATAGCAACACTTGCTGGTTGCCCCCAGCACCTCCTCGTTCAGTGTCGGTCAATGACGTAAATGATGCATTTCACTGTGTGTTTCATTGCATGTGTGATAAATAAAGCTCATCTTAATCTCACCTCAAGATGAGGGTCAACCTGGTGAAGCTACAAGAGTGGACTACCCACAAGCCAGCAGCATGAACAACAGATTTACACAATGGATCAGTCCTTCCACTTCCATTCATGGACAGTCAAACTACTCATGGGAAGAGGGGTATCCACAAATATCTACATTGTCAGTAATGTGAGAATATCACTGTGATGATACTGAGAGGGTCTCCTGAGATTTACAAAGACCTGTCCAAATGGGAGAATGTTAGATACGAAGAAAGATCAGCTAGGTTGGTCTTGTTCAACTTGGATGTGTAGAATATCATGAGTGACTTAGGGGAGGTAAAGATGAACATCTTCCTTCCCTGGTCAGATAATAACTAAATGATGTAAACTTGGGGTGATAGTGAGAAACAAAAGGGTAAGAATATTTTTCTTCACCTGGGGCTGTTGGGGGCAGTAAGTACAGAAACCCTCAGTGTGTTTGAAAGTTCCCTGGTGCTCAGTTTATCTGATTCAATGTAAAAGTAGGATTAGAGTGACATCTCTTCATTGACCAGGAGATCCATGACAGATCCATTTCTGTCCTAAATGGGCAATACTTTATTCTGGAAAATAAGCCCTCTTTCTAGATTCTCTCACAAGAGGAAACATTCTCTCTACATCCCCAGGATCTTAAATGCCTCAATAAAATCATCTCAAACTTTTCTAAATGCCAAGCCTACCTTCCTGTGAATCCATGCTGGAGGGTGCAGCAGCTCGTGCTGAGGTTAGAGGACTGTATGTATGCGTGTGCGAGGGAAGAACGAGTTTGTTTTGCAGATGTTGCTTTGTCATATCTTGTGTTCTGCTGAGCATAGGTAGGCATGTTATGTTGACACTAGAATGTGTGGCTTCACTTACGGGCAGCCTCCAGTACATCCCTGGCTGTGTTGGTTGTTAATGTTAAAGCTGTATTTCACAGTATGTTTCCATGTACAATCAATCTGAATCTTTATATGTATTTATCCAGTTAAACTAGCACAATTCCTTAAACAAGAATGACGATAGAATAGTACCAACTCTTCAACCCACAATGTTGTGCCAACATAATCTAATCCTTCTCTCCCATATAGCCCTACATTTTTTAAACCCTGTGACTGTCTAAAAATCTCTTAAATGGCCCTAAAGTATCTACCTGGCGGGGCATTCCACACACCCACCACACTTTGACATCCCGCTATGCTTTCCTCCTATCACCTGAAATTTCTGTCCCCTGGAATTAGCCATTTCACCTTGTGGGGAAAAGACTCCGGCTGTGCACGCGATCTATGCCTCTTATCATCGTGTCCACCTTTATCAAGTCACCTCTCATTCAGTTTTGCTCCATAGAGAAGAGCCTATCTTCATAAGACATGCTCTCTAATCCAGGCAGTGGGGATGACTGATACGATACCCAGTATTCCAGACTGATGCCGACTTTTGTATTTGGTCCCCTGCTGTGTGCTGGTGTGTATGGGCTTTAACTTCTGAAGCACTGGATTGGCTTCATGCTGGATTGATTCTCCCTTTAAAACAAGTTTAATCGCAGTTCCATTATCTGCTGGAGACTCTTCCCTCTCTAGCACCATCAGTTGGCTGAAGAATTTACCAGAGTAGTGAAGTGATGTACCTTGAGAGAAATGAAGAATAAGGAGAGATGACATCATCTAAATGAGTGTATGAAAGTCACTGTAGCTGATAGAACATGCTGAGCATGCTGTTAAGAAGTTCAATGAGATCCTTGATGGTACTGAAAGATCCTTGCAGGTGCAGAAAGCAAGGAAATCGTGCTGAATCCTTTGCACATCATGTTAAAGTGCAGCTGAAGAGGCTGACGGAATTAGGCTTTAGAGTGAGTACAGATACCAAAAATAAAAAAATTTGTCCATTTTTGAACAAAAAGGCAGCATCAGTCTTTAAGGACCCAGGACTTTCCTTCTTCTGATTGCTACCATCAAAGGAGGTGTTACATGAACCTGAAGACACACTCAATGTTTCAGGAACAGGAACAGACAAGATGGCACTAGTGACATCCTGCAGATAGTTCACGAAACTGTTTTTAAAATATGTTTCTACTACAAAACTATGTGCAATTGTAGCCTGTAATTTACATTTTGATGCTGTGCTTTTGGGCCAATTGAGTGAACAGGTGCTTTTGCCAGGGAAATTCACTGAGATGGAGAGTGGAGTGTGTGACCCAAAGGCAGAGCGTGAACCCACGATTGGGTCCATTACCCCTCACTGATTTAAAGCATCAAGCAAGACTGAAATTGATGTGGATGAGAGTGGAAGGTGAGTGAGTACTCGGCACCGTCTGCCTGCGTTTATCTGGTTCCTGTCTCCCTCTCGCTCGCTGCTGCCAGAGGAAGGTGCAGGAGTCTTCCTTATTCGGGAAGATCTGATTGGCATGGCTGTGACTGGGGACTCATTTTGGAGACTCTGCAGTTCAGGTTACACATATTTCTGGTTTCTGGTTAGTCTTTTTGTTATTTTTGCGTGATTTGATTGGGGCACTTTGGCACAGGTTGGCTCTACGTTGACATCACCTTTACATACCCATCACACCCATCAGCACCCGTACATTCCCATCACAACCATCAGCACCCGTACATTCCCATCACACCCATCAGCACCCGTACATTCCCATCACAACCATCAGCACCCGTACATTCCCATCACACCCATCAGCACCCGTACATTCCCATCACACCCATCAGCACCCGTACATTCCCATCACACCCATCAGCACCCGTACATTCCCATCACACCCATCAGCACCCGTACATTCCCATCACACCCATCAGCACCCGTACATTCCCATCACACCCATCAGCACCCAATCAACAAACAACACACCACTAAACAGAACTGAACACTCTTAGACTGCCTCAAGTTTAACGTTTAATATTCTATGTGTTATTTACTCGCTTTTTGCCATTTGTGCGATTCGTTCTTTTCACACATTGGGTGTTTGATGTTTTCTTTGAACGGGTTCCATGGTGTTTCGCTGTTTCATGGCGGTCTGTGGAAAGACGAATCTCAGGGTTGTGTACTTCATACATACTTTGATTCTCTGAATCTTCCCCTTCACCATTGGTTTTCTGAATAAATAATGAACCCATAAACACTAACTTACTTTTTTTTTCATTTTCTGTTCTCTTTTTGGACTATTTATTTATTATTGTGATTTATAGTTTTTAAATTCTGTATTGCACTGTACTGTTGCCGCAAAACAACAAATTTCACAACGTGTGCCAGTGATATTAAATCTGATTCTGATAACTGCCAGGTTGGAGAAGACGGGGTGGGGCAGTTGGAAAACTATTGGCGATGTTGTGAATTCCAGATCCCAATCTGGGAATTTCCAAAAATCTGAACCAGGGCTCACTCTGTGAAAGAACAGCAAACCTTAAGCACATCTTCTCATCTGAAGGAAGGTACACATGGAGGCATAACCAGGTCCTCAGATGTTTGGCATCCATTGTGGAGAAGCAAAGGCTGAATAACAATGCTAAGCCCCACGTGACTGGAAGAACCACCATCCCCTTTGTCCGGTAAGGACAGACAGTGCCACCTTCAGTGACACGGTTGGTGTCGGGCATGCTAGAGCCTGCTCGTGACGGGAACATGGCTGTTGACCTCAATAAAGGTTAATATTTCCCCTGGCGATAGCCACTACAACCCTCGGACCAGATTTGGTCTTGTGGTCCAGCAGTCTGAAGGCTATAGTAATCTCAGAGTTCACGGTGCCCTGGGAAGATGCGGTCTGCGAGGCGTATGAGTGGAAACATGTAAGATATGCTGAGTTGGTCACAGATAGCAAGCAGTGGAGATGGAAGGTGCAGAGTTTCCCAGTAGAGGTTGGCTGCAGAGGTTAGTGGCAATGTCCATGGTCAGATTGTTGAAGGGATTGGGAGTCTGAGGCTAGGCCCAGCGGCAAGCTATAAAAGAACTCTCCGAGGCAGCCGAGTGAAGCAGCCACTGGTTATGGAGAGGAGTGTTGGCAGCTGGGTCCTAATATGACCCATGGGTGGAGAGATGTGAAGGGGGTGCACCTGGGACGCCAGGTTGAACTGTTGAGCACTCTGGAGAGGTAGTGGGTTTAAATTGATGAAACATCGGAGAAAGGGGGTGCCCACCTGATGACCCTGGGAACATCTGCCACCCACCAAGCCCCACCTCAAGATCTCTACACTATGACTCGAGTTAGGATCTGCTTACCAAAGGGGTTGAAACATCTAGTCCAAGGAACTTGAACTCTGACCACATTGGTGTCTTCCAGGTGTTTCAGGTCCTTCCCACATACCAAGGGTGTGTGGGTATGTAATTGTCCACTATAAATCGTCCCCTGCTAAAGGTAAGTGTCAGGCCTGCACATGCAGACACCTCACAGTCTACACCCAACTAACTGGAGTCACCAGCCACTCATTTCTACTTCCTCACCTGCAGCCTATTTAAACCCAGCTTGCATCCACTGTCCTTGTTCACTCAACCAACCAGCTGCTCCAAGCCTTCAGTTACCTTGTTGCCTTGTCATATTGAGTATGCAGTCTCTCTTGTTTTATGGCTTTTTGTGGGTTGGTATTTTGCAGTTTATTATTAAAGTGATCCCTCAACACTAAATCATATCTCTATATCTCCTGACAGTAAATGTCAAAGTGATCAGAGGGTGCTGGGGTATGTACAGGTGCTGAAGGGTACTGATGGGTGTGTAAGGGTTCTAAAGGGTGTTGATAGGTATGTACAGGTGCAGATGGGTGTGTAAGAGTGTGAAAGGGTACAGATGGGTGTGTAAGTCTACAGATGAGTGTGTAAGGGTACAGATGGGTGTTGACAGGTATGTATGGGTGCTGATGGGTATGGAAGAGTGCTGATTGGTACGGATGGGTACTAATGGATATGTAAGGATGCCAATGGGTGCTGATGGGTGCCAATGGATATGGAAGGGTGCCAATGGGTATGGAAAGGTTATGTTGGGTATGGAATGGTTCTGATTGGTATGGAAGGGTGCTCATAAATATGGAATGGTGCTGAAATGGGCTGACGGGTATGGAAGGGTGCTGAAGGTTATGGAAGGGTGCTGATAGGTATGGAATGGTGCTGAAAGGTGCTGATGTGTATGTACAGGTGCTGAAGGGTGCTGATGGTTATGGAAGGGTGCTGAAGGGTGCTTAACAGTATGGAAGGGCGCTGAAGGGTGTGGAAGGGTTCTGAAAAGTGCTAACGGGTATGGAAAGTTGCTGAAAGTTGCTAATGTGTACGTACAGGTGCTGAGGTTATGGAAGGGTGCTGATATGTATGTACAGGTGCTGATGGGTATGGAAGGGTGCTGAAGGGTGTTGATGGGTATGGAAGGGTGCTGTAGGGTGCTGATGGGTATGGAAGGGTGCTGAAGGGCATGGAAGGGTGCTGATGGGTATGGAAGAGTGCTGAAGGGTGTTGATGGGTATGGAATTTATAGGACTGTGGGAAATTGGGTAAGAAGGAAATGGGGCTGAGGGATTGCTCTGCTGAGAGATAGTAGGAAGCATGAATTGCTCTGAGAAGAGGTGTTCAAAATCATGCAGGATTTGGAATGAGAAAGCAGGAAAAATCTAATTAAAAGATTAGCTTTATTTGTCACACGTACGTCGAAGAATGCAGTGAAATGCATTGCTTACTGTCAATACCATGCTTCTGTGCCGACATAGCCTACCCTGCACCACACATCTTTGTAATGTGGGAGAAAACCGGAGCACCCAGAGGAAAGACACATGGTCATTGGGAGAACATACAAACTCCTTACAGACAGTGGCAGGAGCTGAACCTTGATCGCTGGCAGCACAGTTAACCGTTATGCTCCCTACGTGACTCTCTTGTCCACTCGTTCCCCCCCCCCCCCCATCCCTTCCCACCGATCTCCCTCTTGGCACTTATCCTTGTAAATGGAACAAGTGCTACACCTGCCCTTACACTTCCTCCCTCACCACCATTCAGGGCCCCAGACAGTCCTTCCAGGTGAGGCGACACTTCACCTGTGAGTCAGCTGGTGTGGTATACTGCGTCCGGTGCTCCCTGTGTGGCCTTTTATATATTGGTGAGACCCGACGCAGACTGGGAGACTGTTCCACTGAACACCTACGCTCTGTCTGCCAGAGAAAGCAGGATCTCCCAGTGGCCACACATTTTAATTCCATGTCCCATTCCCATTCTGATGTGTCTATCCATGGCCTCCTCTACTGTCAAGATGAAGCCACACTCAGGTTGGAGGAACAACACCTTATATACCAGCAGGGTAGCCTCCAACCTGATGGCATGAACATTGACTTCTCTAACTTCTGTTAATGTCCCTCCTCCCCTTCTTACCCCTTCCCTGATGTATTTAGTTGTTTGTTTTTTTCTCTTTCTCTCTCTGCCCATCACTCTGTCTATTCTCCATCTCCTTCTGGTGCTCCCCTCCCCCTTTCTTTCTCCCTAGGCCTCCCGTCCCATGATTCTTTCCCTTCTCCAGCTCTGTATCACTTTTGCCAATCACCTTTCCAGCTCTTAGCTTCATCCCAACCCCTCCGGTTTTCTCCTATCATTTTGCATTTCCCCCTTCCCCTCCTACTTTCAAATCTCTAGTATCTTTCCTTCCAGTTAGTCCTGATGAAGGGTCTCAGCCCAAAACGTCGACAGTGCTTCTCCCTATAGATGCTGCCTGGCCTGCTGTGTTCCACCAGCAATTTGTGTGTGTTGTTTAAAACTGCAAACAATACTCCATATTGGGCCTCAACAATGTCTTGTACAACTTCAACATAACATCCTATCTTCTGTACTCAATCCTTTGATTTAAGAAGACCAACGTGGTAAAAGCTTTCTTTATGAGCCTATCCACCTGAGTCACAACTTTCAATGAATTATGGACCTGTATTCCCAGATCCCTCTGTTCCACCGCACTCCTCAGTGCCCCATCATTCACTGTGTAAGGCCCACCTAACCTGGTTGGTCCTATGAAGTCCGAAGTCTCACACTTATCTGCATTAAATTCCATCTGCCATTTTTCAGCCCAATTTTCCAGCTGGACCAGGTCCCACTGCAAGCCATGACATCGTTCCTTGCTGTCCACTACACCTGCAATCTTGGTGTCATCTGCAAGTTTGCTGATCCAGTTCACCACATTATCATCCAGATCAGATGACAAACAATGGACCCAGCACCAGTCCCTGTGACACTCCGCTGGTCACAGGCCTGCAGTCAGAGAGACAACCCTCTACTACCACTGTCCCACAAAGCCAACGTCTAATCCAATTTACTGCCTCATCCTGACTGATCCTTCTTGGCCAGCCTCCCATGTGGGACCTTGTCAAATGCCTTAGGAAAGTCCACATAGACAACATCCACTGCCTAGCCTTCATCCACTTTCCTGGTAACTTCCTCGAAGGAGTCTATAGGTTGGTTAGACATGACCTACCACACACAGTCATGCTGTCTATCTTTAATCAGTCCATGTCTATCTAAATAATTACATATCTGGTCCCTTCCAATTACATCCCCACTGCTGACGTCAGGCTTGCTGACCTACAATTCCCGGTTTATGTTTAGAGCCCAGTTTTAAACAGTGGAACAACATCGGCTGTCCTCCAATCCTCCGGTACCTCACCTGTTGCTAAAGATGATTTAAAGACCTCTGCTGAGCACTCAACAATTTTTGCACTTGCCTCTCACAGAGGGCAAGGTCCTGGGGATTTATCCAGCCTGATTTGTCTCAGGACAGCGAACATCTTATCCTCTAATCTGTACAGGGTCTATGAAGTTGATGCCACTTTGTCTCACTTCCATAGACTCTGTGCCCATCTCCAGAGTAAACACAGATGCAAACAATTCATTTAAGGTCTCCCCCATCTGTTTTGACTCCATGCATGGATTACCATTCTGATCTTCCAGAGGATCAATTTTGTCCACTGTAATTCCTTTGCTCTTAACATACCTGTTAAGAGAATCCCTAAGGATTCTCCTTCACCTTGTCTGCTAGGACAACCTCATGCCTACTCTTAGCCCTCCTGATTTCTTTCTTAAGTGTTTTCTTGCAATTCTCACATTCCATAAGCACCTTGTTTGTTCCTATCTGCCCATATTTGCTATACACTTCATACTTTATCTGAACCAGGTCCTCAACATCCCTTGAAAACCAAGGTTCCCTATACCCCTGTCAACTTTACCTTTTCTTCAGACAGATACATTTAAGCTTTGTACTCTCAGGTTTTCACTTCTGAAGGCCCCCCACTTACTGAGTATACCTTTGTCAGAAAACACCCCGTCCCAAACCATACTTGACAGATCCTTTCTGATACCATCAAAATAGGCATTTCTTCAATTTAGAATCTTAATCCATAGACCAGACCTACCTTTTTACATATTTATTTTGAAACAAATTGCATTGTGATCATTCATTGCAAAGTGTTAAGCACTGGCATGATATTTTCCCCGAGTAGTATTGCCACCCTTTCTCCTTTAATCCCTCCCGCTTTGTTGCAACTAAAATAACAATGGAACCCCGGGATACTGAGCTGCCAGTCCTTCCCCTCCTGCAACCATCCCACTAGTGGCTACGGTGTCATAATTCCAGGTGTTGATCCATGCCCTGCGCTCATCCACCTTTCCTGTGATACTTCTTGCATTGAAATATCTGCAGCTCAGGACACTAGTCACACCATGCTCAACCTTTTAATTTACGACATCTGTGTCCACTAACTGTTCTGACTCTTTGGTTCATATCCTCCCTGTAATTCTAGTTTAAACCCCCGCCCCACCAAACAGCCCTAGCAAACCTTCCTGCTCCGATATTAGTCTCCTACTAGTTAAGGCACAAACTACCCCTTCTGCACTGGTGCCACCTTCCCTGGAAGAGAGCCAATGGTCCAAAACTCCGATGCCAAAAATCCAATCACAGGAGAACTCACAATGACCATTTTACCCACTAACCAGACTGAGAGAGAAAACTGGAGTTCCAAAAATGCATCAAATTACTTTCCCTCGAGAGCCACTCGACTGTCCCCATTGTTTCCAACAACTCCAAGCCAGAGTGTTGCAGAGCTGGGGATTATGTGCACAAGAAAAACTCCTTGTTACATCACTCCTGTGTTGTTTCTCTTTCAATGTTGGGAAATAGATAGTAGCTACACTTTGTAGATTACAAATTAACTTTTCCCACCTGAGCCTAGTCAGCCTTGCTGTGTCTCCCAAACCTGTGGGGTCCCTGGTCACAGAGTTAAATATCCTCTCCAACCTACACATCTTGTTAACAGAAAGTCCTGGTAACACACATCCCTGACTTTGTCCTATTCTTGATGTTCCCTTTGCTCTATTCATCTTTCACCTCTCACTGCCAGTTAAAATTACTCTGTGGTTAAGAAGGCATACAGTGTATTGGCCTTCATTAATTGTGGAATTGAATTTAGGAGCCAAGAGGTAATATCACAGCTATACAGGACCCTGGTCAGATCCCACTTGGGGTACTGTGCTCAGTTCTGGTCGCCTCACTACAGGAAGGACGTGGAAACCATAGAAAGGGTGCAGAGGAGATTTACAAGGATGTTGCCTGGATTGGGGAGCATGCCTTATGAGAATAGGTTGAGTGAACTCGGCCTTTTCTCCTTGGAGCGACGGAGGATGAGAGGTGACCTGATAGAGGTGCATAAGATGGTGAGAGCCATTGATCGTGTGGATAGTCAGAGGCCTTTTCCCAGAGCTGAAATGGCTAGCACAAGAGGACACAGGTTTAAGGTGCTGGGGAGTAGGTACAGAGGAGATGTCAGGGGTAAGTTTTTTACTCAGAGAGTGGTGAGTGCATGGAATGGGTTGCCGGCAACGGTGGTGGAGGCAGATACGATAGGGTCTTTTAAGAGACTTTTGGATAGGTATATGGAGCTTAGAAAAATAGAGGGCTATGGGTAAGCCTAGTAATTTCTAAAGCAGGGACATGTTCAGCACAACTTTTTGGGCTGAAGGGCCTGTATTGTGATGTAGATTTTCTATGTTTTTCTATGTTTCTATGTTACCTTTCTTTGACCTTAAATGCACTGTATCTCCAGATAGATAGATAAGCAAGTTTCTATGTTCTTCCCGTGAGTGCTTTGGTTTCCTCTGGGTGCTCCAGTTTCCCTCCACCATCCAAAGATGTTCCAGTTAGTAGGTTAATTGGTCATTGTAAAGTGTCTTGTGTTTAGGCTCGGCTTAAGCAGGTAGCTCGGCTCATTGGGTCAAAGGGCCTGTTCCACACAGTAAAAATAAATCTACCATCTCCCCGGCGCTGGCCATACTTGCCCCCTGTGCCAGAGCAAATGCTGCCCACTAGATTACCTGGGTTGGGATCTAATGAGGTCACTATATTAGCCTTGGCTAAAGTGAGCCAGAGGAGCACCAGCACTGTGCAGTGTGGGTGATGGAGAGTCTACAGTGGGGAGAAAGGATCTCACTCCATCCCCACTATATCCTCCGGTGATTGCTCGGTGCTGCTCTCCAGTGATCGCTCGGTGCTGCTCTCCGGTGATCGCTCGGTGCTGCCCTCCGGTGATCGCTCGGTGCTGCCCTCCGGTGATCGCTCGGTGCTGCTCTCCGGTGATCGCTCGGTGCTGCTCTCCGGTGATCGCTCGGTGCTGCTCTCCGGTGATCGCTCGGTGCTGCTCTCCGGTGATCGCTCGGTGCTGCTCTCCGGTGATCGCTCGGTGCTGCTCTCTGGTGTTCGCTCAATGGAAGAACAAGTTGGACCAGGCCAACTTACCAGCAATCTTCAGTCATGCCACTCAGGGACCTGTTTTTATTTTTTTTGTGACTGTATGTTTTTCTGAAATTACAACCGTATGCTACTTGTGCAATGTGTTGTGTGCTGTTGGTAATGTTTTGTACCTTGGCCCAGCAGAAATGCTGTTTCAGTTGTTTATATTCATGTAAGGTTGAATGATAATTAACTTGGTCGAACTCGTTGAGTCCCATCTCCTTTCCTCAGTTAGATCACCTCCACCATCACTTAGATCCCTTGCCCTGAGATAGGTCACCCTTTACCGTCACGATAGTCCCGTCCTCTTCCCCCACCCCACCCTCCCGTGCTCCCACCTCAGGTAGGGTTTGCCTATCGCACATTGAGCCTCGCCCACCCACTTGCCAAGTTCCACCCTTGCTAGAGCTCCAGCCCTTCGGTCTGGCCCCACCCCACCCTTGTTCGAACACCCCCCCTTATGTAGCTCTGCCTCAGCCCTGTTCGAGTCCCACCCCAATACTTGTTTGAGCCCCACACCTTCAGTCTAGCCCTGTCCCAAAGGGCCGTGTGTAGTTGAACATGGTGTAGTCGGCAAGGTAGAAGTCCTGGGTGTGGCGACGCTGGTCAGCCGACAGCTGGGCGAGGTAGTGGCGGCTGAGGCGCAGGCTGGTGCGCTCCACCCCTCGCTGTCGGTCCTTGAAACGGGGGAAGGTGAGGTTGGCAGGGGCACCGACTAACCTCAGCAGCGTTTGCGCCTCTGCGCCCAGGCTCTCAAAATGGCCGATAAAGTCATAGCGAATGAGGCAGGGGCTGCAGAGGTGGCCGACACGCTCCCAGTGGATGTCGAGGCCGAGCGGCCGTCGCGGGTCCAGCAGGTAGCGCACAAACTCGGGGAAGGTGACGCCCGAGCCAGACAGCAGTGCCTGGCGGGTAGCATTGGGCCGGTAGCGGGCGATGATGGCACGGCCAAAGACTGGGTGGTAGTAGGCGTTGGGCTGCTCGAACTTGTCGCGGAAGGCCGAGACCAGGCGCTCGAGGGGCTCGCGCACAAACAGCGCCTTGGTGTAGGTGCGGAGCCGCCACGCCATGCCGGCCCGGTCGAAGCTGTCGAGGCGACGCAGTGAGTTGCCGTAGTGCGCGACCTGGTGTTCGATGTGAGCTGGCGAGCTGGCCAGCCCACTCAGCACCATCAGCACCCGCTTCCAGTTGGAACATCCTGCCTTGGGCACCTCACAGTACAGCAGCCGGTGCCGGTCCTCCACGTAGATCCTGGAGACGTGGTGCGGTGAGACCAGACCGGGGCCCAGGGCGCTGCCACCACCCCGGTACTTGAGGCAGGCTTCCTCCACCAGCTGCCGGCGGCCTTGCTGCACGTCCCCGAGCCAGCGGCGCCCCCGCGGCCCCAGGAAGTGAGAGGCCGACGGGCGCTCCCTTAGCGGGCGGTACCTGGCGGATCTCTGGTTAGGCGTCCGCTGGTAATGGCGATGGTGCCATTGTAACTCCGCCTGCCTCGTCCCGTCCAATGCCTTCCTCCTACGCCTGCGCCGCTGCCCGCGGAAGGATGGGTTCGGCAGCGGGTCCTTGTGGGCAGAGCTCCGTGCCAGACGGTCAGGAGTGACGATGGGCTGAACGGCAAGGCTCTCTGCATTGTAGCTCCAGTCACACTCACCCTGGGGATAAAAGAACCTATCAGATCAAAGATTACTCTCGGGGAGGGGCTTCTCTGGCCCAGTTGCTATTGGTGGCTATTTGACCATTGTGGGCTGACCTGGGGGCATCCTTTCAGCTTATAAACACAGTGCAGGCCCTTGGGCCAACGATGTTGTGCCAACTCTTTAACCTACTCCAAGATCAATCTAACCTTTTCCTCCCACTTAGCCCTCCATTTTTCTATCATCCACTTTCCTGTCTAAGAGTCTGTTAAGTGTCCTTAATGTATCTGACTCTACGAACACCCCCAGAAGCAAGTTCCATGCACCCGGCACACTTGCCTCTGAGATCAGGGTGTGTGAGTGGTGGGAGAAGCTGTTCGCTGAGAAACTGGACACTGGCTCAGTACTCCTGTCAGATGTGCGTAAACGTTGCTGTGAAACAGAGGAAGTAAAGAGACCACCTGAACTCGAGCTCCTGTCTGTGGCATTGGTTCCTTAAAGTTGTCGTCGCAGGGTGGGGAGCAGGGTGGGGAGCAGGGTGGGGAGCAGGGTGGGGAGCTGGGTGGGGAGCTGGGTGGGGAGCAGGGTGGGGAGCTGGGTGGGGAGCAGGGTGGGGAGCAGGGTGGGGAGCAGGGTGAGGAGCAGGGTGGGGAGCTGGGTGGGGAGCAGGGTGGGGAGCAGGGTGAGGAGCAGGGTGGGGAGCAGGGTGGGGAGCTGGGTGGGGAGCTGGGTGGGGAGCAGGGTGGGGAGCAGGGTGGGGAGCAGGGTGGGGAGCTGGGTGGGGAGCAGGGTGGGGAGCTGGGTGGGGAGCTGGGTGGGGAGCAGGGTGGGGAGCAGGGTGAGGAGCAGGGTGGGGAGCAGGGTGGGGAGCAGGGTGGGGAGCTGGGTGGGGAGCAGGGTGGGGAGCAGGGTGGGGAGCAGGGTGGGGAGCTGGGTGGGGAGCAGGGTGGGGAGCTGGGTGGGGAGCAGGGTGAGGAGCAGGGTGGGGAGCAGGGTGGGGAGCTGGGTGGGGAGCTGGGTGGGGAGCAGGGTGAGGAGCAGGGTGGGGAGCAGGGTGGGGAGCTGGGTGGGGAGCAGGGTGGGGAGCTGGGTGGGGAGCTGGGTGGGGAGCAGGGTGGGGAGCTGGGTGGGGAGCAGGGTGGGGAGCAGGGTGGGGAGCTGGGTGGGGAGCAGGGTGGGGAGCTGGGTGGGGTATTGGGGATAAGCTCCCATTACACGTCTCAAATAGCGTCTGACAACCATGTCCAAAACTGTGATCCCAAACCTCCACTGCCTTGCAGCTATACCCACGCATGGGAAAGGCTTCAGGAGTAAAGTCTGAGGAAAAGTCCAGAGCTGAGGTCCCTAGCGCAGTTTTACTTTGAGTTCAACACTGACTGGCAACTCCTACAATGCATCTGCTGCCAATCTCCGCCGTTCCCTAGGGTTCATCAGCTGCATGGAGAGAGGAGCCTAACGTCTGGGTAACAGCTTGCTCTCCATAATGCACTGCCTTGGTCTGCATGTCGCATTGATTGCTAAAACATAACATCTCCAGTCAAACCCTAACCAACGGTCAGGAAGTGAAAGCATTGGCCGTGCTATGCAATGTGTTTGCCTTACTCTTGTGTACAGAAATTGACATTAAACAATCTTGAATTCTTAGGGACATTCTGAGTTGGTGAAAATGTAACTTCTAAATCTCTTTAATGTCTAAGAATGTACTTATCTCTATCCTGAGAATTCTTGGTGACTGCTCCACTGTCCACTGAGGGAAAGAATCCTGAGAGTATATTGGTGAAGGAATTCTCCTCTTAGTCCTGAACAGCTGGCCTTGATTTTGAGAGAAAAAGAGTTAGCAGCACATGGCAGGTCAGGCTGCTGTTGAGTAAAAGAGAACTGTCCAACATCTCCCGGCAGAGACCCTTCCTTGGAGATAATCCAACCTGAGTTGTTTTTCTCTCCACGGATGCTTCCTGACCCGCTGAGTGTTCCCAGCGTCCTCTGTTTCAGATTTCTGCAGCACTTCTTATTTTTGAGATTCGATCCGGACTCCCAGAATACACAACCAAGGTACAGATCTTCACTGCCTCTGTTTTGTTCACTTCAGTGACACCTCCTATCATTCTTCTAAGTTCAAGCCCAGAATAAATCTGGTGAAATGCACACAAAGTGCTGGAAGCACTCAGCAGGGCAGACAGCTTCTCTGGAGAGGAATAAGCAGTTCACGTTTCGGGCCAAGGCCCTCATCAGGACTGAAAGGAAAAGGGAAGATGCCAGAAAAAGCAGAAAGGATGGAGAAAGAGAACAAGCTAGGTGAATCCAGGCGGATGGGGAAGGGAGAGATGAAGTAAGAAGCTAGGGGGCGTGATCGGTGGGAAAGGTAAAGGGCTGGAGAAGGAATCTGATAGGAGAGGACAGTGAACCATGGGAGAAAGGGAAGGAGGAGGGGCATCATGGGGAGGTGATAGGCAGGTGAGGAGAAGAGATATGAGACCAGAGTGGGGAGTTGCAGATGAGGGATGGACAAGAAGGATAAAAATTATCAGAAGTTGGCAAAATCAATTTTTGTGCCATCAGATTGGAGGCCACCCAGATAGATTACGAGGTATTGCTCCTCCAACCTGAGAGTGGCCTCATCGTCACTGACTGGTGATCCTTCGCTGTTGCTACTATAAGTATGGCACTGTAGAGGGAGATCACAGTATTCCAGATGTGTCGTCTCCTCTTGTGCTGTAATCCAGGATAGCGTCTGTCTGGAAGACTGCAGTGTCCAGATCAATGGTTGTGTCGAGGGCTGGGCATTAGCATGGGCCTTTGACTTCTGTCTTCAAAGCAGGCAAGGCCATGGACTCACAGGTATTATCTCAGAAGCACAAGAATTATTTCCTCCGCAGTCAAGGAGTGATTTGAAGATGAGGGTGTCAGAGGCAAGTTTTTACATAGCAAACGTGGGGAACACTGGGGAGGTAGTAGAGGCAGAAACATTGAAGAAACTCTTAGATAGACAGATGGATGCTAGAAAAATGAAGAGGTTTTTTGGAGAGAGGGTTAGATTGATCTTAGAGTTGCACAACAACTTGGGGCGAATTCCACTTTTAATGTAACCAATAACTTGGTTGCCATAGCTGTCTGTGGCATTGAATTCCACAGATTCACCACCTTTTGGTTATAGAATTCCTCCTCATCTTCACTCTAAATGGATGGCCCTCTTTTCTGAGCTGTACCCTCTGGTCCTAGACTCCCCCACTATAGGAAACATCCTCTCCACATCCACTCTATCTGTGTCCTCTGGTCCTAGACTCCCCTCCCATAGGAAACATCCTCTCCACATCCACTCTATCTGTGCCCTCTGGTCCTAGACTCCCCCACTATAGGAAACATCCTCTCCACATCCACTCTGTCTGTGCCCTCTGGTCCTAGACTCCCCTCCCACAGGAAACATCCTCTCCACATCCACTCTATCTGTGCCCTCTGGTCCTAGACTCCCCCACTACAGGAAACATCCTCTCCACATCCACTCTATCTGTGCCCTCTGGTCCTAGACTCCCCCACTATAGGAACCCTCCTCTCCACATCCACTCTATCTGTGCCCTCTGGTCCTAGACTCCCCCACCACAGGAAACATCCTCTCCACATCCACTCTATCTGTGTCCTCTGGTTGTAGACTCCCCCACTACAGGAATCCTCCTCTCCACATCCACTCTATCTGTGCCCTCTGGTCCTAGACTCCCCTCCCATAGGAAACATCCTCTCCACATCCACTCTATCTGTGCCCTCTGGTCCTAGACTCCCCCACTATAGGAAACATCCTCTCCACATCCACTCTATCTGTGCCCTCTGGTCCTAGACTCCCCTCCCATAGGAAACATCCTCTCCACATCCACTCTGTCTGTGCCCTCTGGTCCTAGACTCCCCCATGATAGGAAACATCCTCTCCACATCCACTCTATCTGTGCCCTCTGGCCCTAGACTCCTCTCCCATAGGAAACATCCTCTCCACATCCACTCTATCTGTGCCCTCTGGTCCTAGACTCCCCTCCCATAGGAAACATCCTCTCCACATCCACTCTATCTGTGTCCTCTGGTCCTAGACTCCCCCACTCTGGGAAACATCCTCTCCACATCCACTCTATCTGTGTCCTCTGGTCCTAGACTCCCCCACTATAGGAATCATCCTCTCCACATCCACTCTGTCTGTGCCCTCTGGTCCTAGACTCCTCTCCCATAGGAAACATCCTCTCCACATCCACTCTATCTGAGCCCTCTGGTCCTAGACTCCCCTCCCATAGGAAACATCCTCTCCACATCCACTCTATCTGTGCCCTCTGGTCCCAGACTCCCCCAGTATAGGAAACATCCTCTCCACATCCACTCTATCTGTGCCCTCTGGTCCTAGACTCCCCCACCACAGGAAACATCCTCTCCACATCCACTCTATCTGTGCCCTCTGGTCCTAGACTCCCCTCCCATAGGAAACATCCTCTCCACATCCACTCAATCAGTGCCCTCTGGTCCTAGACTCCCCTCCCATAGGAAACATCCTCTCCACATCCACTCTATCTGTGCCCTCTGGTCCTAGACTCCCCCACCACAGGAAACATCCTCTCCACATCCACTCTATCTGTGCCCTCTGGTCCTAGACTCCCCTCCCATAGGAAACATCCTCTCCACATCCACTCTGTCTGTGCCCTCTGGTCCTAGACTCCCCCACCACAGGAAACATCCTCTCCACATCCACTCTATCTGTGCCCTCTGGCCCTAGACTCCTCTCCCATAGGAAACATCCTCTCCACATCCACTCTATCTGTGCCCTCTGGTCCTAGACTCCCCTCCCATAGGAAACATCCTCTCCACATCCACTCTATCTGTGCCCTCTGGTCCTAGACTCCCCTCCCATAGGAAACATCCTCTCCACATCCACTCTATCTGTGCCCTCTGGTCCTAGACTCCCCTCCCATAGGAAACATCCTCTCCACATCCACTCTATCTGTGCCCTCTGGTCCTAGACTCCCCCACCACAGGAAACATCCTCTCCACATCCACTCTATCGGTGCCCTCTGGTCCTAGACTCCCCTCCAATAGGAAACATCCTCTCCACATCCACTCTATCTGTGCCCTCTGGTCCTAGACTCCCCAACTACAGGAAACATCCTCTCCACATCCACTCTATCTGTGCCCTCTGGTCCTAGACTCCCCCACTATAGGAATCCTCCTCTCCACATCCACTCTATCTGTGCCCTCTGGTCCTAGACTCCCCCACCACAGGAAACATCCTCTCCACATCCACTCTATCTGTGTCCTCTGGTTGTAGACTCCCCCACTACAGGAATCCTCCTCTCCACATCCACTCTATCTGTGCCCTCTGGTCCTAGACTCCCCTCCCATAGGAAACATCCTCTCCACATCGACTCTATCTGTGCCCTCTGGTCCTAGACTCCCCCACTATAGGAAACATCCTCTCCACATCCACTCTATCTGTGCCCTCTGGTCCTAGACTCCCCTCCCATAGGAAACATCCTCTCCACATCCACTCTGTCTGTGCCCTCTGGTCCTAGACTCCCCCATGATAGGAAACATCCTCTCCACATCCACTCTATCTGTGCCCTCTGGCCCTAGACTCCTCTCCCATAGGAAACATCCTCTCCACATCCACTCTATCTGTGTCCTCTGGTCCTAGACTCCCCCACCACAGGAAACATCCTCTCCACATCCACTCTATCTGTGCCCTCTGGTCCTAGACTCCCCTCCCATAGGAAACATCCTCTCCACATCCACTCTATCTGTGCCCTCTGGTCCTAGACTCCCCTCCCATAGGAAACATCCTCTCCACATCCACTCTATCTGTGCCCTCTGGTCCTAGACTCCCCTCCCATAGGAAACATCCTCTCCACATCCACTCTATCTGTGCCCTCTGGTCCTAGACTCCCCTCCCATAGGAAACATCCTCTCCACATCCACTCTATCTGTGCCCTCTGGTCCTAGACTCCCCTCCCATAGGAAACATCCTCTCCACATCCACTCTATCTGTGCCCTCTGGTCCTAGACTCCCCCACTATAGGAAACATCCTCTCCACATCCACTCTGTCTGTGCCCTCTGGTCCTAGACTCCCCTCCCACAGGAAACATCCTCTCCACATCCACTCTATCTGTGCCCTCTGGTCCTAGACTCCCCCACTACAGGAAACATCCTCTCCACATCCACTCTATCTGTGCCCTCTGGTCCTAGACTCCCCCACTATAGGAATCCTCCTCTCCACATCCACTCTATCTGTGCCCTCTGGTCCTAGACTCCCCCACCACAGGAAACATCCTCTCCACATCCACTCTATCTGTGTCCTCTGGTTGTAGACTCCCCCACTACAGGAATCCTCCTCTCCACATCCACTCTATCTGTGCCCTCTGGTCCTAGACTCCCCTCCCATAGGAAACATCCTCTCCACATCCACTCTATCTGTGCCCTCTGGTCCTAGACTCCCCCACTATAGGAAACATCCTCTCCACATCCACTCTATCTGTGCCCTCTGGTCCTAGACTCCCCTCCCATAGGAAACATCCTCTCCACATCCACTCTATCTGTGCCCTCTGGTCCTAGACTCCCCCACTATAGGAAACATCCTCTCCACATCCACTCTATCTGTGCCCTCTGGTCCTAGACTCCCCTCCCATAGGAAACATCCTCTCCACATCCACTCTGTCTGTGCCCTCTGGTCCTAGACTCCCCCATGATAGGAAACATCCTCTCCACATCCACTCTATCTGTGCCCTCTGGCCCTAGACTCCTCTCCCATAGGAAACATCCTCTCCACATCCACTCTATCTGTGCCCTCTGGTCCTAGACTCCCCTCCCATAGGAAACATCCTCTCCACATCCACTCTATCTGTGCCCTCTGGTCCTAGACTCCCCTCCCATAGGAAACATCCTCTCCACATCCACTCTGTCTGTGCCCTCTGGTCCTAGACTCCCCCATGATAGGAAACATCCTCTCCACATCCACTCTATCTGTGCCCTCTGGCCCTAGACTCCTCTCCCATAGGAAACATCCTCTCCACATCCACTCTATCTGTGCCCTCTGGTCCTAGACTCCCCTCCCATAGGAAACATCCTCTCCACATCCACTCTATCTGTGTCCTCTGGTCCTAGACTCCCCCACTCTGGGAAACATCCTCTCCACATCCACTCTATCTGTGTCCTCTGGTCCTAGACTCCCCCACTATAGGAATCATCCTCTCCACATCCACTCTGTCTGTGCCCTCTGGTCCTAGACTCCTCTCCCATAGGAAACATCCTCTCCACATCCACTCTATCTGTGCCCTCTGGTCCTAGACTCCCCTCCCATAGGAAACATCCTCTCCACATCCACTCTATCTGTGCCCTCTGGTCCCAGACTCCCCCAGTATAGGAAACATCCTCTCCACATCCACTCTATCTGTGCCCTCTGGTCCTAGACTCCCCCACCACAGGAAACATCCTCTCCACATCCACTCTATCTGTGCCCTCTGGTCCTAGACTCCCCTCCCATAGGAAACATCCTCTCCACATCCACTCAATCAGTGCCCTCTGGTCCTAGACTCCCCTCCCACAGGAAACATCCTCTCCACATCCACTCTATCTGTGCCCTCTGGTCCTAGACTCCCCCACTACAGGAAACATCCTCTCCACATCCACTCTATCTGTGCCCTCTGGTCCTAGACTCCCCCACTATAGGAAACATCCTCTCCACATCCACTCTATCTGTGCCCTCTGGTCCTAGACTCCCCTCCCATAGGAAACATCCTCTCCACATCCACTCTGTCTGTGCCCTCTGGTCCTAGACTCCCCCATGATAGGAAACATCCTCTCCACATCCACTCTATCTGTGCCCTCTGGCCCTAGACTCCTCTCCCATAGGAAACATCCTCTCCACATCCACTCTATCTGTGCCCTCTGGTCCTAGACTCCCCTCCCATAGGAAACATCCTCTCCACATCCACTCTATCTGTGCCCTCTGGTCCTAGACTCCCCTCCCATAGGAAACATCCTCTCCACATCCACTCTGTCTGTGCCCTCTGGTCCTAGACTCCCCCATGATAGGAAACATCCTCTCCACATCCACTCTATCTGTGCCCTCTGGCCCTAGACTCCTCTCCCATAGGAAACATCCTCTCCACATCCACTCTATCTGTGCCCTCTGGTCCTAGACTCCCCTCCCATAGGAAACATCCTCTCCACATCCACTCTATCTGTGTCCTCTGGTCCTAGACTCCCCCACTCTGGGAAACATCCTCTCCACATCCACTCTATCTGTGTCCTCTGGTCCTAGACTCCCCCACTATAGGAATCATCCTCTCCACATCCACTCTGTCTGTGCCCTCTGGTCCTAGACTCCTCTCCCATAGGAAACATCCTCTCCACATCCACTCTATCTGTGCCCTCTGGTCCTAGACTCCCCTCCCATAGGAAACATCCTCTCCACATCCACTCTATCTGTGCCCTCTGGTCCCAGACTCCCCCAGTATAGGAAACATCCTCTCCACATCCACTCTATCTGTGCCCTCTGGTCCTAGACTCCCCCACCACAGGAAACATCCTCTCCACATCCACTCTATCTGTGCCCTCTGGTCCTAGACTCCCCTCCCATAGGAAACATCCTCTCCACATCCACTCAATCAGTGCCCTCTGGTCCTAGACTCCCCTCCCATAGGAAACATCCTCTCCACATCCACTCTATCTGTGCCCTCTGGTCCTAGACTCCCCCACCACAGGAAACATCCTCTCCACATCCACTCTATCTGTGCCCTCTGGTCCTAGACTCCCCTCCCATAGGAAACATCCTCTCCACATCCACTCTGTCTGTGCCCTCTGGTCCTAGACTCCCCCACCACAGGAAACATCCTCTCCACATCCACTCTATCTGTGCCCTCTGGCCCTAGACTCCTCTCCCATAGGAAACATCCTCTCCACATCCACTCTATCTGTGCCCTCTGGTCCTAGACTCCCCTCCCATAGGAAACATCCTCTCCACATCCACTCTATCTGTGCCCTCTGGTCCTAGACTCCCCTCCCATAGGAAACATCCTCTCCACATCCACTCTATCTGTGCCCTCTGGTCCTAGACTCCCCTCCCATAGGAAACATCCTCTCCACATCCACTCTATCTGTGCCCTCTGGTCCTAGACTCCCCCACCACAGGAAACATCCTCTCCACATCCACTCTATCGGTGCCCTCTGGTCCTAGACTCCCCTCCAATAGGAAACATCCTCTCCACATCCACTCTATCTGTGCCCTCTGGTCCTAGACTCCCCTCCCACAGGAAACATCCTCTCCACATCCACTCTATCTGTGCCCTCTGGTCCTAGACTCCCCAACTACAGGAAACATCCTCTCCACATCCACTCTATCTGTGCCCTCTGGTCCTAGACTCCCCCACTATAGGAATCCTCCTCTCCACATCCACTCTATCTGTGCCCTCTGGTCCTAGACTCCCCCACCACAGGAAACATCCTCTCCACATCCACTCTATCTGTGTCCTCTGGTTGTAGACTCCCCCACTACAGGAATCCTCCTCTCCACATCCACTCTATCTGTGCCCTCTGGTCCTAGACTCCCCTCCCATAGGAAACATCCTCTCCACATCGACTCTATCTGTGCCCTCTGGTCCTAGACTCCCCCACTATAGGAAACATCCTCTCCACATCCACTCTATCTGTGCCCTCTGGTCCTAGACTCCCCTCCCATAGGAAACATCCTCTCCACATCCACTCTGTCTGTGCCCTCTGGTCCTAGACTCCCCCATGATAGGAAACATCCTCTCCACATCCACTCTATCTGTGCCCTCTGGCCCTAGACTCCTCTCCCATAGGAAACATCCTCTCCACATCCACTCTATCTGTGTCCTCTGGTCCTAGACTCCCCCACCACAGGAAACATCCTCTCCACATCCACTCTATCTGTGCCCTCTGGTCCTAGACTCCCCTCCCATAGGAAACATCCTCTCCACATCCACTCTATCTGTGCCCTCTGGTCCTAGACTCCCCTCCCATAGGAAACATCCTCTCCACATCCACTCTATCTGTGCCCTCTGGTCCTAGACTCCCCTCCCATAGGAAACATCCTCTCCACATCCACTCTATCTGTGCCCTCTGGTCCTAGACTCCCCTCCCATAGGAAACATCCTCTCCACATCCACTCTATCTGTGCCCTCTGGTCCTAGACTCCCCTCCCACAGGAAACATCCTCTCCACATCCACTCTATCTGTGCCCTCTGGTCCTAGACTCCCCCACTACAGGAAACATCCTCTCCACATCCACTCTATCTGTGCCCTCTGGTCCTAGACTCCCCCACTATAGGAATCCTCCTCTCCACATCCACTCTATCTGTGCCCTCTGGTCCTAGACTCCCCCACCACAGGAAACATCCTCTCCACATCCACTCTATCTGTGTCCTCTGGTTGTAGACTCCCCCACTACAGGAATCCTCCTCTCCACATCCACTCTATCTGTGCCCTCTGGTCCTAGACTCCCCTCCCATAGGAAACATCCTCTCCACATCCACTCTATCTGTGCCCTCTGGTCCTAGACTCCCCCACTATAGGAAACATCCTCTCCACATCCACTCTATCTGTGCCCTCTGGTCCTAGACTCCCCTCCCATAGGAAACATCCTCTCCACATCCACTCTGTCTGTGCCCTCTGGTCCTAGACTCCCCCATGATAGGAAACATCCTCTCCACATCCACTCTATCTGTGCCCTCTGGCCCTAGACTCCTCTCCCATAGGAAACATCCTCTCCACATCCACTCTATCTGTGCCCTCTGGTCCTAGACTCCCCTCCCATAGGAAACATCCTCTCCACATCCACTCTATCTGTGTCCTCTGGTCCTAGACTCCCCCACTCTGGGAAACATCCTCTCCACATCCACTCTATCTGTGTCCTCTGGTCCTAGACTCCCCCACTATAGGAATCATCCTCTCCACATCCACTCTGTCTGTGCCCTCTGGTCCTAGACTCCTCTCCCATAGGAAACATCCTCTCCACATCCACTCTATCTGTGCCCTCTGGTCCTAGACTCCCCTCCCATAGGAAACATCCTCTCCACATCCACTCTATCTGTGCCCTCTGGTCCCAGACTCCCCCAGTATAGGAAACATCCTCTCCACATCCACTCTATCTGTGCCCTCTGGTCCTAGACTCCCCCACCACAGGAAACATCCTCTCCACATCCACTCTATCTGTGCCCTCTGGTCCTAGACTCCCCTCCCATAGGAAACATCCTCTCCACATCCACTCAATCAGTGCCCTCTGGTCCTAGACTCCCCTCCCATAGGAAACATCCTCTCCACATCCACTCTATCTGTGCCCTCTGGTCCTAGACTCCCCCACCACAGGAAACATCCTCTCCACATCCACTCTATCTGTGCCCTCTGGTCCTAGACTCCCCTCCCATAGGAAACATCCTCTCCACATCCACTCTGTCTGTGCCCTCTGGTCCTAGACTCCCCCACCACAGGAAACATCCTCTCCACATCCACTCTATCTGTGCCCTCTGGCCCTAGACTCCTCTCCCATAGGAAACATCCTCTCCACATCCACTCTATCTGTGCCCTCTGGTCCTAGACTCCCCTCCCATAGGAAACATCCTCTCCACATCCACTCTATCTGTGCCCTCTGGTCCTAGACTCCCCTCCCATAGGAAACATCCTCTCCACATCCACTCTATCTGTGCCCTCTGGTCCTAGACTCCCCTCCCATAGGAAACATCCTCTCCACATCCACTCTATCTGTGCCCTCTGGTCCTAGACTCCCCCACCACAGGAAACATCCTCTCCACATCCACTCTATCGGTGCCCTCTGGTCCTAGACTCCCCTCCAATAGGAAACATCCTCTCCACATCCACTCTATCTGTGCCCTCTGGTCCTAGACTCCCCTCCCACAGGAAACATCCTCTCCACATCCACTCTATCTGTGCCCTCTGGTCCTAGACTCCCCAACTACAGGAAACATCCTCTCCACATCCACTCTATCTGTGCCCTCTGGTCCTAGACTCCCCCACTATAGGAATCCTCCTCTCCACATCCACTCTATCTGTGCCCTCTGGTCCTAGACTCCCCCACCACAGGAAACATCCTCTCCACATCCACTCTATCTGTGTCCTCTGGTTGTAGACTCCCCCACTACAGGAATCCTCCTCTCCACATCCACTCTATCTGTGCCCTCTGGTCCTAGACTCCCCTCCCATAGGAAACATCCTCTCCACATCGACTCTATCTGTGCCCTCTGGTCCTAGACTCCCCCACTATAGGAAACATCCTCTCCACATCCACTCTATCTGTGCCCTCTGGTCCTAGACTCCCCTCCCATAGGAAACATCCTCTCCACATCCACTCTGTCTGTGCCCTCTGGTCCTAGACTCCCCCATGATAGGAAACATCCTCTCCACATCCACTCTATCTGTGCCCTCTGGCCCTAGACTCCTCTCCCA
Source organism: Hypanus sabinus (assembly GCF_030144855.1). Lineage (NCBI taxonomy): Eukaryota > Metazoa > Chordata > Chondrichthyes > Myliobatiformes > Dasyatidae > Hypanus > Hypanus sabinus. The sequence goes on from NC_082722.1 coordinate 82,065,178, forward strand.
TAGGAAACATCCTCTCCACATCCACTCTATCTGTGTCCTCTGGTCCTAGACTCCCCCACCACAGGAAACATCCTCTCCACATCCACTCTATCTGTGCCCTCTGGTCCTAGACTCCCCTCCCATAGGAAACATCCTCTCCACATCCACTCTATCTGTGCCCTCTGGTCCTAGACTCCCCTCCCATAGGAAACATCCTCTCCACATCCACTCTATCTGTGCCCTCTGGTCCTAGACTCCCCTCCCATAGGAAACATCCTCTCCACATCCACTCTATCTGTGCCCTCTGGTCCTAGACTCCCCTCCCATAGGAAACATCCTCTCCACATCCACTCTATCTGTGCCCTCTGGTCCTAGACTCCCCTCCCACAGGAAACATCCTCTCCACATCCACTCTATCTGTGCCCTCTGGTCCTAGACTCCCCCACTACAGGAAACATCCTCTCCACATCCACTCTATCTGTGCCCTCTGGTCCTAGACTCCCCCACTATAGGAATCCTCCTCTCCACATCCACTCTATCTGTGCCCTCTGGTCCTAGACTCCCCCACCACAGGAAACATCCTCTCCACATCCACTCTATCTGTGTCCTCTGGTTGTAGACTCCCCCACTACAGGAATCCTCCTCTCCACATCCACTCTATCTGTGCCCTCTGGTCCTAGACTCCCCTCCCATAGGAAACATCCTCTCCACATCCACTCTATCTGTGCCCTCTGGTCCTAGACTCCCCCACTATAGGAAACATCCTCTCCACATCCACTCTATCTGTGCCCTCTGGTCCTAGACTCCCCTCCCATAGGAAACATCCTCTCCACATCCACTCTGTCTGTGCCCTCTGGTCCTAGACTCCCCCATGATAGGAAACATCCTCTCCACATCCACTCTATCTGTGCCCTCTGGCCCTAGACTCCTCTCCCATAGGAAACATCCTCTCCACATCCACTCTATCTGTGCCCTCTGGTCCTAGACTCCCCTCCCATAGGAAACATCCTCTCCACATCCACTCTATCTGTGTCCTCTGGTCCTAGACTCCCCCACTCTGGGAAACATCCTCTCCACATCCACTCTATCTGTGTCCTCTGGTCCTAGACTCCCCCACTATAGGAATCATCCTCTCCACATCCACTCTGTCTGTGCCCTCTGGTCCTAGACTCCTCTCCCATAGGAAACATCCTCTCCACATCCACTCTATCTGTGCCCTCTGGTCCTAGACTCCCCTCCCATAGGAAACATCCTCTCCACATCCACTCTATCTGTGCCCTCTGGTCCCAGACTCCCCCAGTATAGGAAACATCCTCTCCACATCCACTCTATCTGTGCCCTCTGGTCCTAGACTCCCCCACCACAGGAAACATCCTCTCCACATCCACTCTATCTGTGCCCTCTGGTCCTAGACTCCCCTCCCATAGGAAACATCCTCTCCACATCCACTCAATCAGTGCCCTCTGGTCCTAGACTCCCCTCCCATAGGAAACATCCTCTCCACATCCACTCTATCTGTGCCCTCTGGTCCTAGACTCCCCCACCACAGGAAACATCCTCTCCACATCCACTCTATCTGTGCCCTCTGGTCCTAGACTCCCCTCCCATAGGAAACATCCTCTCCACATCCACTCTGTCTGTGCCCTCTGGTCCTAGACTCCCCCACCACAGGAAACATCCTCTCCACATCCACTCTATCTGTGCCCTCTGGCCCTAGACTCCTCTCCCATAGGAAACATCCTCTCCACATCCACTCTATCTATGCCCTCTGGTCCTAGACTCCCCTCCCATAGGAAACATCCTCTCCACATCCACTCTATCTGTGCCCTCTGGTCCTAGACTCCCCTCCCATAGGAAACATCCTCTCCACATCCACTCTATCTGTGCCCTCTGGTCCTAGACTCCCCTCCCATAGGAAACATCCTCTCCACATCCACTCTATCTGTGCCCTCTGGTCCTAGACTCCCCCACCACAGGAAACATCCTCTCCACATCCACTCTATCGGTGCCCTCTGGTCCTAGACTCCCCTCCAATAGGAAACATCCTCTCCACATCCACTCTATCTGTGCCCTCTGGTCCTAGACTCCCCTCCCACAGGAAACATCCTCTCCACATCCACTCTATCTGTGCCCTCTGGTCCTAGACTCCCCAACTACAGGAAACATCCTCTCCACATCCACTCTATCTGTGCCCTCTGGTCCTAGACTCCCCCACTATAGGAATCCTCCTCTCCACATCCACTCTATCTGTGCCCTCTGGTCCTAGACTCCCCCACCACAGGAAACATCCTCTCCACATCCACTCTATCTGTGTCCTCTGGTTGTAGACTCCCCCACTACAGGAATCCTCCTCTCCACATCCACTCTATCTGTGCCCTCTGGTCCTAGACTCCCCTCCCATAGGAAACATCCTCTCCACATCGACTCTATCTGTGCCCTCTGGTCCTAGACTCCCCCACTATAGGAAACATCCTCTCCACATCCACTCTATCTGTGCCCTCTGGTCCTAGACTCCCCTCCCATAGGAAACATCCTCT